>NC_138186.1:62837398-63054898 GCF_964194105.1 Spermophilus citellus | reverse complement strand
GCTCTACAGCCTTACCCAGCATTTCAAGGAGAAAATTGAAGCCATCCAATGGGGACTCATCTACTTCTCAGCCCCAAGCCCACCCTGCACGTGCTCCTGCCTTCTCTTCCTTCCCTCCTGTCTTGTGAGGAGTGTCTGTCTTTTTCTAGAAACTGGTCCCTTCACAGAGGCTCCGTCCCTATCTCCTCGTCCCTCCCCAAGGACCACACACTTCAGACTTACTTCCTATTCCTGCACTGTCACTCTCCTCCTGGACAGTGGGCCATCTCACCAACATTCAAATGTGCTCAACATCTCCCCTTATAAACAAGACGGAGCAAAACAGGACTCTTCCTTTTCCCCTCATCCTCCTATTGACCCCATCCAAAGTCCCCCTTCCTACCTACACTTCTGAGCACCTTCCATACAGGCTGTCTCCTCTTCCTAATCTTGAAGTTCTTTCTCCATCCAGTTTTCTCCCTTTGTATGATGTAGAAAACAGATGTACAAACAACACTGGTATTTTCCACCTTCACAGATATGTATATAATAACTCTCTGCCCTCAACATATTCAATCACTCAATTCAGCTGGCCACTTTTCCCTACTACTTCTTTCTTTTTTAAAAAAAATGTAATATAATTTATGGTACTGGGATTGAACCCAAGGGTCTCGTGCACGCTAAGCAATCACTCTACCATTGAACCACATTTCCAGCCCAATGACTGCTTACTTTTGTCAAATTATTTTTATCTTTTGAATTTGTGGTGAAAAGCACATACTATAAAATGTACCCTCTTAATCATTTTTAAGTGCACACTTCTGTACTATGAAGTGTGTTCACATTGTTGTGCAACAAACCTTTAGACCAATTTTTTTTAATATTTATTTTTTTAGTTGTAGTTGGACACAATAGTATTATTCCATTCATTTATTTTTGTGTGGTGCTGAGGATCGAACCCAGGGCCACGCACATGCTAGGCGAGCGCTCTACTGCTGAGCCACAATTCCAGCCCCTAGACCACTTTTCATGCAAAACTGAAACTCCATATTCATTGGAAAATTCCCTATTTCTACCTTCTTCCAATCCCTGGCAACCAACTTTCTATTTTCTATTTTCATGAATTTGACTTATTTAAATACTTCATTTAACTAGGACAATATGGTCTTTGTCCTTTTCTTACTGGCCTATTTCATTTAGTGTAATGTCTCAAGCCTCATCGATGTTGTATCATATGTCAGAATTTCCTTCTTTTCAAGGCTGAATAATATCCCATTGTGCGCATATCCCACATTTTCCTCCTCCATTCACCTGTCATCTGGCATTTGGGTTTCTGAAGCTTCCCTTCTTGAATTCTTGAGTTTGTCACTTTCCTTATTTCCTCTGTCTCCTCTGATGTGGAAATTGCATTCAGCAAGAGACCTCTCTGCTTATATGGTTGGAGAACTCAGGTTTATTTTTGCCGGCAGACTGAGATGAGCTATTGCTCTAAAATTCTGGGCCTTGAGCTGAGGTTACGTGGGGCCTAGGAAATTTGACATCGTTTCTTAACTATTACAGCATTGATGGGTTTGAATTCTTGGCCTACAGTGACCAAAGACCATGCACAGGAATTTTTGCTATAAGCAGTTCACAGATGCAGATCAAAGACAAGGAAACACCTGTGAGGGATACCACAAGCAGCAGTTTCTCAAGATAATTGTAAGCTTACATTCCTAATATATATATAAACTAGCATAGAAATGTTACTATTTAGAGGAGAATTTAGACAACACTCTTATAGAGACCAAAGCTGTAAAGTAATATTTGCCTCTTCGCCTCTCCACTGAATTTCTAAGGATTGAAGTTTGGGAAATTCCAACACCCTTCTCCTCACCCCTCTGCTGTCCACTCCTCTCTCACTCATAGTTCCCTTTATTTCTCTTCTAAGCACAGCATTCCCACATCAGCACATCCTGATTTCTATTTCAAAATATATCTCAAATCTGTCTATTTCTTCTTGTTTCCCTCTAGCCCAGGTCCTCTTGTCTCTGGCCTGTGTTAACATGAACCCTTCTGATTGTCTTCTACTTTTACACTTGACCCCTTCCAATCTGTTTTTAAAAATCTCCTATAGCATGTACTCAATTATATCATTTTTCAGACTAAAACCTGAGTTCTCTATGACCCCCCCTTCCTGGCCCCCATAGCTGCAGTGCCCAGCTGACCCCAGACCAGCTGTTCCTCCAGGCTCACCTTGCTGCCTCTGTCCACTAAGGTCCAGATATAAGGGTCTTGTTCAGCTTCTGAAACTTGCCCAGCTCATGTCCTGCTCTGGGCCTTTGAATATCCAGTTTCTTCCTCCTGGGATCACCTCCTCCTCAGCCTACACCGCACTGCCTTCTTCAACACACACACACACACACACACACACACACACACACACACACACACTCATACCTTTGTGTGCCATTTCTCCTCTCCAGAATGCCCTGAAGACTAAGGTGAGGAAAGAGAAGGCTGTGAAAGTGCTCACCTTGCACTGTGTAACCCCAAGAAAGAGGGACTCCTTCAGTGCTGTGTCCTAAGTCTCACTTGCCGCCCCTTAGTCCAGCCCTGCCCCTCTCTTATGTCTGAGGTTCGACACAGTCTCTGGGAGGCTTCCTTTGACCATTCTCTCTAACAGGTTCCCCATTCTTCTTGCTTGCCAACCCTTCATCTCATTCACCCCAATTTGTAAACATCTTATTTATTTCAGGGTTGTCTGTTTATCCCTTCTGTCCCAGGAAAATAAGAACTGTACACACATTAACCATTTGGAGTGAATTTAAAGCCATAATTACTTCAACCACCCTTGAGTGAACATGGCTTCAAACTCTGTGAGTCTTCTGTCCACCTCCTCCTGCCTTCCAAATAGTGGAGGAGCTGAGATGGGAAGTAAGGGGCCTGGGAGCTTTATCAATTTCTAAGGGTAAAAAGAATTAAAGTATCACTAAACTCAGAATTCTTAAAATTAAAAAAAAAACTTGACATTTAACCCAATATTCAAAATTTAAAGGCAATTTGATATGGCCTAGTGAACTCATTTCTGACAAGCTACAACAAGGCTTTTGTTTCATATACAAGAAAGTCTTTCACTCTTAACATGTCAACCCTCCAAAAGACCACCAGAAAAATCCATTGATCAAAAAGCTACATGTACTAGACTTACTCTCAACAGCAAGAAAGAACTCCACCTTGACTGTCAGTAAGTCCCACAAGAGGGAAGACAAAGGAGGATATTCATGGGGTTTGGGAACCTTGAAAATCAAGGAACTGGGTGAGACTGGACAGTTTATGGCACATGGCTTGGCTAGGTGGACACAAAACCAAGAAGGGTTTAAGCAAGTCTTGAGAAGCAGGCGATTACTCTTGACAATAAGCTATTTTATTTCATTCAGGGTTTATCTTCCAGGAGCAAATATTTTCTGGAGAGAAGGTGGGTGTCTATGCTATTTTCGCTTGCCTCAGGTTTTATTTCACACGGAGACAGGAAAGGATACCCAGTTTCAGTACCATTTAACACAAAGACTGGAAAGAAAAACTTTTTTCTACGGCTCTAAAACTCACCCTCACAATTTTAATTTACATTCCCTCTCCTTTACCCACCATCCACCCTTCCTCAAGTCCATTGTTTAAATGGTCAATAGCCTCATTTCCCATCTGAGTCACTAAATAGGCTTTTAAGGCTCCAATGTGATCAGTAGGAGATCTCATTATTTTTCTCTTAAAAGGTTATTATCTACCACAAAATTAGTCACTTGGATAATTTTAAGAGTCTAGTTGTTGGAATGGACCTTGGTGGTGAATTACTCCTCGGGGTAATTTCCTTTCAATGTATTCATCAACCCTCCTCAAGCCACCTCCTTGCGTTCTTTTTGAAAGGGCTGGTCCTTTCGGCTGATTTCCAGTGCCTTTCAATATTTACTAGATGCTCCGATTTCATTTTGCTTCTGGCTACACTTCCCAACTCCTTAATCAAGCTGACGGTTCTGCTTTTCTAGGGGCCTGTGTGTCAGTCCGGGCAAAGCTTCATGCCTTCCTTCCTCTTCAGGAGTCGCTGGGTCATTGGTGGACACTGTTGGCTGGCTGACTGTGGAAGTCCTCCTCTGAGATTAAATAGCAGTAACATGCAACGACAAGTTGCCACCTACTATTTTTATCACCCACATAGATGACTGAGGGCAAGAAGGGGTAACATTATAAATATATATATATATATATATATATATATATATATATATATATATAGAGAGAGAGAGAGAGAGAGAGAGAGAGAGAGAGAGAGAGAATAAGGTTAAGATGGCTTTAAACTCAGATTCCTAACATTTCAATTGAAGAAAGAGACCCACTGAATAAGAACTTGATTTTCTAAAAGACACATTTATTACTATTCTATTACTTCCCAGCTGTGTGAACCTGGGCAAATCACTTACCCTCCCCTTCCATCAGTTTGCTCCTCTGTAAGTAGGGATGTAAAAGACACTAGTATGTGCACCAATTTTTATTCCCTTTTCTTTATTAACGAGCCCTAAATTTTTTTTCCAGGGTAACAATGTGCTCTGTTAAAATATATACCTTCCTACTGTGCAGCTAGGGCTAGGGATATAACCAAGTTCTGGACAATGAAATGTCAGTTGAATTTGCTAGGGGAGGGTTAGAGGAAAGTGTTTTTCCCATTAAAGAAAGTGGAATGAGCGGGGAGCAGACTCAGCAGCCATGGGTTTTGGGCTGATATTTTAGTTCAGCTCTTTGTTGCTATAACTAAAATACCTGACAAAGATAACTGAGAGGAGTCTACCCAGTGCTCATGCAGGCTAAGCCTGTTGGGATGTGTGGAGTATAAATTGGAACAGTTTACTTAAGGAACAACTGGACAGAAGTATCAAAAGCATTGAAAATGCTCACAGTTTCAAAGATTTAGTCTATGATGAGCTGACTCCATTACTCTGGGCCCAAGGTGTGGCAGAACATCACAATAAAAGGGTCTTGGTAGAGGGAAACTGCTCACCTTATGATAGCCAGGAAGCAGAGAGACGGAGGAGTATGGGGAAACAGGAAAGAAGAACCCTTCTAGGATACATCCCCAGGGACCCACCTCTTCCAGCCATGCCCACCTTCCTACAGTTACCACCCAGTTAGTCCAGTTAGACTTTGGTGGACTGATTAGATTACATCTCTCACAATCCAAACACTTTGCCTCTGAACATTACTGCATTAATCCAGGAGCTCTTCGGGACACCTCATATGCAAACCGTAACATCCTACTTACGTATTCTCATACTACCTGGGATGGAGATGCAATATTTACACAAAGATGAAAGCAGATGCTAAGACTGGTAGAACAGAAACATAGTGAAGATATAGTTCTTGATACCTTGCCTGAATCTTTCCATAAAGACTGCCTGCCACCTAATCAGTGACATTAAGAGAAAAAAAAATAACATGCAGCTAAATACAGGATTTGGTAATAGTACCTGTGCTATATTGAACATGTCCCTTCTGAAATTCAGATGTTGCCAACGTGATGCTATTGAGAAGTAGGACCTTTAAGAGGTGCTGGTCTTATCAAGGTAGGATTTCTAACAGATGACTAGCTTTAGGAACTCAATACTTCATGGTAGAGAACTCATCTAATGGGAGGAAAAAGTCAAGTTGAGATGGAAAAGCTTAATCTAGGATAGTGGTGCATGAAAGTCAGAAGGGTATGAGCTTATTAAAGTGTCCTCTAGTCTCACCTTCATTTCTCTACCTCATTGTGGACTTGACCTAACGTTATCTACAATAGGAAGCTATCATCCATACCAAGGTAAACAGGTTTGTCCTGGGTCAGTCTACCCATAATCCATTTGGGCTAAGCTTTGTTGAGATGTGTGGGGTATAAATTGGAACAATTCATTTAAGGAATCACTGGACAGATGTATCAAAAGCATTGAAAATGCTCATACCATTAACCCAGTTGGTAATGCCACTTTTGGGATTTTATCTTAAAGAAACAAGATGTTTCCAGGTATTCATGTAAAAGAATATTTATCACAGGGGCTGGGATTGTGGCTCAGTGGTGAAACGCTTGCCTTGCACGTGTGAGGCACTGGGTTCTATCCAAAGCACCACATAAAAAATAAATAAACAAAATAAAGTTATTTTGTTCATCCACAACTAAAAAATATTTTTCAAAAGGAATATTATTGCTAATAGTGAAACACTGAAATCCATGTAAATGTCAAATAAGAAGCCAATTGGCTAAATATATTATGTTATAACCATATCTTTGGCAGCAGGTAAATTCATATTTTGAGAAATAGCTAATGAAATGAAAAGAAAGTGATAACATACTCCAAAATCTACATATGATTCTGGTTTTGGGGGAAAAATATGTATACATACAGTGTGGGCAAATATTTTAGAAACAAACCTAAAGTTTATAGTTATCTCTTCTCTGGTTAGTTTGTGTGAAGTTTTTATACCCTTATATTTCCAAGTATTTCAAAATAAAAATATTTTTTCATTTAAAAAAGATGCAAAACAAAAATCATCAGTATGGAAACAGAAACAACTCTTTGTATGTTAAGTATGAAGAATTTGATCCTAGGGAATTAGAGTCTTAAACATCTACTGGAAGGTGGAGGGGAACAACATTAGGAAGCTAGGACCAAAAATCTCAGTTTGTAGCTCAAAACAGATGATTACCAAGAGCTGATTACAAATTCCAGAGCCTTCTAGAATTCCCTGCGACTCCGTGGGGAGGAAACTGGCAGGAGAGAAACAAAGTGCTCAGAAAGACACAGCTATGCTTGAAGGAACCCAAGAAGAATTTTGAAGCAGTAATTTCCAATAAACTGCTCCAGCTCCCATGTTGGGGATCCCAGAAGCAGCTCTTCCTGCTCTGATCTCCGTCCATAGCGTGCCCATATGCATATCTGCCACTGCACCTGGAGAATAATCACTGCTTCCATTTTGCCTCCCAACCCCCAGGAGAAAGAAATTCCAGGGTATGTTCTTTCTAGCTTCTCACCTGTGCTACAAAGAAGACCATAGCAATATGTGGCCATAATGCCAAGTAGACAACAGATAAGGCCAAAAGAAAACACAAATCTATAAAATGAAACAGCAACAGCAAAACAATTTTAAAAGCGATAGCACTACAAAGTTTTCTACTTCCTATTTGGGGCACCACACCAGAGTCTTGGTTATAATAGAAAGGTATCATTCAACCAGTCCAGCCATCTACTATATAAGAATTAATGCTGTTTTGTTCTTACCTCAGTGGATGATATCAGTTAAAATGATGTAAATGATTACAGCAGAGTCCCAAGTCTGGCATGAGAACTCCATGAGCAAATCATTATTCATAATGGGAATTTTTCATAATATACCCCCTAAAAAGTACTCTCTCACTGGTGAGCAGAATTTGTTCACTGAAGCATTTCCATATCACTTCCAGAAACAAGGGAAGGGTGAATACCATTGCACACGGTAAGGAAGGCCAAAGATACAGGCACTTTTCAGTCTGGTAGGAAGCAGAGCCTGTGGTAGGCAGAACAATTGCTCTCCCTCCAAAGATGTCTGTGACCTAGTCCCCAGAACCTGTGAACATGTTACATGGCATAAAGGATTTTGCAGATATATGAAGGTAGGACAAGTTGGGGCAGGAAGCTTGGATCCTCCAGGTGAGCCCAACATAATCATAAGAGTTCTTAGACATGGAGAGGAAAGCAAAGGCAGGGAGATGTGGCTATTCTGGAAGGTTGAATGCTGCCTTGTAAGCACTCCACCCTTGTTTGCACATCTACAAACTACTATACTGGATACGTTTGTGAAAAACTAGTAAGGGGGTGTCCATTGGTGCCTTTGGAAATGAAGAAAAGAGGCCATAAACCAAGAAATGCCAGCAACTTCTTAAGACTGGAAAATGGAATAACATGAATCCCTCACTAGAGCCCCGAGAAGGACCATAGCCTGCATGCACATTGATTCAGCCTAGGGAGTTCCAGCTGGACTTTTGAGCTCCTGCACATAATGTTTCTATTGTTCTATGCCACTAAATCTGTGGTAATTTCAGCAGAAATAGAAAACTAACACAGAATACTTCAGGTTCTGGAAAAAAGAAGCCCCAGAGGAGAAGGCAAGTACAGGCAGAGCAGGAGATGAGATAAAAGTATTTCCTAAAGTCAGTGCTGAGCTGGGAAGGAAAAGGGGCAGAGGGCTATAAGGGCTAAAAAACACACCACTGTGCTTAAGGAGATCCACAAAGGGCCAATGCTTCATTTCCCTGGATATGTCTGTCAGGTTTCAAGTTTTCTAGGGAGGCCTCATGAAAGGCCTGGTTTATTACTTGATGTTGAGTCAAGACAAAGAGCAGTTAAGAGCACAGGCAAGAGTCTAATCAGAGAGGTGTGAGACAACAATCTCCTTTTTCTTGGCAACTTGTCCCAGAAATTTGTGGATAACTAAGTCAAAGGAGGATAAAGCTATTGGGAAAATTGAGTTAGGATGCGCAGGTGCTGCATTCAGGAACTTGTTATTGAAAGTTTTTGTGAGAATCAAGTGCATAACAGTGTGATACTGTGCAGAACTAGGCAGGATCAATCACAACTCCATGCATGTGGGACAGAAGGCCATGAGCTGAGTAGTGAAGACACTCCCCGGGGGACCAATGAAGGCTACAGGACAGCACACAGACCTGAGGTCTTGCCTCCTCCTGCTGCCAAGAGGATACCTTGACACCAACTGAGAATAAAGGCAGGTGGGTCCCATAAGAGAAATAGTTTCAGAAGAACTTCATCTTGATTGCTCCTTGTTTTAAACCAGATGAGATCATTGACTTTGAATCACAATGTTTTTTCTCTTTCTTTCCTGCTGTGAGAACAAAAGCTTAGATTAAGATGAAATCAACAAAGACATTTTTACATTACATATATACTCAAGGAACTAAAAATAATTGTTTTATTTTATTATTTTATTTCATTCTCCACTTCCCTCCCTCCAATAAGACTGTTGATAATCTTGGTGAGACTGAGGAAAACAATCCCTTTTACATTGAATACATTTATGTGTACCCTGTTGTTTTTCTCATACTCCAGGACTTTTATTATATTAAAAATCACAATTGCTAGTTTTGTCACTTGTTCAAAATCACTGCCTAAGCTCTGAACCAAGACTCAGAGCTCTCTGTAGAAGGTTTTGCTTTCCCCTAGTGTTCTGCAGACAACTGGCTGTTGTTAGTGGAAAGAGCTGTGTGATGTCACATTGTTCTAACCTCTTAAATAACATGTTTCACACCTAAAGTCATTCAGATAGCCACGTCCTTTCTAGGGTAACATGGTTCCCAGTTTCTGTGACATTATAGTCATGTGGTACCATGAGGGACACATTAACTTCCTTTTGGACAACAAAATATTTCCTATTCAGAATTCAAACTGAAATAGATTTTCTTTCTTTGGCATGATCGTGGCACCAGGTCTCTCCCCGACCGCTGCTTGGAATGGACTGGGCTGTGTGGAACTTATACAAGGCCCTTGGGGAGAAGCTAGAAGTAGAAAAGTCAGAGATGCCTTGCCAGTAACTCTTTGAGAAGTCCAGGGTGCAGGTTATTTTTTGAGTTTGTTACATGAGTAACCATAGAGAGGATTTGTTTTCTTTGGAGGTTGGTTAAAGAAGGAGCACATTAGAAAAAGGAGCTGCTCCCAGATAATCCAGAGCTGTCAGTGGCAAATAGCATGGAGGAAGGAACCAAAACCCTGCAGCAACCTGGGGTTAAAGGATCTTTCAAGGAAATAGCGTCCAGCTATTTGTTGCTATTGCTGTGAGTTTGGTTGTTTTCTCAGACCACAGGATCCCCTCTCTCTTCCCTCTGAGTATATAACAAGAGGGAAAAGGCTTTAAATTGTAGTAACAATTTGGGGGGCATCTTTTAAAGGTAAGTGGCAAAATTTGAAGTGATTTCCTAAGTGCCCAGAGCTACTAATTTTTGAGCAAGTTTTCAAAGCCAGATTGATCTGATTCCAAACCCTCACTTCTCATCCTCTATTATGTGGCACTTTTCTTGAGGAAGAGGTTGGGCTAGGGGAGTGAGATGGTTATGTCCCAGCTCTGAATGAATTCACTAGGTTGAAGTGTTTTACTCAAGACAAACCAAAGAAGCCAAGCTTTGACTGCCATCTAGTGGTCAGTTGTTTGTTTTACGGAAGTAAAGTAGATTTTTTTTTTTGTCTTCACTGAAAACCCATATTTGTAGAGGTGTACACTAAGAAAGGAAAAATGCTAACTAAAATCTTATGTGTGATCATATCACACAGAGGAATCTTAAAGGACTGGGATAACTAAAATGATTGTTATACTAATGGAAAGATTTGATGCTCAGCGAAGATTCATAAAAGTAGTAAAAAATTTGAATACCCTATTTAGGCTTCTTTCATACTCATTATCTCTAGAGTGCCAATAATAAAGCATATATGATCAAGAGAATAAGCTCCAAAATCATGCTGTCTGGGCTTGGAGGTTAGTTCCATCCCTTACTAGCTCAGAAGCCTTCGTCAAGTCGCTTAATCTTCCTGAATTGGTTCACTCTTCTGTGAAGAATCATCCCACAGAACTGTCGAATGACGAAATAATTAGGAAAGTGGTAAGTTGAAATAGTGCTTGTTACATCATATTGACAGGATTCCTATTTCTGTTTTTTTTTTTAAGATGAACACAATATATTTATTTTTTATGTGGTGCTGAGGATCGAACCCAGTACCTCACAAGGGCAAGGCAAGTGCTCTACCGCTGAGCTATAATCCCAGCCCCTCTATTTCTAAAGATAAGCCTTGGTGTAATTAAACAGACCACTTAAAATCCAGTATAAAATATTTAACATATTTGAAGAGCCTAACAGAGTTCCTGGAATAGCTACTTAATAACAATTGGTATGATAGCAGTGGATTTCAACTAGGATACTTAAATATTTGGAGAGATGAAAAGGCAGAAGGGGGTCAAAAACACAACCTTGCTTTGTTCTTTTATTAATTCATCTACAAAACATTTATGAAGAGTCAGGCACAGTGGTGCACACCTGTAATCCTAGAAGCTTGAGAGGCTGAGTCAGGAGGATTAAAAATTTGAAGCCAGCCTCAGCAACTTAAGGAACCTAGTGAGACCCTGCATCTAAACAAATTAAAAGGGCTGAGGATGTGACTCAGTGGTTAAGCATCCTTGGATTCAATCCCTAACCCCCAAATTACTGATTGTGAACTATATGCTAGGTTATCTTAGGCCAGCCCACAATGTCAGCTGGTTTTGTGTGTGTGTGTTGAAATCTATACTGATGGTGTAAATGCAGTGGTGGGTAGAATTGCTGTCTCAGCATGCAATTGGTGCTCAACTGTTATCACACACCCATAATAAGGAAATGCCTTGCTTTGTCCTACTCTGTTCAATATGGTTTTTCTCATAATTTCATGATGCATTAATATGGAGGTTCAGAAAATATTGTAATTCCCAGACTCAGTCTCTCTTGAATCTTAGTAATAGAATCTTGAAAGTAATAGAACCTAATAAATATATTTGAGTTAAACTGTCATCTGCTTTTACTTCTTAGAATAGAACTAAATTTGAAGACTTTATCCTCACATAAAACATCATAAGGTTTGGATTGGACAATTTCTAATATCTCCTCAAACACTAAAATTCTATAGTCAAGTTATCACCATGTGCCTGCAAGGCTTAATTTTTGTCTAATGTTTATGCAGGCCAATAAAAAGCAACTCAAAATTTTTAGATTTTTTTTTTTACTTAAATGATTTAACATACTTATATCCATACTGCTTCATAGTTACTTCATAGTAATTTTTAGAAAGTCTGAGCTTTGTATGTGGCATATTTCCAGCATGAATACATGGGGCATGTTTAGGTTTTCTGATTTGTTTTTGTACTGGTGAATGAACCCAGAGCTTTACAATGATAGGCAAGTGCTTTCTACCACTAAGTGAGATCGTTGGTGCCTTGCTATCTATCTTGATTCAATCTTTTCTTTTCTTTTTTTTTTATTGATTCAATCTTTTCTATATCTGTCAGGACTTTTTCAGTTGTGAGCCAGAAACCCAACAAGCTTTTAAGCAAATTTGTGCTTCAGGAACCAAGCAACAGGTAACTGAGGTTCCAGAATGTCTATAATCAGTTTCAAAATCCTTTTACGATTCTGTTTCCATCTCAATGCTTTACTAAATTTTGTTCTTTCCAATTAGCTTTTCCATAACAGAAAAATAAAAGTAAGGAGAGTTTTCAGGCTGACACTAGCTTTTTGTTTCCAAATTCCAAAATCTTGCTCTCCGATTAACTTTAAAACTCAATTTGAGCTAAGTACTCTACCTACTGAGAGCAATTATTGGAAGGTAGAAACTAAGATGATAGCAGCTACCATTTAAAGAATACAATACAGATAGATGAATGTAGTATCTCCCCATATAATGTGATACTGTACTCAAAATCAAAGGGAGTGAAAATAATATACCTCCTCTCTTAACCTTATCCATCTCATTACATCACATCCAACACTGTAAAATGCTTTTTTGAAACTTCATTTTTTTCTGAACCAACTGTATCCCAAGCACTTCACAAAGCACTTTATATATATATAAATCACTTCAAATTATCCTCATAATCCTGGGAGGTAGGAAATGTCTTACAGTTTCGGATGAAATGACATATTTCGAAAGATACAAGAAAAGTCACACAGGCCTAGAAGCTTTAATACTTTCATTTTCAATTTGTTTCTTTTATTTGGAAAATTCAAATTATAAATATTCATCACTCTAAAATAAACATATGCTAAAGTTAATAATAACAAAGACTGACAAAAATAGCGATACGATTCTTTTATTATTGAGTTTTATTTTGAGGAAAAAGCATCTTTTTTTTTTTACACTTGTAAACAAGTCAGTAAATATACTATTCTGAGATTCCTCGTGTGTGTGTGTGTGTGTGTGTGTGTGTGTGTGTGTGTGTTGGAATGTTAGATTACAACAGCAACCACATTATATAATAGTTATTAAAGGCAAGTCAGGCTAAAACAAGGATAAAATTTTATAGCTAAAAATATTCATAGCAGCAACTTTAAAAAGATGATTTTATTAAGTCATTGCACTTGGTCATTTTATTGCTACAGCAAAACAAGGCCATTCAATTATAACACTTCTCGTTTTGGATTTTAACTGATTGTCTCATTCTGCTCATACATTTCAAGTTTAAATGCAAGCATAAAAAATTTACCAAAAAACTTACAGAGCACTTGAATTTTTTTTTCCCCCTGTAATCACAGTAAGGAGCTAATTTTAAAAAGAAAAAAAAAAAAAAGGATCCTCTGTTCCACAAGACCCATTCTCTCTCTGCATTTTTAGACTCTTCAGTAAAGTTCTATAAAATTCTGTAGAGGTAACAGCTTTATAAGACAGAAGCTTAGTGGTCACAACACAAAAAAGTAACATTGAATACAATTAGAAAATTAGTATTATGTGTTTCAAAGCATAGCAAACCTGAACTATATATTCACTAATAATTTGGCAACAACAGACTCATCTTTTCTGTCATTTATACTCACAAATAGGGAGTGGAGTGTGGGAACTAATGTTTCACCTCCAATAAAAGCTATTACTATTACATACCATTTTGTGACATGAAATTTAGGAAAGTCTTCATATCAAGAGCAAATACTGGTAAAATATGATAAAGGAATCGTTTTCCCCTTAATTTCAAGCTTGCTTGGTTTTCCTTACATTTTGTCAAGGGTAGAAAAGCAGAGAGAACTTCAATGAGTTTTATATTCTGAGAAGTAGGAAAGTCAAATATACTACAGAAAAATGACCAAAAAACCTTCATGAATAACCTGAAATCTGCTGGAACCTTCTCTCACCCCATTGTTATGGTAGGTAGGGATAACTTAGTACATCTTCCAATGAGAAAGCTGGAAGATATGGTATCTAGGATGCAGTATTTTTATTTTTACCTAAGGACTGTCATTAATTGATGATATAATTTATTTAACAAGGCAATCATTCATTTGACTAATCATTTAAAAACAAAAAGGAACAATTTTGCTCAGTAGTGATCTCATTAGAAGAGCCCAAAGACATTAAATAGTTAAAATGTACACACTCAAAAAGCAAAATTAGCTTTCCCCCAAAGCCCAAACATTGTGACTTAAATATTAAGTAACTGTGTATTGGCATTTCTATTATTTTCTACTTCAGTTCTTTTTATATCTTTTTTAAACAGTAAGAGTTTCATTTACACAAGATTTCCATACTTTTGAGATTTAAAAAATGTAAAGAAAAAACATTGGGTGGTTTAAAACAAAAACAAAAAAAAGGAAGCATGATAACTTGGTACTCAAAATCATTTCCTATAGTACAGCTGGAAGCCTTTTTTTTTCAAATGAAAAATTTCAAAATTTTAAATAAACCTATAAGTTTTTAGACATATTACATATAGAATATAACATTCTGAAATGTTCAAATGTTCATAAATGACTCTGAAGAAATTGCTGATTCACCCACTCTGTGAAAATGTGGTTTTCAATATGATCAACTATATTTGGTTTAAATAAGCTGTAATGTTATATTTTATGATATACTAACACCCTTTCTAAACTTTTAACCTAAATAACATTCCAAAATATCTCCAGGAGTTAGTTTGGCCTATTATGGAAATTATACACTGTAAAACCTGAGTATTTACATAATGACAACTTGTCCTAGTATGAAGCCTTACATGAGGTTCTGAAAAGATTTGGATTTTGTTTTCCTAATATTACACTATTAAAAGTCAGAGGGAAGAGTATGAAGAACTAAAGATAATGAAATATTTGAGACTGTAAAACAAGCAGGAAAGTACAGCAATAAGGCTGGTGTTTACTATTTCATAGGTGCTGTTGTTTCTAGGCACAAGGATTAAATTGATGTTTTTAGATTCCTTAGAACTAATGAACTTATAATAAAGCTCATTTTTAACAATCCATTACATTTTAACGAAATTCCTTTTATGAATCCTATAGTGCAAGCAATATAAAACACTCAAAATTGAAACTGTTTTTATTATTTCATTAGTTATTACTGTATGCATGGGTGAGTAATCTGATTTATAGCTAGGAAACTCCTATTTCATCACCCAAATTAAAAACAGCACTGCAGACAAACAGGCAAAACAGTGTAATCTTGGGTAAGAAGCTAAAAGTAAAAATATGTATATATTTACAAAGTTTATATCCCTTAATGTATCATGGGAAAAGTAGTGACTATAGTTACTATAAAGCTAATTTGTCGCTCTCAAATAGTTTATCTTACAGATTACTTGTAAAGATATCACCATATTTATAGTATAGATCTCTTTAAAAATAATACTACAAGTTTCAATAAAAAATTATGAACTTTCTTTCGTTTTTATACAGATTCAGTAGTATTTTCAAGCAAACAAACAAAAATAATGTTTGCAATCCCACCACAGTAAGAAATAAGGCCTCTTTTTTTTCATATTGGCAAAACTAAATATATATATATTAAAAAAAACACCCACCCCCTAACTTTTTAATAGATAATATAGTTCATATACTCATATTTCATTATCACAACATCAGCGTTTGTTATTTTTAAGTAACAAGTCGATGGAAGTTCATATTGTTGTATCTGAATCCCTGGAACACTTCAAGAAGACAGGACAGCTTTTTTCAGTTTCTCTATTTCCATCTAAAATAAATATAAATTGGGAAACAGATAAAATACACATTAGTGCAAATTATCTTGACATATGTCATTAACATTTGATCATACTTTTTAAGCCAGTAGATTTTAATTTCCAGATCTAAAATCCAGTTTCCCATGGTGTAATAAATATTGAGTAAATGCTCAACAGAATAAAAATGTCACAGTACAAGTTCCAAAGAAGCACTGAACAACAAGAAAAATATCAACTGTAATTCTTACAGCCAGAACAATATTAAGTAATGTGAAATTTAAAAGAATTTTTAAAAAATTATTCTATAAAGAACAAAAGAACTCTGGAAATCAAATTTAAAAATGTACATTTAAACAAAGGGGGCAGTGTAGAATAGTATAAAAAATAAAGGACCAGTTTATATTCCATGACTTTCACTATCTATGTATTACTGGTAAATTGCTTAACATTACTTCCTTTCAAATTCCCCATCTATAAACAGAAGGTACTAAATTGTCTCTAAAGCCCAGAAATATATCCAAGATTCAGACAATGTGTTAGAAATATTTCCACCTTTAGGAGAAGGGCCCCTTCACTTAAGAGAAAGAAAAAAAAATGATCATAATGACTACAAAGAGATACTTAATTTTCACATACTACAAATGACTAAGTTGAGGCTAAAAGACATTAAATAGTAAGTCAATATTTCTACATCAGTAACTGGTGGCATAGGATTTGTATTAGTAAAGTCTATGTCTATATTGTCCAGTTTTTGTACTGACTTTCTTCCCAATTCACCAATGTTTTCTTTACCTTTCACTTCCTTGCTTTTTCCTGATAATATTGCCTCTTTTTTAACAATGCACATAAGCAACGCGTGCATCAGTTAACCTCTGACTTAGTCGTAAAGTATAATTTCGATGTGGTCATAATCTCCTAAGTAATGCCAACCATCCAAATATGGTTTATTAACTTCAGGATCTCTCCTGATATCATTCTTAAATTTTCTTTTAATAATATAATTATGCACTAAATGTTTTGGCAGTATTGAATGAGAACAAGTCTCAATTTACAGTCTCAATTGAGACAAAATATCTTTAAATCATCCTCTTCATGTACTATTACTGTCTTGTTTCCAAAGATAAGTGAAAATAGGCAAGAATGCACAGAAAGCAGTAAGAAATAAGTTGGCAAAAGAGGGAATAAAAAGTGGGAGGAATAATCCTTCATTCAAAGTCAGTACTACTCCATACAAACAGTGATTTCTGACATAAATTTTAGTTATCAAGCAAAATCTTATATTGCTATCTACCCTCCTCATTTTTCCTTTTTTATCGCCCCCAAGTATAATTTAGTATTATATAGTACTAACATTATAGTATTTCAAAATACTACATCTAATCTTTCTGCAAACATTTCTTTAACTATATGATCCTAAAACTTTAATGACTTAAAAGTGCTTTTACAAATACAGAGGTCGAACTTTGCCCATTGGGGGAAAAAATACAGTTCAATAGGAGGGTAACATCTGACCATGTTGGAAAAATTAAATTCTTCAAAAAAGAATTCATTTGATTCCTTTCATAATTTTTATGACACAAACATTCCTCTTGCTTATCTTATTTTCATATATGAATATTAGCATGTATGTATAAAACAAAGTCAAGAAACTTTTTTTTAAATTTCTCAATTTCTACCAATTCACATGCTGTGAATTTAAGGTGTATTTTAAACACGTTTCCTCTAACATTCATTAATACAACAATAATTTATTAGGTATATAGTAAGTGTGTAGCACTGTTAGGAGTGATGGACAAAGATGAAACAGACATGGATCTCACTCTAAACAGTCTTATAATAAGGAACGGAACAAAACAAATAGTACAGTAATAGGATTGAAAATTATGATTTATACATGTCTTTAAAAACTAGAGGAAATGTAAATTTGGATGAAAATTAAAACTTCTAGTCAAAGGAAGACTACTACCAACTTAATAAATATGATTCTTTGAGCAGGTCTTTAAGAATCTATAGAATGAGCATTAGAAGATGAGGCAAGAAGACAATTTAGGAAGAGTGAAAATTCAGATGTATCAACTTGTTAAGGCACAATGGAGGATCAGAAATTAAGAAAGAAAGATAAACTAGGACTAGAATAATAGAAGACCTCACACACCAAGTTGAGAATTTTGAACTTCATTCAACAAGTAACAGAAAACTTTTGGAAGTACCTGAGCAATGAAAGATTAATCTGCAATAAAATTAGAGAAACTTGAGCAAGCTCAATAGAAAATAATGCACATCAGAACAAGAAAGTGTTGACATAAAAGTTAGAAAGTAAAGTAAATAAAACTGAAAGTAACAGAATTAGAAGAGAGGGTAAGTACCATGTATGTGTGACCAGAAGGGTAACAGAAACAGGAAGTCAAAAAAACAAAAGAAGAAAATAAAATATTTCCCTGGAGATATGGTAAGTTCACCATGTAACATCCAGGGAGACTAAAAGAAACTGGGAATACAAGAATTAGATTTAGAGGGAGATGCATTAAAGCTAATCACTAGATTCACTGTTGCAAATGAATTCAAACAGTGAATGCATAGAAAAAAAGAGCAAAGGATAGTAGTTAAGGAATATTTACATTTAAGGTTCAAGAAACAAAAAGGAAAGAAGTTAGACAAGGAACAAGTATCACCTTACTACAACAAACCTCTGACAAAGAGAAAACAGTAAAAATTTGAAATGTGCAGAAATTGAAGAAGAGAAAACCTAATAAAACCTAATAAAATGCAAGGGGTTAAAGAATGAAATGAAGGTAAAGACTCAGACACTGCAAATGTAGGCTTTTTGTGAGAGGGTAGAATGATAGTTATTTTTGTTTTGTAGGAAATGAACCTCAAATAAAAAGAGAAAACACGTACAGTAGATCAAAAGGGCAGTTAGACCCGGAAGAAGGCTTTGGTTTGAAGGGGGGAAATTGAATATTTTCATACAAAGAAACAAAAGCATCAAAAAAAATTGTCAGATATAAGAGTAAAAATGAAGTTTTCATAATACTTTGTAAGTTGTATCTTTAAATATATTATTTCAACAACTAAAGTTAAAGAAAGTTAAGTGACTCACCCAAGTTTACCCAGTATGATAATTTCTAAGAGTAGACATTTTAAAGTCTGGTTACTTCTGTTAAAATTTTTCAGTTCCACTGCTCTTACTTCACCATTCTAATCTCCAGTTTTCTCACCCTTATAAATAAAAACAATAATCCTTACAAGTCCTTATATGTATCGAATGAGATAATGAACAGAAAGAGCTAAGCCTAAATGATATAATTTAGGGTAGTAAAGACTATAATTCAGAATAGGAGCTCAAGTTCTATAACCACAGTCCCATGTTCTATCTTGACCTATGATGCTGACAAAAGAAACAGGCTAAGTAATGAGGTAAGGTAAAATGTAGAGAGGATATGAAATACTTCAATAGAGAATAAGAAGAGCCTCGGGCGGAGGGGTGGGGAGGATACAATTTTCTCTTACATATGTAGGAAGAACAACACAAATGAAGACAAAAATGCATGAGCAGAGAAAGAAAGTTAAGGAAGAAAAAGGAATTAAATAAAATTGCCAGCCATCAGCAAAGAATAAAGGTAAACTTCTAGTGAGAACTGGAAAGCAATAACACCACCAGTCCTGCCATAGGGAAAAAATAAACTGGCGACATAAGAGGAAAGAACAATATTTATTTTATTCACAAATATATACCTTCAGGTTCATACACTGCCTAAGAGAGTTAATGTTCAAAGATGTTTTTCCATTTGAATGAATGAAATATGACAGAGTATCAACAAGATATTTACAAAATTGCTACCATGCGGTAGGGAATGTCCAAGTGGAATAGAATGGCGTAATTTGTAGAACCAATCACATAGTTGGGATTAAAAAAAAAAAGTATAGTTTATACTGTCTAAAATCTCAATGCTGGGAGAAACAAATTACCTCTAGATTACTTCTCAAGGCCTTCTCTTCTTCCAAATCTTTTCTCAGTTTTTCCAGTTCTTTCCTAAAAAACAAAATATTTATTACTTCCAATTAAACAATATAGACGAGGCAAATAGACAAATTAACAGAATCTCTTTTGCCTAACCTCCCAGGTATATGAGGGAAACTAGCCATGTTGACTGATAAAATTTTCAGATGTTCTAGTTTCAACAATTCGATGTTAATAGTAAAAAAAAAAAAATGCAGCAAAACCCTGGCAAACTTATCTAAGATAAATTAAGTAAATTCAGAACAGCTTATGAAAAAAGCAAAAAAGGAAATAATACATGGCTTTTAAAAGCAATTTTCCACATTCATCTAGTATATATTTTATTTTGGCTAGATACTTCAGAGCCAAAACAATTTACAAAATAATATCAACAAGTCACAATAAAGGCAAATTACAATTTATCTGATAATTTCACCAATACTTTCCTTTTTTAAAATTAAATATTATATTAAAATTCAAACCAAACAGCAAAATTATTATAACCAATAATCTTTCTTAACTCGTATTTTTATTTTTCCATATTCAACTATTTTTTCAATAAAGATTCTATAAGTATATATTCCATATTGTGTCTTTTCAGAAATTATTTGAAAACATTTTCACTCTGCTTAAATTTTCATATTTATGCTATTTAGTATTCAAATATCTGTTTTTGATTTTTTTTTAATTGAACTAAGAGATTTTATTGGGGTCTGCACTAAAGAGAAGAAAAGGAGAGGAAGAGAGCAGCCCCCTGAGCCAGTTTTGGCTTTAGAAGTGTTGATTAGGCCATGTGGCAGTTGCTGATTTGCAGGGTGACTCAGGAATGGTGGTGACTGGCAGGGTTTTTGTTAGGAAAGGGTGATTAGAAAACGTGTCTTGAGGGAATTTTTGGAGAAAAATTTTGACTTTGGCACCCTTGAGACAAGAGGTAGAGGGGTAAGGGATTGTGTAATATTCTTCTGTAGAGATAGAAACTTCAGTGGGGAGAGACCCAATGGGGCAAATAAAACCTAATGCCAAGGTCTCTTGAAAACCCAACATTCCTCCCTTCTTTTTGTTTGGACTCAGGGCGTTGAAATCTTCTGGCTACTTCCTGTTGGAGAGGGACAACGAATTTGAAGGAAGGGAGGAATGGTCAGGTTGGGGGGACAAGAGAATTATAGCCATAAAGGCCAGGGTGCTAAAGATGCAAATTTCCTCGGCGTTGAAATTGATGAAAGTTCCTTGAAGCCATAGGTCATGGATAGCCTCAATCCAATCCTTGTCTGTATAAATGGGTGGAATCAGCCAGCTGTGTTGTTGGAGGGCTTCCACAAACTGCAGGAACCTGGAGTGCCACTTGGTGAAGCTGGATGAGGCCATGCTGCCTGAGGTCCTGAGGTAGCTGACACCGACAGCTCTCAGTGAGCTTCACGCTTACTTCTCATTCACGGTTGGGAGAGAGGGCTAAAAGCTGGGTTTTGTTGTTGTTGTTTGTTTGTGCATATTTTCTGCCTTTTAACATACATTAGAAAAATTCCCTTCATGAGTACTGTCAAAAAATAGTCCAGTATGATGGTGCATGCCTCTAATCCCAGCTACCCAAGAGGTTTAGGCAAAATGATTCCATGTTCAAGGCCATCCTGGGCAACTTAATGAGATCCTTTCTCAAAAATGAAAAATTAAAAAATATAAAAAAGAATTAGAAATGTAGCTCAGTGGTAGAGCACTTGCCTAATATGTGCAAGGGCCTGGGTTTAATTCCCAGCACAGCCCCCACAAAAAAGAAGAGTATAGAGAAACAGTTTGAGAAACTGTTTAAAAATTTATTAACTAAAACAAGGGAACTTTTAAAATTATTTATATTATTTAAATTAACATTTTAAAACTAATTTCTTCTAGGCCTTTAATAATTAGAAAACCATGCCTCTATATGAGGTAAATTTTCTATTTTCTACTTGACCATAATTTTTGAAATAATAATATTCAACTCAAATTCATCTAGAGCTTATTTTATAGTGATAAGAGGTATACACCTAAGCTAAATTCATATTTCTATAATATTATCCTAGTTTATATATTTTCTATTGTGATTATTCAATATTCTGATTTCATTATACATTAAATCTATATTTAAGACTAATCCTGCATTATTTATCCCATCCTATTTACCTATATAGTGTTAACATTATTTGCTTTCTGATCTAATAATTTAGTACTTCTCACATTTTTATTCTTCTTTTAAAAATATATTGACAAATGTATAGTTTTTATATACCACTGTTTTCTTTTTACAAGTCCAGGATCAAACTGTAAGTATTATTCTGCAACTTCTCTAATGAATACTTAGATGACTGACATATTTCAATCTTTATATGTCAAGCTGTATTTTTTAGTTACTTGTTGCATGCATTTTAGATTTTAATATTGGATGTATAAATATTACTTATGTAAGCTATAAAGATATAATAGTAATGCAAAAGCCAATTTGGGTTAATGTATCATCAAATGACAAACTATATATTATGTACATAAAATATATAATATATATAAATATATACATGCACACATATTTTAAGTAGTTATTCAAGATACATTTTTGTTTCTAAGAGGTAATAAATGTTCTATGAACTACAAATACCTCATGTTATTAATCTCACTACATTTTTTTTTTTATACAGAATACTAGGCCACCTGAGAATTGAACAAGAAATGGTTTAAAATTAGGTCCTGGGTAACATGGCCTCTGGCTGTGAATTTTATATTCTAAAAATACAAATTCTTTTAGAAAGGATGTTGATGTAAGGGGATGAGCACCATTGTTCTAAGTTCAAATAGATTAGTGACTCATTTATTTGTTTTACCTTGATATTTTGCAGTATTATATTTAAAATACCAAGTTTTAGAATTCAAATACTAGTTTTAATAGAAAAGATCTCTAAAATAATAGAGGACTTGAGGTTTGTTTTAGTTCTGTCTTTTAAAAAGCTGTATAATAAGTAAATAGCTTGACTTCTCTGAACTTTTATTTCTTCATTTTAAAAAATGGAGAGGGCTACAGTAAGTGATCTTTTACATGTACTTAAGCTCTACAAAGTCTCTCACATTCAATTAGGGATGTCCAACTGTACACCATATCAAAAACTTTCAGAGTTAAGAGAAAGGCTTTAGAGATCACCTATCCTAACCCTCTCAGAAATTCAGCTATACATATATAACTGACCCTAAAATACAATATGATTTTCCTCATGTTTTTCAAGACCATTTAACTCCTATGTCTGACCAGAAGATTTCTAGTCCAACTTAGAGGTTAACATGTATCTATTCCAAGACTAACATACTGGAACAAGTTTTCCAATTCAAGTTTTTATCAAAAGCACCTTTAATGAAAATTTTCTTTGAAAACATACTTGCTTATACCAGAAACAGGCAGAACAGATCTTTATTTGATACACTTTGAAAGAATTATTTGCATATGTACTAGGTAGTACTCACAGAAGAAAACAAAGGTTACTTACCCATGATCCTTTTTCAGTGCTTCTACACTACACAGCAATTCAATAATCTGGGCGCGAAGTTCATCTAGGGAATTTTTTTTGCCATCATCTGTTTCTACTTTAGATTTTATTTCTAATGGAGTTAGGAAAGCAGATGTATTTGCTTTAGAAGTATTTGAAGGTGTTGAAAGGTAGACAGATGGCTGAAAATAAAATAAAAGTTTCTTCTGATCTTATTTGTATATATAAATGTATATTACATTTAAGCACAAAAGATACTCAGAGCAAAAGATGTTTAAAAATAACAATGCGGGCTGGGGATGTGGCTCAAGCGGTAGCGCGCTCGCCTGGCATGCGTGCGGCCCGGGTTCGATCCTCAGCACCACATACCAACAAAGATGTTGTGTCCGCCGAGAAATAAAATAAACAAATAAATAAATTCTTTCTCTCTCTCTCTCTCTCTCTCTCTCTCTCTCTCTCTCTCTCTCTCTCTCTCTCTCTCCCCCTTTCCTCTCTCTTTAAAAAATAAAAATTAAAAAAAAATAAATAAAAATAACAATGCAGACTGAACATCCCAGACCTGAAAACTAGAAATTCAAGATGCTCAAAAGTTCAAATCTTTGAGTAGCAACTTTCCACAAGTGAATAATTCTATACCTGATTTTATATAATGGGTTAAGTCAAAATGTAGGCATACTAAAAACACTGTATAAATTTACCTTCAGGCTTTGTGTATAAGAAGTACATAAAACAAATAAATTTTGTACTTCATCTTGGGTCCCATTCTCAAGATATCTCATTGTATATTTGCAAATATTACAAAATACAAAAGAAGTGGAAATCTGAAACACTTCTGGTCCCTAGCATTTTGGTAACCTGTACTCCAAGATAACAGTAAATTTGAAAATTCAAGAAACAGTTTGATGTTCCTGACTGGAAAAAAAACAACAGACAATTAAAGAATTAATTTGCAACAACTAGTGGATTTTGTGGAAGAAATAAATGGCAATGGCTTTGTTTTTAAAAAGGAGAAACAAAAAAAAATCCATCAAATTTATCTTATGGATGCTGTGCCTACTGGAGAATCTAAAAGCAAGAATATATAAGTATTAATAAGGTGTTACTTGATCTTCCATATTAAACACATATCATTTAGACTATCTAAAAAGGCTGACTTAAAAGTAATTATGAAAAAATTTAGAATGATCATGGAAGCAGCATTAAGATGAATCCACATACTGGAATCGTTTTTGTAGCAAAATAAAACAACAAAGCCATTTTAGTAAAATTTCAATGGATTGTCAACTGCTTAGAGAATGAGATTTATTTGTATTTAATAAATTGCAAATGTATCCAAATGCCCTGTAATAAAACTAAGGAACAACTTAGGAGGAGATGTGACCTTTGTAAGTATATGTGTCAGTTGTGGTAAAAATATTTTAAATAAAAATAGCACAACTTTAGAAAAGATACCTAAGACCATGTAACAGATAGAAGGATCCATGTATTTTGCCATTCATTCCAGTATATACTGAGTGTTTAATTATGGTGCCAACAACCAAGCTAGGTAAAGAGTAAAGAAATAATGGTTTCTGATCTAATTAAATGTTATCGCTCTTTTAAAAGTATGTGGACTAGACAATTTCAGAGTATATGTTTAATAAGAAAATGAAACAGATATATAAATCTATGCCTTAAAAATATGAAATAAGTAATTATTAATTTTAAAACCAATATAAGCTCTTCTAAAAATATCTGACTTAAGATTAACAACTCAAGGGAGAGAAAAGGGAAATTGCATGGAAATGGAAGGAGACCCTCATTGTTATACAAAATTACATATAAGAGGTTGTGAGGGGAATGGGAAAAAAAACAAGGAGAGAAATGAATTACAGTAGATGGGTAGAGAGAGAAGATGGGAGGGGAGGGGAGGGGAGGGGGATAGTAGAGGATAGGAAAGGTAGCAGAATACAACAGTTACTATTATGGCATTATGTAAAAATGTGGATATGTAACCGATGTGATTCTGCAATCTTTGTAATGTTTTGAATAACCAATAAAAAAAAGAATAATAATATAAAAAGATTAACAACTCAATTCCTCAAAAAAATTATTTTATTTCTTGGCAGAAGAAATAATTTTTAGAAAATATACTAAATTCTATAATTCTGATGTTCACAAAGAATCATGAAAACCATACAAATGTTATAGCACAATGTGACTCACCTTTGGAACGTAGCATGTATCCTTTTTAAATTCAGATGGCTTTAGATTGGCACTATCTTCTTCTTTTGATAACTTCAAAGTTTTTTCTGGGCTTTGAGTTGGCTAGATGTTTTTTTTAGAAATCAAGAAACAGAACAAATCAAAGAAGGAAACTGTAGTAGGCATTTGGATAATAAAGAAAATTACTTATACTACTTCACTTGCTACTATTCTTGTTATTCCATTACTCTTAAAAAGATATTATGTAACTTCAAGCTGAATAACACATTTGCATATCTTGAGGGCAAGAATAACTCGTCTCACAGCAACAAAAATTTTTTCCACTTAAGTAGGATAAAAACATCATAGTAAATACAAGTTAATATATTATCATTAAAGTACAACCTGTATTCCAGGCAAAAAACAGAAAGCATAATAACAAGTTACTTAGATGATGGGAAATGTACTACAAAAAATCCTGAATATATCCGAAGAAAAAAGTTTCTCATTTTACCCTAAAATGAGTTATCTTCCACTTTTTAATCTTGATCACTATTGTTAGATTAGTAGATTGAACAGGTTCCCTGTCCTCATTTGACCCTGGGCTGTGTGGTTATGGTCTCATAACAAATAATCTATTCCAGACCATACTGAAGAACATATCTCTTTCCTTGTTATTTTCTTATACATCAGCATTTGCCATTTGACTATAAGAGGTACCTCTCCTGATTTATTTAGATGTAGCTATAAAACCTCTAATTTTCTCATCTTCAAATGGACTTTGTATTTGCTAAATCTTCTGAGTTTTCCTATAGTAAGTGTAACTCACAGAATGTCCACCATTGAAGCGACCAGGCAGTCTTCTTCCAGGCATCTTCGGTCTATTTGCAGTGAGATGTAACAAGTTTTCTGAGGAAGCTATGTCATCAAAATTTACAACATCTAGAGAATAAAAATAAATATTGTCTACTGAGATATAATTGTACCTTTTAAGGGGTAAAAAGTAATGTTTCTGGCTTTTGAACAAAAAAGAATACCACTATTTTGAAGGACTAACAAGTTGACCTGTGCTTTTCATATGCATTTGGAAAACAACACCCTTAAGATAGAATCACACATTCTTTTTACTTGATACATTTTATAGTACAAGACTTTATAAACAATAAGGGTTATGTTTTCAATAGATAGTTAGACTTCAACAAAAAGTTTTTATTGAAAGATAAATCTGTACCATAAACTGTAGTAACACAGAAACTATCATCTGAAGTTCTTGCTTATTAAAAAAAATGATCTACTTAAAACTTCTAATTAATTACAACATCATAAAATTTGTTTTAAACTTAACGTAGTGGACTGATATTCAAATTTTAAGGATTCAACTGTATCTGGCACCTTGCTGCTCTCTATTTGCATTTCTCAGTGTAAAGTGAAAGTATGATTTTTACTGATTTATTTATTTTTGGTACCAGGGACTGAACCCAAGCATGCTTAACCACTGAGCAACATCTCCAGCACTATCTATTTTTTTTGAGACAGGGTCTCACTAAGTTGCTGAGGCTGGCTTTGAACTTGCAATCCTCCTGCCTCAGCCTCCCAAGCTGCTGAGATTACAGGCCAAAAGTATGATTTAACATGTCTTCATATGGGATGTTACAGTTAGAATTAAAACTGTTTTAGCATCTATGCTTAGACATTACCATTTGTAGAAATCATAAGATAGTTATAAATCTAAGGCAAATCAAATACCAAGGGAAAATGCTATAAAGATCAATCTGCTTCTCTACCATCAAAGGCTGAATGATCTTTGACCCCAAAATTTGGGTTTAAAGAAGAATCTAGGTAAGTCATACCTCTGAAAGAATGGTATGCATTACCTTGCCTTTTCCTAGATAATCCATAAAATCATGCTAAAGAAGTAGTTGTAACTCTGAAGCCCAGGTATCTATATATAATAAAAGAACCCTACCAGTAATTCCTGATACTTCCATTGTTACTTGTTACTGGTTTAACCCAGATTCCAAGCTAGGGATATTAACCACAGCCAAATGGCAGCAGATATCCTAATTTTCCAGGCCTGGATTTTTTTTCTCCCCTTTAGCATTTGCCTGGATGGTTATAATACTTTGTTAGATACTACGATGTTGCAACAGTGATTTGTTATTGCTTAAAATATTCATCATCACCCTCAATGTTTAATTCATCAAATTTCATATAAAAATAATTTTAAAAATTTTGTTTTAAGGAATAAGTGACACAAATGTAAAGCAAAAAAAGAGGCATCACTGTTTGGCAACATGTGTTTTAAAATTGGAAACAATGGTTGACTACTGCTAATGTTTTTCTATAGATTACATTGTGTGTTCTCTCTTTGATCAAGTCACTAAGATAATGTATCACAACAGACACTGCAAAATATTAAGGTTAATTTTTTAGTCTCTTGGTGACTGTAACTATATAACAAGTCATACATAGCAAGAAATAAAGACTGCAGTGGAAAATGTATTATATGATCTAAAAGAGGTGGAATTTAAATATATACTTATATAAAGATCATTATATCTGTAAATAATTGTTTTGTTTTGCTTTGGTGGTACTGGGGATTGAACCTAAGGGTACCCTACCATGGCACTACAACCTAGCCCTTTTTATTTTGAGACAAGATTTCACTAAATTGGTAGACTGTCCTCAAAGTTGAAATCCTTATGCCTCAGCCACCCAAGTAACTGGGATTACAGGTGGATGCTGTCTATATATTTGTAAATATCTTGAAAAAAAATCAGTATTTTTTAAAAAGTATGTTAAGAATAGGATACAGTTGGTTAAAAATTTCTTTTTTACACTGACAAATGTACACTGATAGCCCACAAAACACTTTGAAAAATAAAAATCAATCATTTTGGCCTATAAAGATTATTTTCAAATGCATATTTAAGCAACTTGTAGAAAGAAAACACAAAAAAAAACATGGAAAAAATTAAAAGAAATGAAAACGAAGGGTAAATAAATGTAGATTTACAAAATACACCATGCTTATATAATAGGCCTTCCAAATGTCCAGTTTGGGGGCTACAACACCAAGACAATTTCACCATTCTAAAACTCTCTCAGGTTCTCCATTTATGCCATTATGTTAGTAATACAGAACAGCGCACATTTTTGACTCATATCTAAATGATTTTAAGTTTACTTAAAAGTGATAACAATGGATGTACACTATACAAATGGCACAAAAGGCATGACCATAACTTAACTCTTGTAATTACACCTTGTCACTCTAACAACTACTTGTGCTTTTGCATGTTGGTAGGAAGATATGGAACGTTTTTAAAAAGCCAAGTGAAATCTCCAATTTTAGGAGCAAATAACCTGATTTTTATGGTTGCCAAGGTTCGAAATTTTTTAAAAATCTTTTGTTACAGGAATATTTTAGGCTGTAATCAAGAAAAATTTTCCAAAATGAACTTCATTTTATTTTAAAATGGAAAACCAAAAGGGTTAGAATAGACAGACAGACATGTACACTTTCAGTAAAATTATAAAGAAAAAAAATCAATGTGCACCACCTATTTATACTGAATGTACTATTTTGATTTCTTTTATAAGTTGTTATCTTACCAAAATGGAGAAGGGTAGGATAATTTCCTGACACGTAAGAAGGGAAACATGGCAAACAGGCTAGGAAACAAAATCTGGAAAGAAAAGTCAAGGATAGGAATGTCTAGAAAAAAGACTAAACCAAAAAAATTATTTCACAAAGCAGGAAAAAGGAACAGTTGTAGAATGAATAGAAGCATTTCAATGTTTAGCATATAGCTACTGCAGGTTATGTAAACTTACACAAGATATGTATTAGATTTTTAGATTTCTGGGTCATTCAAAAGAAAAAGTTAAGATTAGTATTAATATCAATACACATTAAACAAGAAAGATGCCTTGTTTTATTACTCACTAAAAAATAAAGATAGTTTTTAAAAGGATGGCACAATACTTAAGAGGCCAGTTTTATAAATCAATATTAACATCTCATAAAATAATTGTAACTAAAATTAAACCACCTTTCAGTCAGTCAATTCTAGTCTTTGGTGTATACAGAAATTACAATAAAGGAGGCAACTTTAATCCTATAATATTATAAAATAAAAATGACAAATATTATTTTAAAAATATCTCACTATAAAAATTCAATACAACCTTTAAAATATCTTCATACATAAATAAAAATTTACCAAGGCCTTAATCAGTGATACTTTCTATAATATAATCGAGAAAACTATTATTAGAAACTAATATTTTTAATCCTTGTTTAGATAAGAGACTCACTTTTGATAGCATCCTCTACTCAATAAGAACCTTATTATAAAAATCCCACCATAAATTCTTTCTGAAAGAAAGAAATCAGTTAATATTTGGAAAGTAATTCACACAAAAAGAGATCAAGTATAAAATAAAATGGAAAGGAGAGAATGCTTCCTTATTCCATAATGACTGCTTTGGGAATGAAGAACTTATGTTTTCTAAAATTTCATTTTTTAAATGTATTTTTATTAGTGAATTATATATAATCATGGGGTTCATTGTGACATATTCATATATCCACATAATAAAATTTATCAATTTCCTTCTCCAGTACCTGCTCTTCCCTCTCCTCCTACCTTCCCCTTATTGTCTTCCTCTACTACACTGGTCTCCCTTCTATAACATTTCATTTTAATCCTGGAAGAACTTATCAAAAAAAAATCAAAAAAGATAAAATACTACACTGTAAGGGTAACTCATCAGCTGTAATAGCTATGTTAGTACTAAAGTCTCTAGTATTTTAAAGTAATTTACTTCTCAGAAAATTTATTATTGTAGAAGTATTTTAGAAAAATTCATTATTTTAAAAATATGTGGACCTTGTGAACTTTATAAATGACTAGCAGTGTCAGTGAGATTTTCCTTAAACTAATTTTTAATATAGTGTTTGAAAAAATAAAAAAAATCCCACTAAAATATAGTTCCTAGTAGCCCTGTAATTTGTAGTGCTATATAATATATGAGAACATACAAGGGGGAACTCAGTTATATCATGCCATTAAAAAGAAGAAAATATTATTCTAGGAGTGACTTTCTTACATGTACAAAAGTCAGAATCTGTGTGTATATCTATATATAATTAGTATTATACATAAAGACATAAATGTTTATATGTCGTTTTATATAAACAGGACAATTTTATGTGATAATAAAATGAGGGCCATATGTCTTTTATAAATTAAAGATGAAACAGATTTCCATACCACGTGTTCTAATGGGTATTAGTAGATGTACTGAATCATAAAATGTTAGCTAAGTAAGAAAACAGATTTTGAGGAGAAACTTATCAATAATAAAACCCACTTTTTTAAAATAGCAAAGTCAGTATACTTTATACTATATCATTTCTACTATATCTTTTACCTCAAATTATTACTTTAACTGAAAATGTCAATAAGCTGGTTTCATGTTTTACATTTTCTGTAACTTATGAATTAGTTTTATGCATTATTCTTAAAAGGTATATCTTCAAACTAAGTAGAAAATATGAAATTTACATAAACCTAATGCCAAATTTAAAGCTGTACTTGAACTAAAACAATTTTTTTAAGAAGTGTTAATAACTCACAGAAGAGTTAGAACAATACTTTTATATTTCAAGCACAGATATAATATTCCTAATCCAAAACCCCAAAATCAAATACGCTAAAAAAAAAAAGAAAATCAACTTTTTAATGAGCATCAACATAATGCCACTCACAAGTAGAAATTTCTGCAGACTTCATGTAATGGGTCACAGCCAAAACACGGATTTATTGATAATACTGTACAAAATTACTTCAAAGCTACATGTATACCAAATATTTGAAACATAAAAGAATCTTATAATTTGCTTTGGTTCCCATCCCCAAGATATCTATCTCATTATATACATGTAAATATTCTAAATACACCCCTCCAAAATGAAATTCAAAATATTTCTAGTTCCAGACATTTTGGATAAGGGATTATATATATGTAAATATCCCACTCGCCCACCATCCCCCCGCCATGTCAAAATAAATAAATAAACTCTTAAGGCATTTCTTGTTCCAAACATTCTGGATAAGAGATACTTAACCTATACTAGGAATATATGACATTCTAATGGGGGAAAATAGTATACAAGGAAAGAATAAATGTTTAGGACATAAGCTGTTTGCTACCTACAACTATGTCTTTTTTTTTTTTTTGTATGAGATATCAAACCCAGAGGCCCAAAACCACTGAGCCACATCACAGCCCTTTTATGTATATATTTATTTAGAGACAAGATTTCACTGAGTTGAGTTGCTTAGGGCCTTGCTAAATTGCTGAGGCCAACTCTGAACTCAGTGATAGCCCTGCCTCAGATTCCAAAGCCACTGGTATTACAGGCCTTCAGCACCATGACCAACCAGCAACTCTTTTATCTTAGCATACTACCAGTATCTAAAAATATTTTCTGGGAATAAAGCAATTGCTTAGTAACATTTGCTACTTAATATAAACTCAAATTCCCCAAATTTATATTTTCTAAACTTTGCAGGATAACAGTGTTTTATGCCAAAATTAGTTTTGTGAGCAAAATAAAAGACAGCTGCTTGGAAATTAGCTGCTAATTTTCTGATTTGTGTAAGTCTTAGCATCTTTACATTATTTCCTTATTTATTAAAAAAAATAAAAAACAGAAATTAGAAATATTCAAACTCTATTCCACAAAGCCTCTTTCTTTACATAAAGAATAAATAACCACTATGTCAATGAGGCAAAAAATGGAACAAAAACAAAGTTAAAAACTAAAACTTTCCAATCACCAACAGTTTGAAATAATTTTATATATATTATTTCCAACAGAAATGCAAAAAAACAAAGTATATTTGTTGTTGAATATATTTACAAAAAGTCTTGGAAAATGTGAAAATTAGTTTTATCTAAATTTTAAAAGATTTTTTCACTACTTTGAAATTAACTAAATAAAGCAAAAGTTGATACAAATAACAAAAAAAAAAAAAAATACAGATTCTAAATGTTATTACTTTAATCCCCAAAAGACTCCACCAAAATTTAAGTATTTTCTGATCAAGAATGTAGAAAATTATGAAAATTCAAAGATAATACTAATAGTTTTTTTAACTTATTTTGAAAGTTAAAATTGTGTAAACAACCTTTTTTTTTCTTTAAGGATTATTTTTAGAAAACACTTTTCTGGCTATATTTTAAATCAAATGGAAAAATATGAGCTCACAAGAATCCATTTTTAACTACTAAGCTCCATAATAAAAAGATAAAAGATTTTTAAAAAATACTTTTTTCATTTTTATTAAAATAGTAAATAAGTTAATTTTTACCAGATAAGAAATACTAAGTATATTTCAAGACTTTCTCAAACCTATAATCAACACCTCAATTCCCAGAAATGAGTAATGAATACAGCATCATAAAGGACAGTTAATATCCAAATAAATGGATTATAAAGTATTCAAAAGACTGAAAGGAGGTAACACTTAAGACAGAGGCTTTGCATTGGCAAACTGAAAATACAGAAGAAAAATAAGATCACCTGGAAAAAAGTTTGAAATGTAAATAAAATATAGTGGAAAAAAAAAGCTAAACGTAACTGAACTTGAAGTTCATAAAATGTTAACACGGGAACAAAAACAAATACATTAAGACATTAAGATTTTGTAAAAAAGAATATTACAGAGCACTTTATAGAAAAGGAATTTAAAGAGTTCTCTTTTGATTTATGTAATTGTACGTAGTTGATGTCTATAGCTTACTGTTTAAATGTTAAACAGAGAAAAATAGCATCTGTTTCCTAGAGTTTACGTTGTAAAGATAAAATAAAAACATGAAAAAAAGTGTTTTGAAAAATATAAAAAACTAAAAACTAATTTTGCAAGCACTGTACAAAATAACTATTACCACAAATGATTATAATCATTATATAAAGTTTTTAATAGAGACACCTTTATCAAGACGCCTGTTTCAAGTTTTTAATTTTTCAATTAATACAGTATAAAAAACGAGGAACATGTTTTTTAGTCAGTCCTAAAGCTTATAAAATAATATTTAGCAAAAAAAGTGACATGACTTCCTATATTGGAAAAAAAAAGTATCTCCGGATTAAGAGGAAATATCTAAAAAGTCTTATTAAATATAAGCTAGTTCGGCACTGAGAGCCTGTGTCATCTTATTTTTTAACTATTAAAACTAAACTGCATTTATAGGTGCCTGATTTAGGTAATATGGTCATTCTATTATAAAGGAAAGAAATAAAAGATGAATGAGCTTTTAATATGGATTTCAGTCTTTTGAACACTATAAAAACTTATTAATTCTGTATTATCATCAGTAGGAAACTCCTGATCAATAAGAACCATGAAGATTTGCCCATTTATCTTCTTTATTTTTATACTTCGGTTAATACATTTAAGAAAATTTCAATGAATTTCCACTATAACTATCTACACAAAAATTGCATATACACTGCTTAGTTCCTAAAAACTGAGATTCCTTTGATTACTTCTTTTAATGTACTACCTACTTCCATGATGACTTACCTGTTTCTTTAGAACTTCTTGCTATAAATGAATCAAGGTCCACTGATTTTGGTCTAGGTGGCAACTGTTCAGATTCGGGCTTTGGTTTGGATACTGGCTCAGTTTCAAATTTTGATGAAATGGTAGAAACTTCTCCATTGATCCTGAAATGAGAAAAACGAACATACAAAATCACTTGAACTGAAAAACAGCTTTTTAAAAAAACTATGATTTGGTGCTGGGCACCTATAATCCCAGTGACTTGTAAGGCTGAGGCAGAAGGACTGTGAATTCAAAGCCAGCCTTAGCAACTTAGTGAGGCCTTAAGCAACTCAGCAAGACTCTGTCTCTAAATAAAATACAAAAACAAGTTAAGGATGTGGCTCAGTGGTTAAGCACCCCTGTGTTAAATCTCCAGTAACAAAAAAAAAAAAAAAAAAAGGATTTGGTGACATTAAAGACTGTATAAACATAAGACAAATTGCTTTCTATTCTATAACACTATTTCCATAAAAGTAAACCTCTACTACAGTAATATTCACAATAAAATAAGAAATGTAAATATAGTTTGAGTGTATTCACCTACTGTGAGTATAACAATTAAGAACACTATTATAGTCTTTTGAGGAAGTATAAACAATACTTTAAAAATTACTTTGAGATTTAAAAAGGCAATAGAGTTCAGTTAGGTCAAAGGCAGGTAAATCAATAAGTAATTTAAAATTAGGTAAAACTTACTTGGCTATAGGAGGTGGTGGGGGAACTGGTTTTTCAGGTCGCTTTGGGTAAACTGTTCCAGGAGATCTTAATAAATTATTGGCTTTGGTGGGTGGAGTAGGCTTCTTGGGTGGGACCTGTGGAGCAGCTGGTTTAGAAGGTTTCTGTTCCAGTGTTTTTTCATCTGAAGATTTAAAAATATTTAACAAGTTATTAACAATCAAAACTATTTAGGTTTCTCTATTTATTTCAACTACTGTAAGGCAGCCATAGGCATGAACTCATTGTCTATAACCATATATAAGTGCATTATTTCATTTGTTTTAAAGTTACACTTTATTAAGCATCATGTAACTAAAAAAGTTTCCTTTAGTTGGGACAGAAATCATTAATAACCTTCTGATTAACAAATAATGCCTGCTTTTAATTATGTTCCCAGAATCCTCTGCTTTTAGGGGGTGATATTCTTTCTCAAATATACCACATATAATTTAACTACAAGCAGAAAATTATCTAGACTTGAGCCGGATTATTTTCTGAAATGGAAGTATAAGGAACTAAAAATAAAAAAGAACTGTAGTACATATAAAATTCTGATTAAAAAATCATAATGATGGCAAAGAAAAAAAAGATCAAATGCTAAGAAAAAGTGATACTAGGCCAATTAGCCACATGAAGGAATACAGGCTTGTACTAGGAATTTTATTAGCCCTGTTTCATGTAATAATTCCATCTGACAAATAAGAATATGCTGAATAAAGAATATTAAGAATAATTTCATGCCTTGTTAATAAAAATTTTATCACCAAAAATGCATTGAACACTCTTTGGTGCTACATATACTTTTTCAGGTACTAAGAATAAGTATTAAAAACTCACATATGTTCACATATAATTCAGATTCATGATACAACAGTTAGAACGTATCATAAGGTACATTTCCAAAAATAAGAAACTATTTAGTGCAAAACTGAATGATTCTACCTCTTCTTTGAAGTTTATTTGGTCTTTGAAAAGACTATCAGAGGACCACAAACAATTTTATGAAATTTCCTATCAGTTAGAAATTGGTGATCATGAAACCTGAAGAAACACCACAGGGCATGGTAAAAACTCCTCCTTTAAAATTATAAGTTTCACCTCACAACAAAAAAATACAAAATACTATTGCCTCAGTCTTCCCATTTACTTAATAACTCCCTTGGCTCTTGTGAAAAATATGAGTCCGTTGAAAGTGATTATCATTTAGTACAAATATCTATTTTTATATGACCTCCAGACATAACAATGCATAAAAAATTATACCTAATTCTGACCCTAATCAAATAGAGCTTTCCTTGATATTTTAGAAAATATAAGAAAAACATTTTATAAAAAATAACCAGGAAAGGGATGGGGTATAGCTCAATGAGGGAGGGTTTTCTGGCAAGCACAGGATCCTAATGGTGGGGGAGAGAGGAAAGGGTGAAGGGATAAAGAAAAAATATCAAAGAAAAAATGTCAAAGGCTAAACAGAGTTCACTAATTTTAACAGATTTACAAATAACTTGAAAATAGTTTTGTGTATAATTCCAAAACAACCCCCCCCAAAAAACAACCACACTTAATATTCATAGAAATCAAAACAAAGAAAAAGATTAATTATTCCTGGTATGTCCAAGACTATATTACTAATAATACAATGGCAATGTACTTGAGTACTTATGTTATTTTTGTTGTTGTTGAGGACATTAACATAACAAAAAAATCAATAATTTTAAAATGAACAATTCAGTACCATTTCATATATTTACAATGATATGCAAATTTACAGAGTTTTAAAACACTTCTATTACTCCAAAAGAACAGTTTCTGTTAATCTATTACTCACCATTCACCCCTCCATTTAATTCCTAACAATCAGTTATTTGCCTTCAAACTCTATGAATTTAGCAATTCTGAATTATTTCTGACTTGTGAAATCATACAACATATAACCTTTTGTTCAAATTTAACATAATATTTTCGAGGTTCATCCTTATTGAAGCATTTATCAGTATTTCATTCCTTTTTGTGAATGAATAATAGTCCATTATATGTATATAACACAATCTGATATACCTTGAAGGACATTTTGATTGTTTCTATTAACATTCAGGTACAAGTATAAGTATACCTATTTTCAATTCTTTTGTCGGGTCATATAGTAATCCTACACTTAACTTTTTGAAGAATTATCAAACTTTGCTCACAACCACAAAAACATTTTATATTAGCATCAGCAATGTATACTCATTACTCCATGTCCTTGCCAACACATTATTTTCCTTTTTTTTTTTTTAATTATAGTCATCCTAGTGGGCATAAAGTGGCAGCTCGTTCATTGTGGTTTGATTTACATTTCCCTGAAGATGTTAAATATCTTGGCCATGTGCTTTTCGGCTATTTTTATATCTCCTTTAGGAAAATAATTATTTCAGTGTTTTTCTCACTTTCAATGTTTTTCTGTTGTTGAATTGTAATATTTCTTTATATATTCCACATATAAATCTTTGTCAGATATGATTTGCAAATACTTTTTCATTCTAGAGGTTGTCTTTCCAATTTTAATAATGGCCTTTGATGCACAAAACTTTTAATTTTGATAAAGTCCAAGTTAATTTTTATTTGTTGAATGTGCTTTAGTTGTCAGATTGTATAAAGTACAAACTATTTCTGTTAATAATGCTCTGACATCAAATATGTAGAATTTATTCCCAAACCAACCAATACCAGCTAGCATCCTAAAATCCCACCTGGAACAGATCCCACAAACCAAGGACTCAGTCCTCTAGCACTACCTCCATTTCAGATGCCAACTGCAAGTCCAACCCTTTCATGCTCCCAACTAAATGGATATAAATTAGAGGTTCCTATGACCTCCTCCTCAAGTTTGATATTTGCTAGAATGGCTCACCTAACTCTGGAAGGCACTTTATTTCATATTTACCAATTTATTATAAAGGGTACAATTCAGAAACAGCCAGATAGATGAGATAATGTTACAGGGCAAGGTATGTGAAAAGATGCAGAGTTTCCATGCCTAGAACAGTGAATGGAAACACTTTTATACTGAAGGTTTCTCAAAAGGTTAGGCATGGAATTACCATATGACCCAGCTATACCATTCCTAAAAAATTAAAGTCATCTTGCTATAGTGATACATGCATACCCTTGTGCAGCACAGTTCACATTAGCCAAACTATGGAACCAGGCTAGGTGTCCATTAATGAATAAATGAATAAAGAAAATGTGATATATACACATGGAGTTTTTATTCAACAACAACAATATAAAAGTGTTTCCATTTATTAACACTTTGCATTATTTACTAAGCTTTAGAGGTCCTACTGAGAAAGTCATTGCCTATGCCTATATGCTGAAATGTTGACCCTACATTTTCTCCTAGTTTCTTTTCTAATTCATGGATATTAGATCCATTTGAATTGCTTTCTATGCAGAGTGAGAATTAAGGGTCTAGCTTAATTCTTTTACAGAAGGATAATCAGCTTTTCTAGCACCATTTGTTAAAAAGGCTGCCTTTTTTGACAATATACGTTTATGTTTTGGCACCTTTGTTGAAGATGAGATGACTATTGATATGTGGGTTTGTCTCTGTGTCTTCTATTCTCTACTACTGGTGTATGTGTTTGCTTTTATGCCAGTACCACGGAGTTTTTTGGTAGTATTGCTCTGTGTTTATAATTCAAAGTCACACACTGTAACGCCTCGAGCATTGCTTTTTTGGTTTATTTCTTTGGCTATTTTGGATCTTTTATTCTTCCAAATGAATTTTAGGACCACTTTTTCTAGTTCTGTGAAGAATATCATTGGTATTTTGATGGGGATTGCATTGAATCCATGTATTGCTTCTGGTAATATGGTCATTTTAACAATATTAATTCTGCTTATCCAGGAACATGAAAGGTGTTTCCATCTTCTCAATTTTTCTTCAATTTCTTTCTTCAATGTTTTATAGTTTTCATTATAAAGGTCTTTCACCTCATTGGTTAGATTAATTCCTAAGTACCTTGTTTTTGTTTTTTTTTTTAAAGCTATTGTGAATGAAATCATTTTCCTGATTTTTTTCTCAACAGGATATATTGTTGGTATATAGGAAAGCTATTAATTTTTGTATATTGATTTTATACCTGCTACTTTGCCAAATTTATTAGCTCTATTAGTATTTTGGTGGAATTCTTTAGGTATATGATCATATTATTTACAAACAGTGATAATTTGACCTCTTCCTTTCCTATTTTTATCCCTTTTACTTCTTTCTCTTGCCTAATTGCTCTGGCTACAATTTCTCATACTATTATTAAATAGGAGTGGTGAACATGAACATCCTAGTAGCAGATTTTAAAGAAAATGCTTTCAGTTTTTCCCCACTTACCATGAGGTTGACTTTGGGTTTTCATATATAGCCTTTATGATGTTGAAGTAGGTTCCTCCTATCCCTAGTTTCTTCAGTATTTTTTATCATGAATGGGTGCTGAATTTTGTCAAAGGCCTTCTCTGCATCTATTGAGATGACTAAGTGATTTCTGTCTTTAATTCTATTTTCGTGATAAATTTCATTCATTGATTTACATATATTAAACCATTCTTGCATCTCTGAAATAAAACCAACTTGGTCGTGGTGTACAATCTTCTTAACATATTGTTTAATATGATTTGCTAATATTTTATTAACTATTTTACACCTAAGTGTGATACTGGCTTCACAGAGCACATTTGGAACTGTTCCATCCCTTTCTATTTCATGGAAATATCTGAGGAATATTGGCATTAGTTCCTCTTTAAAAGTTTGGTAGAATTCAGCTGAGAATCATTCTAGTCCTGGGCTTTTCTTTGTTGGAAGGTTTTTTATTACTACTTCTATTGCATTGCTAGTTATGGGATTTTAACTTTCCATGTCCTTTTGATTCAGTTTTAGCCAGTCATATTTGTCTAGAAATATAGCCATTTCTTCTAGATTTTCCAACTTATTGGAGTATAACTTTTCAAAAGAGCCCCAATAATCCGCTGGATTTCTGCAAAGTCTGTGGAAATTTCTCTTTTTTCATCTTTCATTTTGTTAATTTGGGTTTTCTTTCTTTTTCTTTTGGCTGAGGGCTTATCAATCTATTGATCTTTTCAAAAAACCAACTCTTTGTTTGATCGATATTTTGTATTACTTTTCATTCTAAATTTCATTTATTTAGGTGCTGATCTAATTTCCTTCCTTTTACTGGTTTTGAAATTGGTTTATTCTTTTTCAAGGGCCTTGAGATACACCATTAGATTGCTTATTTGGGATCTTTCTGATTCTCTTTTGCAGGCACTCAAAGCTATAATATTTCCTCTCACATGTTGATCTTGATTTTAATTTCACAATAAAGTATGCTTAATTATACCAAGGTTTCCAGAACACATGACAAACTTAAAAAAAAATAACCTTCATTTCCAATCCCTATGTAATACAGACTAATTATTTTAAGAATATATGGTTAGCTAGGCACAGTGGCACATGCCTGTAATCCCAGCAATTTAGGAGGCCATGGCAAGAGAATCGAAAGTTCCAAGACAGCCTTAGCAACCCAGTGAAGTCCTAAGTAACTTAGCAAAACCCTGTCTCAAAAAAAAAAAAAAAAAAAAAAACAGCTGGTGATGTGGCTCAGTGGTTAAGCACCCCTGGGTTTAATCCCTGGTATTTAAAAAAAAGGCAAAATTTTTTATAGCATATTCCATATTTTAAAATAATTTTCTTTTAAATTTTAACTTATGTCTGAAGATGAATATGTCTTTATTTCTTGTCATATATTCACATTATTAGTAGAGTTATAGGAATGTTATTACTTAGTCACTTGATAATGTTTAGGGTGGGGGGGGAGTGACTTTAAAAAACATTAGAAATCTATGAGCCGGTGGCATGTGCCTGTAATCCCAGTGGATCCGGAGGATTATTTCCATATTTTAGAAGAAACTTTCTTTACACCTTTTAAGGAATTTTTAAAATTTTAACTGAAATACTATAAATACTATGTCAGTTTTTAATCTTTAGCTGTCTTAAATATTATTGAAAAAAAAAACTATGTTTAAATACTATATCCTCCTGAAGACATGGTTTAATTTTTTAAAGGATTAATTTATGAATGAAAGTTTTATTTCCTGTGAGTCTTGATAAATTTCTGCCTCCCAGAAAACTCTAAACATGGCAAAGTAAATATGAACACATGTTAAAAGTCAGTATAAATGATCCACTGTGGAGATCAATATTTGTATAAAATGAAATGAAAAAAAAGATGTTTTTGTTTTGAAAGTAGAAAAATCAGTCTCACCTTTTTCTTCGGGCTTCACAGGAAAAAACTTCTTCTCTGTAGCTAAGAGATCAGGCTTTGGAGCTGGTGGACAGTGGTAGTGGAGGGACAAAATGAATGCTTATTTAAAAATAATTTTATAGCATAGAGATATTTAACTAAATAGTAGTTATTTTAAAATAAAAATAGATAACACCATGCATGATTTAACAAAAAGAACAAAGAATCATCTTGCTCAATTTCTAATCCTGAACCTGCCAACATTATCCTAAACTCTGGTTTTATTTCCTTCTTTGTCAAATCAGAGTTCATAACCTCTGCTACACCTAGTCCAGTAGAATGTTCTGTGCTAGTAAAAATGTTTTACTTTGTGTTGTTTTATATTTGACTAATGAGTACATGAAATGCTGCTTTTGTGAATAAAAAACTAAATTTTTTATCTTATTTAATTAATTTTAAAAGCACCATGTGGCAAGTCACTACCACATTGAATTGTTCAGCTTTCAAGTAAGCCTCCAACACAAACTTCCATAAAAATTACTTTAAATTTATGCATTTTCTAGAATTAGATCAGCAAATATAAAGCTAAAACAAAAGAGGGAAGGGCTTGCATGTTTATAAAAACAGCATATCTTTCAAGGAAATACAAGTTTTACTACACTTGCATTAAATCAGATATCTAGGAATAGAACTCATGGAAATAAACTCTAATCAGACTTTTACTTGACACTTTTAGTGTATCATATTTATTCAACTGTTTAAAAAATTCAAAAACTTCATCTACCTTGCTTTACTCTTAGCATCATCTTTGAAATAAGAGCACATAAATATTATTTTTTTTCATATAGTAACGGGTTTAATTCAAAAACTTCATCTACCTTGCTTTACTCTTAGCATCATCTTTGAAATAAGAGCACATAAATATTAATTTTTTTTCATATAGTAACGGGTTTTACTTAAAAAGGCAGAAGGTTCTATTTGGAATTGTGGAGTAAAAAGTTTCTCCATGCTCCATAAGTACTAAAATTAAACATTCAACCCCCTAGATCAATAGCCATGATATTATTTCATGGACAAAGCCATAAAACATAAAATGAAATTCAGAGATCAAATCAGATACACGGAATGTGGTTACAGAGCAAATGCAAAAGAAAACGACTAAAAGATTGGTTGAAGTATGGGAATGTCTTCATTTCTACTTGGATTTGCCCCATTAATGTTTATAATTGTATGGCTTTTGATTTCACATACTTATGAATATAATTATATACATATGACTTCATTTTTTCATTTTCAGAATCATTATTATATTAAAAAATATGTTGTACAAAGAATTTTGTAATTCAAAAATAAATAAAAAGGTAAGGGTTAGAAAGGGGCTGACTGATTATAAACCCCTAGGTTCAATCCCCAATACCTAAATAAATAGGTAGAATAAATAATTGGCCAAGTCAATACACAGTTCTCTAAAATAGGTTTAAATCCCATCAATTTTATTAATTAGGTATTTCATATAACTAAATAGCTAAATTATCTTCCAGATATACCTATTTTATACCATTTTTACTTTTTAAAATAATAATAATGCATGGGAACATTAAATTTTTATATAGTTATGGAAAAACTTATATATATTATTCTTGATTTGACTAATAAAATTAGTGGTTTACATTAAGCACAATCTTACCATTTTAGAACTTAAAACAGAAAACTAAACATTATGTTTCTTACATACCTGGACCCTTAGCAGGAGGTGGTGGTTTCTTTGGTTTCTGTTAAAATAATAATGGCAAAAGTGGTTAGCTACTTATTAAATATTTATAGTTAAAATAAATACTGATCATTAATAATCTAAATTATACAAATATCTCTCATCTCATTGTTGCCAAAAATGATAAAATGCTAAACTCCTAACAAAACATCACTGAAAAACATTTATTCCATTAGAACAAATAACCTCCTTGATCAAAATCCAGTTAAATATTTCAAAAACTATCAATGTATTCAATAAACCCCAAAATCTTAATAAGCAAAGTGTTCCCTCTTATCTCCACTACCTTTAAGATTGCTAAATACCATTTTACCTATATTTCTCAGTTCAAGGCAGTAAGGCAGTGTAGCAGGACAAGAGGAAGAGAGATCTTGTTGAAAAAAATTAATAAGATCAATTATAAATAGATCTAGCTTTCACTCTTTATTCTTCTGAACTTAAAGGGAAAGTTAAAGACAATGGCCTCTTTTTCTTTTACAAGCATTCGTTCATTTTTACGACTAAATACCTTAAAAAAATTGAGACACATTTCTAAATATGAACTTAGTTTTACCTTAGTCATTGATGCATGGCTCAGCCTTACTTTATTCTGAGAATTGACAGAGAAACATTAGGTCTTGTAAGGAGGCAAAAACTGTGCTTTACTGTACTTTTAAGTAACATTAAGCTTCTCAAAAACATTCAGTGTAAATAGTTTCCTTCAGCCAGGTGTTATGGCACAAGTATATAATCTCAGCCAATTGAGAGGCTGAGTCAGGAGGATTTTGAGTTCCAGGGCAAAACACCAAGAACACTGGCTCAAATTTTTTTAAAAAAGTTTCTTCCAGGAGAGTACTAATTAATCCAAATAATACACCCAAGCTTTTTTTAATTTTTAAAATACGAAGTAAACAGATCTAAGCGGGGCATGGTGGAACATGCCTGTGATCCCAGTGGCTCAAAGGCTTAGGCAAGAAGATTGGAAGTTCAAAGCCAGCCTCAGCAATTTAACAAGGCTCTAAGAAACTAAGTAAAACCTTATCTCAAAATAAAAACCAAAAAGAGCTGGGGATGTGGCTCAGTAGTTAAGTACCCATGGGTTCAGTCCCTGGTACAAAAAAAAATTAAAAAGAAGTCTTAAGATTACATTTCAGTAGACATGTCAGTGAGGGCTGGGAGAGGTTGGAATAAAGCATAGAACTGAAACATTATAATATTATTTTACTGTAATTCAATACATATTTCAGGACTGTTTCATGAAAGTTATTCAATAATAAGGCAAAAAACCCTGTTTTGAAAAAAATATTGGCAAAATGTTAAAGTAGTATCATCACTGAAAAACAAAAGCTTACTGGAAAGTCCTTATCCAGTTCACTTATCTGAACAGCAAAATTGTCTGGAAATACTCCTTCTTTACCATTAAGTTCACCCTTCCACCACCCAGCTTCTCCAGTCTCCTGAAAAGCATAGCAAAAAATAATTAAAATAATAGGTTATCTTTACATAAGGAAAAGGTTTTCAACAAAAAGAAAATAATAAATTCCAATATCATTACAAGAAAAAGCCAACTTAAACAAATCATAAGGTCTTCCTAAAACAGAGTATACCTCACATGTTACATTTAGCAGGAGTTACAGCTGGGTTTAATTTTTGAAAATAACTTTTAAGATTCTATCTATAAAGTTAAAAGGATCTTAGGAGAGAGGCAAGAGATAAAAGGAAAGGAATTAAGAAAGAGAAGAAAGTAAAGAGAGAAAGGGAAAGTAAGACTTTCAAAACTATCTTTCTTAATATTATCCGTAACACTTAATATACTAAAAATTACTTGTTTGGCAACTTTAGACATTAACAAGATCTTAAAAGCTTGAATGAAAAATTAGGTACCATGAGTTCAAACTATATGGATATTAAATTACATACATTTGTGGGATTTGTGCTAAATGAATAGATTTTAGCTGCTTTACCACAAGGGTAACTATGTGAGATCATGAATATATTAAATTTGCTTCACTGGGGCTGGGGTTGTGGCTCAGCAGTAGAGCATTTGCCTTGCACGTGTGAGACACTGGGTTCTATCCTCAGCACCACAGAAAAATAAACAAACAAAATAAAGGTATAAAAAAATAAAAATTCTTTAAAAAATTTTTTTTCACTAGGGTACATACATTAAAAATACAAAATAAAATTTATTTTAAAAATTACATACAAAGTCATCTGATAACTAAGACTACACCAATGGGAGAAATTTCAAAAGTTATCTGCAATGTTATAGTAAAAATGAAATATTTATCATTTTTTCTAAGTACTTAAGATACGATTCTGTCCACATCAAATACTACAAGGTTTTCCCTTTATTTTCTGCAGAATTTTTTCCAACTTATAAAATCAATTCATTCTTTGCAACAGTTCCAAACAACACATGGTGGTGCGGACGGGGGAGTGGAAAAGAATTAAGTATAGAAATCTGGGAAGCTCAAATTAATAAAGAAAAAAAAGCAATGTGATCTAACAGACAAAAAAGATGGCTCAAATAAAATAACATTCTGAGTGCTAATTATATGTAAGGCTCTGAGGACTCAGAAACAAATAAGACAAAGGCTCTTCTGGAGCTTACATTCTAGGGGCAATATAAGAATTCAGCAATATATGCCTATGGATAAGTTAAATGACTCACTGAAAACCACCTTACCTTACTTATCAAATGGATTATTTCCCCTTCTTTAAAAGAAAGTTCGTCTTCATTGGTACCTTCATAGGCAAATAATGTTCTACAGTATTCTTTAGCTGAAATAAAAAATATAAATAGTGGCTGCTGCAAATTGATACAGAAAATTCTTATTATGCTTCTATTCGTGAAAAGAAATATATATAAGAAGCTATTAATAATAAACTTTATAATTCATCTTTAAATTTTAAAATTAAAAACTATAGCCAATACTGTATGTTAAAAAAACAATTTTGCTAATCATTCTTCAAATAATTACTAAATGTCTGCTATATATCAGGCACAATTCTAACTGCAGGGGGATGCATCAATGAACACAGCATGCCCAAATCCTTAACTTTATGGGGCTTACATCTAGTAGGAATTAATACTTTGATAAGTAGTGGCATGCATCATATGCCTTCAAAAAGTCCAATATATTTAAGTATGTTTCTACTATGAAGGTTTTATTAAAAAACTTACCTTTAATTTTACCTTCAGTTTCTGGTTTTGTTATCTCCACACTCGTTTTGGATCCTATTGACTGTATGGTTAAGGGCTAAAACAGAAAAGGATGATATCAACTAACTTAAGTTAGAATAAAGATACTATTGCTGAACAAAATTTCCATTTACAATCACCCAGCTTTCCCTGTAGTTTTTGTAGTCAGGTTAATAATGAGACTGAAAATTCAGCAATGAAAGATAGAGATCTTGAACATTCCTCAAGTGGTAGCTCATAACTGCTAATTTTTAAAACTCCTTGAGGATGATAAACATTCTCAGAGTTCTAAAATGAGAACACAGGCATTTATGCATATCATAATTTATTCTTCTATCTATATAAATATTATTCCTCCTTTTTTTACATTAAGAAGCAGTTAAATAATCTTGCCACAATAACAGATATTTAGAAGTAGAGCCCAGATCTGAATCTATAAAGTTTGACTCCAGAAAGTGCACAGTTTTTTTAATACCTTAATTTTATTTATTTATTTTTATGTGGTGCTGAGGATTGAACCCAGCGCCTCCCATTTGTGAGGGAGCACACTATCACTGAGCCCCAACCCCAGCCCCCAGAAAGTCCGCTCTTAATAGTACTAAACCTTAAAATAACAAAGCAGCTTTAAAAAATAAATAAAACTTTTTATAATTTATTTATTACTATCTGAAAATATTTTGTAAGTGTTACAACTCTTAGATAGTCCACTTAGACATTTTTCCATTGTAACTAGTAAAGTCCTTCAAAGAATTCTCTCTAATAATAACAGTACATTTGACCTTGGGTTTCCATTAGTTAAAAATCTGAACACACATAGCTGTCACTCTTTGTTTTCTATTTATCTTCCAAAACACTCATTTTAATTTCTCCCAATTCTAAGCACCATATCTTCCAATCTGGGGTCCCCTTACTAACATAGCAAATGTACTCCCTATTTATCAAATAGTGTGGTAACTCAGAGACTATTCTCATGAACAACTGAGTAGTGGAACTTGTTAATGGTGACTGAAAGATTACCAATATAATCATTAATCAAATGGTTATTCAATATAATCATAAGCTTGTAGAATTGCAAGGGACCCCAGATCATCTAGTGTAATGTCCCTTATAACACAAGAATTGCTTCCCCAATATTCTGTTGTATGACTGTAGATTACAATTTTTCGAAAATTAAAAAAAGAATAGATTATGACTTTAAAAACTGAAAATTTCACCAATTAGACTCCATAATATCAATGCCACACAATAACATTGTAGAAAGTGAAAGTTCTAAAATAGAAAGGAAGAAAGGAAGGACGGAGGAAGGGAAGGAGGGAGTGAGGGAGGGAAGGTTGTCTTCTTAAACTCAACTCACTATTACATGGAAAAATTCAGAGTGAAAAAAAGGGTTGCGACAAATCACCCTGGGAGAAAATTACAGAACTGTTTTTCACTAACCAAGTACAATTTAATAAATGATATGTAGTTAAAATTAGCAAATAAATATTAAAATATTTAAACTCTTAAATGTTAGATAAAGAGATCCAATTGAGAACTACAGGGAAAACATGCCCCTAAAAGTCAGAGGAAATGCCTCTTACCTGATGTATTCACTCTGACTCTCAAAAATATTGACAATAGGAACAAAAATGTGTTAAAAATACTCTAAAGACCAGCAATTTTTCTCCCAAAATAGTTCACTTACTTTATTTATTTCTTTTGAAAATGCCAGTATGATGCCAATGAAAAATAAAACTCAGAGGGCAGATCATTAAATTTAACCATTATTAACAATCCAAAGTAAAATTAAATTGTATCTGATTAATTTAATATCTCATTCTAAATTCATTTTAAAATAGCCCATTTTAGGTGTGTATAAAATTAAAATGATACAGAAAAAAATGTTCACCTTTGGATTTACACTAAACCTAACTACAAAACCTAAAACTTCCACTTAGAATAAGTTAATGTTAAATTAACCATGAAATAGCATCCTAATTTTATAGGATTCAAACAATATTAATCCACACAAATTTGGAAAAAAAGTTTCTCAGGAACTTCTCATTCAGAACTAAATTATTAGCAATCTCAAAGAAGGAAAATATAGCACAGTTACAAACTGCTCTTTATATTTAAAAAAAAGCTTAATGTGAGAATGAGTGAAGTTAATCTAAAATAAATACATCATTACCACCTTTTCTGTTTTTTTCTCTTCTGTTTCACTACTGGATATTCTTGTCCTAAGTTTCACGGAGCCTTCTTTAAAAATATCTCCAAATCCAATTCCTCGAATTTTCTTTGGCTGAGCAATTGATCCAGATGCAGTTTCATTCCCATTCCCTGGAGAGGGTAAGGGTGAGGTAGGCCCAGGCAAAACAGTTTCTGAAAAAATATTTTCAAAGAATGACACCTACAATAAGGAGAAACTTCAAATCCCTTTTCATAATGTCTATATGCTATACCTCTGCCTAATTTTTAAAAAATGGCAGAAAACACACAATAAAATTAATGATATAAGTACTAAAATATCCAAGAGTATGAATTATTTATATGGATTTTTTGTTGTATAAAACAATAACAATTTTAGGCAAATTTAACTAGTAAAATACTAATTAAGAAATTCAGGAAATCATACCACAAAAGGACCTCAACCAAATGCTATGATTTTAATGTGTTTTCCTCTTTACCCCCCACCAAAGATTTCTATGATTAAAGTTTGTTTCCCAATGTAAATAGTGTTGATAGATTGTAGGACTTTTAAGAGATAAAACATACTGAGAGGTGATTGGGTCATGACCATTCCCATAAAGAGATTCAGGCTGGTCCAGCAGGAGTAGCCTGACCCCTCCCTAGTCTCTTGTACTTCCAGAACTGTGTATTAAATAAGTGACTTTTTTTCTAAATATATAAAGTGCTTTAGTCTCAACTACTTTGTTATAGAAACACAAATTGAAACAAGATTATGTCAAATTTACAGGTTTTGGCCAAAGAAAACATAAGACTGAAACGTTAAAATGGGAAAGTATAACCATTTTTAAAAGTTAACATGACTAAATCGAGCTAAAGTTAGGGTGATTGTTGAATATAAAAAATGGGAATGTCAAAAGAGTATTTATTTTTTAAAAAGAGTGTTTATTTTAAAAAGTTAAAAAAAAGAATAGAAAAGTCAGAAATTCATTCAAAAACTGTTATTTTAACTCAGATGAATTAACTTAAGTCTTATTTTAAAGCAAATTCCAACACCAACTTTAAAATTATAATAAACAAAAAGTTTTAAATAAAGCTTAAAAGTATATGTTTAAGAAAGATTTTACTTGTTTGCTCAGTAACAAGAGTTCTTACATATAGGTCAAATGAGTCCATGAAAAAACTGTCTCCCTGCCCCTGAAAATTGTGTGCACATATTTTCTTTCTTTTTTTATATATTTAATTGATTTTATTTTTTAAATACATGACAGTGGAATGCATTACAATTCTTATTACACATATAGAGCACAATTTTTCATATCTCTGTATATAAAGTATGTTCACATCAATTCATGTCTTCATACATGTACTTTGGATAATGATGTCTATCACATTCCACTATCATTGCTAACCCCTTGCCCCCTCCCTTTCAATTTTTACCCCTCACACATCAGATACAGCACTAATCTGTAGGGTATATAAAGAACTCAAAAAGCTAAGCACCAAAAAAAACAAATAACCCAATCAATAAATGGGCCAAGGACCTGAACCAACACTTCTCAGAAGAGGATATACAATCAATTAACAAATATATGAAAAAATGTTCATCATCTCTAGCAATTAGAGAAATGCAAATCAAAACTACTCTAAGATATCATTTCACTCCAGTCAGAATAGTGACTATTATGAAGACAAACAACAATAAGTGTTGGCAAGATGTGGGGGGAAAAGGCACATTCATACATTGCTGATGGGACTGCAAACTGGTGCAGCCAATATAGAAACCAATATGGAGAATCCTTGGAAAACTGGGAATGCAACCACCATTTGACCCAGCTATCCCTCTCCTCGGTCTATACCCAAAGGACTTAAAAACGGCATACTATAGGGACACAGCCACATCAGTGTTTATGGCAGCACAATTCACAATAGCTAAATTGTGGAACCAACCTTGATTCACCTCAGTAGATGGATTAAAAAAAAATGTGTCATATATACACAATGGAATATTACTCAGCAATAAAAGAGAATAAAATCATGGCATTTGCTGGTAAATGGATAGTTTTGGAGAAAATAATGCTAAGTGAAGTTAGCCAATCTACTAATAGATAAATTATCAAATTTCACTATTAAATCAGTGGTTACAGGGCACCACTTTAGTGGTAAAGCATATGAATTCTAGAACCAAATTCTCCTGATTTAACACTCAGCTCCTCCACTTTATGCATCCAGTGTTTTCACCTATACAATGAGATACTTCCTAAGACTCCTATTATGGTTAATTTATTTCTGATTCAGTAGCTAGTATTTTTAAATAATGTATTATTGAGAAATATTCAAGTAAAAGAGATTACTGATCAGATAGAGCTGAGAAAACATAAAAAGGAGTGGGGGATTCTTAGCCACCACAAGAGAAAAAATATAGAAGAAACAAGGAAAGAGAAGGAAGGAGGAGGAGAAAGGGAAGCCAAGGGGACTCATGAGGCAAAATAGTAATATTTTACAGTATATCTAATTTTTTAATATTTAAGTGCTTTTTCCATCATATCGCCTCTGAATTGCAGAGCTGACAGAAAATATCTGCATTTTATGTATGTCACTGTCAGTCATAAAACATTGTCTTTCTATATAATCTAAAATTCTTCCTCTTTCCCTCCCTCTTCACTGAATCTCTATTGTAAAAGTTATTTGATGGTTTGTATCTCCTTATAAAGTGACTTAAAGTAAGCTCAAAATATAATCACTTGTTGAAAAAAACAAAAAAGAATAAAAGTCTAACAAAAACCACAAAGCATTTAATGGAAGAAATCCATGTTTACCATTAAAGTAATTGTTCAACATCATTCTAAGATTTTTTAAAGATGACTGTACATTTGCTAAGAAAAAGTGTGGGGGTGAGTGAGTGGGTATTCACCTGAACTAAAAATCAATCCATATTCCTTACAAAGGATCCTTAAAAAGGTGTCTGGTTATAACAGCAATTTTACAAAAACTCACAACATACTATAAGCAAACCTTGCAAAGCTGCTTACCACAAGTTCAGTATGAATGCTAATGTGGGTTTTACAGATGCCAAAATAAATCATATACAACCTTACCTCCTACAGACTAAGACTGAAAACCACAACATTTCTATCCACCAGGTTAGCAAAGCCAGTATATATAAGCATTCTCCAAGATCTTACGTTATACTAGCACTATCACTTTCTCGTTCTCTAGTGTGTAATAATCAAAACTTAAGCTACTCCTCCTCTAAGAAAAGAAATTCTCTACCCATACGGGACTAAAAACTCCTAAAAACAATCTATCAGGAGCTCTTTAAAAATGTTTTATGCCATGTATCCTTTTAGTTGCCCAGTAACACCTAGAGGGATAAGTGACACAAAGAATTTAGGTTCCTGCTTGGACCTTTTCAGTTTCCTCAAAATTGTCCACTTTGCACCTCATTCTTAACATCTAACACTTTATATAGAAAAAAAATCAGATGTTATCATTCCTCCTGCCACTAAGCCTACTAATTTTGATGTAGTTCCCTTAATGCAAAACTCCTTAAGCAAATACTATTTCTACCTAAATTACCAAAACATTCTTAACTGGTCCTACCATCCAAGTATCACTCTTCTCCAATCTATCTTAGAAACAATGAATGTTTCATTCCATTCTAATACTTCTCTGTGAATTAACATTTTCTATAATGACTTCTTAAGCCTGACACAATAATTTCTCCACTATCAACATATACCACATTCAACTATACACTTTATTATCCCTCTGAATTGAAAGTCTTCCAGGACACTGAAAATGCAATGCATTTTCTTCACTCGACTTCAAATTTGCTTAAAATTTCCTACTTATTTGAAGAACTCAATCTGTGACTTCTTAAGGGTGGGGAAATACTCTTTCAATTCCTGCCAAGCAAGTAATAATCCCCCTCCAGTAGTTACATATTTCACTTAATAATAAAAGCTAAAGTCTTTTTAAATGGCTACAAATCATTCCATGATTTGGCATCCCAAAGTCCCTTCCATCACCTCTCTGACTTCTTTTCCTGTTTAATAACGTTCAATAACAAGGTAATGGATAACAACTTAAAGTGTAAGATGACTATTAAGAGATGAGCACAGTGGCATACACATATCATCCCAGCTACTCAGGAGGCAGAGACAGAAGGATCTCAAGTTCAAAGCCAGCCTGAACAACATAATGAGACCCTGACTCAAAAAAAAAAAAAAAAAAAAAAAAATGCTTATTTGCTAAGAGCCATAGCCAAGTAGTATGATGCATGGCATTTTTGGTTGAAAGGTGACGATGATGCCCAGCAAGCCATTGAGATGATATGATTATGTTAAGATCTGCATTCATATGGATATTAGACCTCTGCTGTCCACCTCAGCCTGCTACGGGACTCCTGGAGAGTTCCCATTGGTTGGGGAAGTGTGGTAGGAGGGAATTCCGGAGGAGGGACTTCCTGTTCAAGGTGGGCATATTTCCTGGGAGCGGACAGGGCATTGGCGGCAGTTTCAAAAATAAAGTTTGTTCCTGTTTGAGTGGCTCGTGATTTTGTGCCCAGCCAGACTGCGGCACTTATTAGACATCTAAATGGAGATTTTGAAATATGACTATTATGAGGAGAGGACTTTTATAAAAGAATGAAAACAAGTAGATATAGTGACTGGCTTTATAGAATAAGAGGAATAATTAAAAGTAAAGTCCTATTTAGCAAGTTGGTAGAATTTGAACATTGACAAGGTACTATAGAAAGACTAAGTATATTTGACAAAATAAAACCACATTTCATTACAAACACTGAAATAAGCTGGTCTCAGTGGTACATGACTGTAATCCCAGTGAATAAAGAGACTGAAGCAGGAAGATTATAAATTCAAGGGTAGAGTATGCAACTTAGCAAAACCCACTCTCAAAAGTAAAAAATAGAAAAGGACTGAGGTAGCTCAGTGACAAAGCTACCCTGGATTCAATTCCCAATACCAAGTAAAGAAATAAATTGAAACTCTTCCTAGAGAAGTGATGCTTTTCCTTAAATATTAAAAATTATCTTAGAATTTCATACAAAAAAAATCACTAAGTAACAGAATAGATAATTCACTATTTTCCTACAGAAAACATAATAATTTTACTGACTGCAAAGATTGTCAAAACATCAGTTACGGACAGAGACTATTAGACTTCATTAGGACAAAGGATTAATACAGTGTAACAATGTAACTATATAACATTCACACTGTATTAGGTATCATGAGCTCTCTAGAATTATTTGAAGTGTACAGGTCATAATATATAAGATCAAACTCTTAACTTAAAATTTTAAAAAACTATGTACTTCCATCACTAAAATTCTAAGTGATCACTCCTTATAAAGTTCTAATTTCCTGACAATTACTTCAATATGTGAAAATTTTCTACATAAAAATTAGTTAGAAAAAAAAATTATAGTGTACTTCAACAACTGACTTCCTTACCCTATAATCACAAAGTTCTATACTTAGAAACTACTGCTATTATAACTGGGTTAAGCAAAAAGGGAAGTATATTTCTAAAAGATATAATTCTGCAAGGTTACTAAAATTCAAATAGAGCTGAAGAGTGTCAGAAAATGCTCAAAGTATTCATAATTTTACATAGTTCACATAGCATTATAAAGATAACTTCACTAATAAGCTTTAATTTATACCAAATTTTAATGTATAAAATAATTATCAGGAGATCCAATACTTGTGAACCATAAGAAATATCACTTTGTATTAGAAGTAACCCAGGAAACTTAATACTTACTAAGTATTAAGTAAATCACTGTGTTTTTGGTACTTACATTTGTTCTCTAGAGATTTTTATATATCCTTATACATTAGTTCTGCCTTCAAAACTGATACTATATATTGTCAAATGAAACATAAAATAGTAAAAAGATACCTATCATTACTTATCATCACTTCTCTACTTTTTCCTATCTCATTGATTTGAATCCTTCTATTTCTAACTCAAATAATTTTTGTACCTTTCAACTGAATCATCATCTGCATTAAAGCAAATTGAAATCCAGCATTCCCCTACCCCACCCTACTCTACTTAGAAATATTGAAATTTACTGTTTAACGGGAACTTTTAAAATATTGTTCTTAACTATAAATAAAAACCATGGAAGTTAAAGGAAAGAAAGCAGCAAAGGAGTCAGGATGGCATCATGTGGTAGGAAAAGAACTATTATCTACCATGCTTTACTTTGTCAGCTATATCCCCAGCTTGTAGCACTTTGGTATGGCTCTGGCTGCCTAATTCAATGATATTGGAGCCATGCTCCTTTTTTCCTGCTTTTGTAAACACATGTCCAAAAGGACCCTTATAAACGTAAAATCTCTAAGTGACTCTATTATTCTGTTGCAAGCCACTATTTCCGGTTATTTTAATTGGATCATACTTAAACAACATAGTACACTAACTTTTAAGAAAGGGAAAATATAATCAACTCTCCACACCTGAGGATACAGAAGCCATGAATACCAATGGCAAACTTAAGGAACCCTTGAGTATCCATGGATTCTGGTATCCCCATGGGAGTCCTGGAAATCCCCTGCAAATCAAGGGGAAACCTACATATGTTTTGTGTTTAAAAAACAATATATATATACACACACAAATATACACACACACACACACACACACACACACACACACACACACACACACCACTGTAGAGGGATCAAGAAAGTACAAATGCTTTCTTATAGAAGAGAAAGCAATGGGTTGCATAGAGATAATACTGTGATATCCTTTGATTTTTAAAAAACTGTAAGATATACTATTTAATTACAAGAAACTCAAGTATATAAAAAGGAACTATGAACCACATTAATTCATAAATAAAATTTGAAGGCCCTCATTCCAAAACTTTAAATCTTCCACTCCTCCAGCTTCTCTTTCTCCATCCTTTTAATAAACAAGCACATGTTTTAATGTTCTAAGTTTGAGATGTACAGAATAAAAGGACCTACATGGGGGGAGGCATTAAATTGATTCCTATATGTAGTTCCCAAAGAATGCAGAGCTTTAATCTACTTCTAAAAGGTGTTTATGAAGCAAGAAAAATTAAGAAAACAATATTCTCATACTCTATATAATTAAGATGACATGTCAGATTTGGAATATAATAACCACCCACAAATATTAAGTGACCAAGACATTGATTTGGCTCTCATAGTGGTGTGCTTTATGCAAGTAAGCTAACAGTTCATCTATTTCTTCTAGGAATCAAGAGTAATACTGTCTTGTGCTCTAAGATACAACACAAACAACTGGAGTTAGGAGCTACTTGTTCTATACATAAATTTTGAAGTTTTATTGATAATATTCTTCCCTCAAAGTGTCAGCAGTATCAAAAATAATGTAAATGACACAAAAAAATATATAAAACTATGAGATACAAAAGAAGCAAATTATGATTTATACTAAACACTGGAAAAACAAAGTAAGGAACAGGCTGCTCATAAATTTAGCTTCAACTCCACTAAAGGGGAAAGATATATGACTATATAAAAAGGTGTAGTGCCATAATAAAATTCTACAAAGAGTGGTCAAACCATCTTCAACAACAACATCAAGAGCATTTAAGGGGAAAGGACAGTCTCTACAAGAGAAAACTGGATATCCTACATAAAAGAAAAAAGGAAGATCCTTATCTGACACTGTATTTAAAAATTAACTCAAAATGGGTTAAATACCGAAATATAATAATACCCCAAATTAAGAATTTCTAGAAGAAAACATGCAGAAAACGTTCATGACATTGGATTTGGCAATGATTTCTAGGATATGTCACTAAAGATACAAAAAAAAAAAAAAGCAAAAATAAACCTGTGGAGCTACATCAAACTTGGAAAACTTCTATCCAAAGGACACAGCAGAAGAAAATATTTGCAAATTATATATCTAATCAGGTGGTTAATAACCAGAATATAAAAAGAACTACAACAATTTAAAAAAAAATCAGGACCCAACATGGCAGCCGGCGAGGAGGCAGCACTTTCAATGCCTCCGCAGTAACGGGATCAGAGAGACCCATTAATACACCTACATGCGAAACTTCTAGCAAAATTCCGCTGAAACTTCTAGCAAAATTCCTGCCAGGAATTAGTAAGTCTATTGGAGCGGTCAGTTTGTCCCAGACGAGTGAATCTCAGCAACGCGGAGCAGGGGCACAATCCCACCGGAAGCTGCCGAACGGCCGCTGCCCACGCGTAGCAGCAAAGGAACGATCGGCCGCTGCCCGCCTGGGCCCCGCCGGCCTGGCTCTGTGAACTGCCTCTGGTGGTTTGGCTCTGCAAACGACGACCCCCACCTCGTGTGAACAACTCCCGCCTGCCCGGCTCTTCGAACAGCCCTGCCCACACGGGGGAATCAGGAGGGGCGCGGGACACGCAAAGCGGAACTCCCGGATACCGCTCCCACCAGTGCTGACAACTGAGGTCTCTTGCACCAGCTTCCAGGGGCATGGCTACCAGAGGGCAAGCAAATTCGCTGGGGGTTCTCAGCCCCAAGCTCTACAAACTTAGGGTCCGAGGGAATGGCAAACAGGGAGAGTGTGCCCAGGTGTTCATGAAAACAGGGCTCCCGGGAGCAGCAGACCTGGCGTGTAGCCAGTATTGTGGTGAGCATCACCGGTGAGCGGAGCCTAGCTCGAGGAAAAGTGGGGAAGTGACTAGACACAAGAGAAGGCCCTAGGAACTCAGAATTGGAGACCCGCCCAGTCCGGGAGGAAGAGCTGCTGCACAGTGACAGGCTCCCGCCTACTGAGAGGAGAAGCTTAGCACGGTGGGCACAGCTCCACCTACTGAAAGAATAGTGAATCGAACTCTAAGACTGCATTTATTAAATTTTGCTGTTGTTGTTTTTAAAAAAAAATTTTTAATTCATTTCATTTTATTTTTTAATTTTAATTCTCATTTTTATTATTACTATTATTATTTTTTTAATTCTTTTTAATTTTCCATTTTTTTCTTTCTTCTTTTCTTCTGTCTTTTCATTTCTTTTCAATTCTCTTATTTCCCCTTCCTTGAATTCTACCTGCTTACTCTCATTCTCTTTGGTGACTTCTTCCCTTCCCTACTAACACCTTTCCTCCCAAGCATCAAATAAATTTATAGGAGTAAACAGTAACTCAGCAGTCAAACAGAACAAGAAGCAACACGAGCAGTATGAAAAAGCAAGGTAGAAAAGGAGTACAAACAATGCAGGAGGATATAGAGTCATCAGAAAAATGGTCATATAAAGAACTCAAGGAATACCTTAGACAGATGGAATGGAACCTTAAAGAGGATACGAGACAGCAAATTCAAGCAGCGAAAGAACACATTGAGAATGAATTACAAGCAGTTTTAAGAGGGAAATTCATAGCCTGGAGGTCATTCCTCAAAAAAAGGAAAAACCAACAACTAAATGATCTCACACTTCATCTCAAAGCCCTAGAAAAGGAAGAGCAAAACAATAGCAAATGTAGCAGAAGGCAAGAATTAATTAAAATCAGAGCAGAAATCAATGAAATTGAAACAAAAGAAACTATTGAAAAAATTAACAAAACTAAAAGTTGGTTCCTTGAAAAATAAATAAGATCGACAGACCCCTAGCCATACTAACGAAGAGAAGAAGAGCGAGAACTCAAATTACTAACATACGGGATGAAAAAGGCAATATTACAACAGATGCTTCAGAAATACAGAAAACAATTAGAAATTATTTTGAAAACCTATATTCCAATAAAATAGAAGATAGTGAAGACATCGATAAACTCCTTAACTCATATGATTTGCCCAGACGGAGTCAGAAGGAAACTCACAACTTAAACAGACCAATATCAATAGATGAAATAGAAGAAGCAATCAAAAGACTTCCAACCAAGAAAAGCCCAGAACCGGATGGGTATACAGCAGAGTTCTACAAAACCTTTAAAGAAGAATTAATACCAATACTTTTCAAGTTATTTCAGGAAATACAAAAAGAGGGAGCTCTTCCAAATTCATTCTATGAGGCCAACATCACCCTGATTCCGAAACCAGACAAAGACACCTCAAAGAAAGAAAACTACAGACCAATATCTCTAATGAACCTAGATACAAAAATCCTCAATAAAATTCTGGCGAATCGGATACAAAGGCACATCAAAAAGATTGTGCACCATGATCAAGTAGGATTCATCCCTGGGATGTAAGGATGGTTCAATATACGGAAATCAATAAATGTTATTCACCACATCAATAGACTTAAAGATAAGAACCATATGATCATCTCGATAGACGCAGAAAAAGCATTTGACAAAGTACAGCATCCCTTTATGTTCAAAACATTAGAAAAACTAGGGATAACAGGAACTTACCTCGACATTGTAAAAGCTATCTATGCTAAGCCTCAGGCTAGCATCATTCTGAATGGAGAAAAATTGAAGGCATTCCCTCTAAAATCTGGAACAAGACAGGGATGCCCTCTCTCACCACTTCTATTCAATTTAGTTCTCGAAACACTGGCCAGAGCAATTAGACAGACGAAAGAAATTAAAGGCATAACAATAGGAAAAGAAGAACTTAAATTATCACTATTTGCAGATGACATGATTCTATACCTAGAAGACCCAAAACAGTCTACAAAAAAACTACTAGAACTAATAAATGAATTCAGCAAAGTTGCAGGATATAAAATCAACACACATAAATCAAAGGCATTTCTGTATATCAGCGAGAAAACTTCTGAAATGGAAATGAGGAAAAACACTCCATTCACAATATCCTCAAAAAAAAAAAAAAATAAAATACTTGGGAATCAACCTAACAAAAGAGGTGAAAGACCTATACAATGAAAACTACATAACCCTAAAGAATGAAATAGAACACGATCTTAGAAGATGGAAAAATATACCTTGTTCATGGATAGGCAGAACTAACATCATCAAAATGGCGATATTACCAAAAGTTCTCTATAGGTTCAATGCAATGCCAATCAAAATCCCAATGGTATTTCTTGTAGAAATAGATAAAGCAATCATGAAATTCATATGGAAAAATAAAAAACCCAGAATAGCAAAAACAATTCTAAGCAGGAAGTGTGAATCAGGTGGTATAGCGATACCAGATTTCAAACTATATTACAGAGCAATAGTAATAAAAACAGCATGGTACTGGTACCAGAACAGGCAGGTGGACCAATGGTACAGAATAGAGGACACAGAGACTAATCCACAAAGCCACAACTATCTTATATTTGATAAAGGAGCTAAAAACATGCAATGGAGAAAGAATAGCATCTTCAACAAATGGTGTTGGGAAAACTGGAAATCCATATGCAACAAAATGAAACTGAATCCCCTACTCTCGCCATGCACAAAAGTAAACTCAAAGTGGATCAAGGAGCTACATATCAAATCAGAGACTCTCCGTCTGATAGAAGAAAAAGTTGGCTCCAATCTACATATTGTGGGGACGGGCTCAAAATTCCTTAACAGGACACCCATAGCACAAGAGTTAATAGCAAGAATCAACAAATGGAACTTTCTTAAACTGAAAAGTTTTTTCTCAGCAAGAGAAACAATAAGAGAGGTAAATAGGGAGCCTACATCCTGGGAACAAATTTTTACTCCTCACACTTCAGATAGAGCCCTAATATCCAGAGTATACAAAGAACTCAAAAAATTAGACAATAAGAAAACAAATAACCCAGTCAACAAATGGGCCAAGGACATGAACAAACACTTCACAGAGGAGGACATACAATCAATCAACAAGTACATGAAAAAATGCTCACCATCTCTAGCAGTCAAGGAAATGCAAATCAAAACCACCCTAAGATACCACCTCACCCCAGTAAGATTGGCAGCCATGACGAAGTCAAACAACAACGAGTGCTGGCAAGGATGTGGGGAAAAGGGTACACTTGTACATTGCTGGTGGGACTGCAAATTGCTGCGGCCAATTTGGAAAGCAGTATGGAGATTCCTGGGAAAGCTGGGAATGGAACCACCATTTGACCCAGCTATTCCCCTTCTCGGACTATTTCCTGAAAACCTTAACAGAGCACACTATAGGGATACTGCCACATCGATGTTCATAGCAGCACAATTCACAATTGCTAGACTGTGGAATCAACCCAGATGCCCTTCAATAGATGAATGGATAAAAAAAAAATGCGGCATTTATACACCATGGATGAAATTGAAGAAGCAATCAAAAGACTACCAACCAAGAAAAGCCCAGGACCGGATGGGTATACAGCAGAGTTTTACAAAACCTTTAAAGAAGAATTAATACCAATACTTTTCAAGTTATTTCAGGAAATAGAGAAAGAGGGAGCTCTTCCAAATTCATTCTATGAGACAAACATCACATTGATTCCGAAACCAGACAAAGACACCTCAAAGAAAGAAAACTACAGACCAATATCTGATGAACCTAGATGCAAAAATCCTCAATAAAATTCTGGCGAATCGGATACAAAGGCACATCAAAAAAATTGTGCACCATGATCAAGTAGGATTCATCCCTGGGATGCAAGGATGGTTCAATATACGGAAATCAATAAATGTTATTCACCACATCAATAGACGTAAAGATAAGAACCATATGATCATCTCGATAGACGCAGAAAAAGCATTCGACAAAGTACAGCATCCCTTTATGTTCAAAACATTAGAAAAACTAGGGATAACAGGAACTTACCTTGACATTGTAAAAGCTATCTATGCTAAGCCTCAGGCTAGCATCATTCTGAATGGAGAAAAATTGAAGGCATTCCCTCTAAAATCTGGAACAAGACAGGGATGCCCTCTATCACCACTTCTATGCAATATAGTTCTCGAAACACTGGCCAGAGCAATTAGACAAACGAAAGAAATTTAAAAATTGGCATAAAAATTGGAAAAGAAGAAGTTAAATTATCACTATTTGCGGATGACATGATAATATATTTAACAGACCCAAAAGGGTCTACAAAAAAACTACTAGAAGTAATAAATGAACTCAACAAAGTGGCAGGATATAAAATCAACACGCATAAATCAAAGGCATTTCTGTATATCAGCGACAAAACTTCTGAAATGGAAATGAGGAAAATCACCCCATTCGCAATATCCTCAAAAAAAAAAAAAAAAAAAAACTTGGGAATCAACCTAACAAAAGACGTGAAAGACTTATACAATGAAAACTACAGAACCCTAAAGAGAGAAGTAGAAGATCTTAGAAGATGGAAAAATATTCCCTGTTCATGGATAGGCAGAACTAACATCATCAAAATGGCGATATTACCAAAAGTTCTCTATAGGTTTAATGCAATGCCAATCAAAATCCCAATGGCATTGCTGGTAGAAATAGATAAAGCAATCATGAAATTCATATGGAAAAAATAAAAGACCCAGAATAGCAAAAGCAATTCTAAGTAGGAAGTGTGAATCAGGCGGTATAGCGATACCAGATTTCAAACTATATTACAGAGCAATAGTAACAAAAACAGCATGGTACTGGTACCAAAACAGGCAGCTGGACCAATGGTATAGAATAGAGGACACAGAGACTAATCCACAAAGTTACAACTATCTTATATTTGATAAGGGGGCTAAAAGCATGCAATGGAGGAAGGATAGCATCTTCAACAAATGGTGTTGGGAAAACTGGAAATCCATATGCAACAAAATGAAACTGAATCCCCTACTCTCACCATGCACAAAGGTTAACTCAAAATGGATCAAGGACCTTGATATCAAATCAGAGACTCTGCGTCTGATAGAAGAAAAAGTTGGCTCCGATCTACATATCGTGGGGTCGGGCTCCAAATTCCTTAATAGGACACCCATAGCACAAGAGTTAATAGCAAGAATCAACAAATGGGACTTACTTAAACTAAAAAGTTTTTTCTCAGCAAGAGAACCAATAGGAGAGGTAAATAGGGAGCCTACATCATGGGAACAAATTTTTACTCCTCACACTTCAGATAGGGCCCTAATATCCAGAGTATACAGAGAACTCAAAAAATTAGACAATAAGAAAACAAATAATCCAATCAACAAATGGGCCAAGGACCTGAACAGACACTTCTCAGAGGAGGACATACAATCAATCAAGAAGTACATGAAAAAATGCTCACCATCTCTAGCAGTCAGAGAAATGCAAATTAAAACCACCCTAAGATACCATCTCACTCCAGTAAGATTGGCAGCCATTATGAAGTCAAACAACAAGTGCTATAGAGGATGTGGGGAAAAGGGTACTCTTGTACATTGCTGGTGGGACTGCAAATTGCTGCGGCCAATTTGGAAAGCAGTATGGAGATTACTGGGAAAGCTGGGAATGGAACCACCATTTGACCCAGCTATTGCCCTTCTCGAACTATTCCCTGAAGACCTTAAAAGAGCGTACCACAGGGATACTGCCACATCGATGTTCACAGCAGCACAATTCACAATAGCTAGACTGTGGAACCAACCCAGATGCCCTTCAATGAATGAATGGATTAAAAAATGCGGCATTTATACACCATGGAGTATTACGCAGCACTAAAAAATGACAAAATCATGGAATTCACAGGGAAATCGATGGCATTAGAGCAGATTATGCTTAGTGAAGCTAGCCAATCCCTAAAAAACAAATACCAAATGTCTTCTTTGATATAATGAGAGCAACTAAGAATAGAGAAGGGAGGAAGAGCAGGAAGAAAAGATTAACATTAAACAGAGACATGAGGTGGGAGGGAAAGGGAGAGAAAAGGGGAATTGCATGGAAATGGAGAGAGAGACCCTCATTTTTATACAAAATTACATATAAGAGGTTGTGAGGGGAATTGGAAAATAAACAAGAAGAGAAATGAATTACAGTAGATGGGATAGAAAGAGAAGATGGGAGGGGAGGGGAGGGGGGATAGTAGAGGATAGGAAAGGTAGCAGAATACAACAGTTACTAGTATGGCATTATGTAAAAATGTGGATGTGTAACTGATGTGATTCTGCAATCTGTATTTGGGGTAAAAATGGGAGTTCATAACTCACTTGAAGCTAATGCATGAAATATGATATGTCAAGAGCTTTGTAAGGTTTTGAACAACCAATAAAAAAAATAAAAATAAAAATTACCTTCTAAGAAAAAAAAAAGAATTTGAATGATCAACTTGAGGAGCATTTTTAAAACACATTTTGCATTCTAATTTGAAACATATTTCTAATTTTGTATTTTTTAATGATATAAGTATGTACTCTTATCAAATTATTAAAGAGTCATAGGTTTTAAAAAAAAAATTTTTAAAATACCTGCTTCAAAAATAGCAGAAAGTTTAAATTTAAGTGTTGAGAGACAGTTTAGTCTGAATGATTCCTGGCATTTTGCCAGAGGGAATGATTGAAAGGTGACCCTGCTCCAGAATAGGGCGGATCAGGGATTAGGGTGGATCCTGCTGGGAATAGGGTGGCTGCCTCAGGCACCTGCTACTTTTGAGTTCTCTCAGGGTTCCAAGGGAAATGGCGCATGGAACCTGGTGGAGGGAGTGTGTTCCCGGGAAGTGTGTGTACAGTGCCGGTGAGAATTCGGGAATAAAGAGTTGCTGTTTGAACCTACAAGGCTTTATGGCGGCTCAGTTATTTGTGCCCAGCCAGACTGTGGCATTTAAGTACTTTTTTCAAAGATAATAATATACGAATGGCCAGCAGGCATGTAAAAACATACTCGATACCACTAATCATTACAGAAATGCAAAAAAAAAAATCACAATTAAGTATCATTTTATACCAATATACTAGAATGGGTAATACAGAAGAAAAAAAGTATTGGCAGGCAAGGAGAACCTTATGTACTGTTAGTGGGTCTACATACATGATACAACTTGTATGAATAACAGCATGGTGTTCCACAAACTACCAAATAATTCAATAATCCTACTTTTAGGTATATTCCACTTGAAATCAAGGTCTCAAAGGACTTCTGCACACCCATGTTCATTCAGCATTATTCATAACTGCCAAGAGGAGGAAGCAACTCAAATACCATTGAAAGATGAGTGAATATATTTAAATGTAACACAGATATACAACAGAATATTGTTCAACCTTTTAAAAACAGGAAATCTTGTCAAATACTCCGACATGGATTATCTGGAAAATATTAGACTAAATGAAATAAAAAGACAAAAACTGTATTATTTCCTTGTATGACAAATCTGAAGTAATCAATTTCATAGAAACAGAAAGTAAAATGATGATTAATAGGGTCCAGGACAGGGAAAAATGGTGAGTTACCTTTCCTTGATGTATAAATTTACAGATTTTTAAAATGAAAATTTCTAGATCTGTTGCAAACAATGTGAATATACCTAACATTGCTAGAACTGACACTTAACTGTTAAGATGACAAATTTTTGTTGTTTATCACCATTAGAAATGGTTTGGAGGACTGATTGCACAGAGGATAATAAGAGAAATAAAGAAAAGAACAATCAGAAGAGGGAAAAAACAAGATTTTAGAAAATAACCTCTAAGCTTAAATAGCTGGAGTGAGCACTATTGATTAGGTTTCTAATGCTTCCTGGGATATTTCTAAGATGAAAAAAAAAATCTGAAAATTAAGCAAAATAAAGCGACAATTTTTAGATCCGCCCCACAAATTCCCTATGACTATTTAGGGTAAATTAAATCATTTTACCCTATTATCTAAGTTTATTTAGTTCCTATTAGTCTTATCCACCAGAAATGTAGACCTTAAACCTCTGGATCACAGAGAGATCTGTCCCTTCACAAAACCAGCATAGAACTTAGATTACAAAAGGCTTAAGAAATATTCACGTGATTAAAATGTCCTCCACTTCTTTCTTAGGTTATATATGCTATTCTAAAAAACACAGTATTTAAAACTATTCAAACTAATTTATGTTAACTTTATTACTTATTCATTATTACTACAATTAACTCCGTTCCTGAAAAGCAGGTATTATTTATAATTAAATGGCAATTTTTTTCTCAAGATCTCATTCATTATTCCTCCTTTTTTGGGGGGCGGGGGTACCAGGAATTGAACCAAGGGGTTTTTAACCCCTGGGGCACATCTCCAGCTCTTTTTTGTATTTTATTTAGAGGCACAGTGTCACTGAGTTGCTTAGAGCCTCACTAAGTTACTGAGGCTGGCTTTGAACTCGCAGTCATCCTGCCTCAGCCTCCCAGGCCATTGGGATTACAGGCATGAGCCACCACGCCCATTATTCCTAACTCTTTATTATAATATCTATTATTTGCTGTCTATTTCCTAGAACAAATCAACAGTATTTTATGAAAGTACTAGGTAACATTTTTTCTTTGTAATTTTCTAAAATGCTAAGAGGTCTCTTCTAAATCTTTTAGGAAATGAATTGTTTTAGTCAACTTTTCCACTGCTATGACTAAAAGACTTGACAAGAAAAATTTTAGAGGAGAAGTTTATGTGGGAGCTTACAGTTTCAGAGGTCTCAGTCCATAGAAAACCAGCTCCGTTACTTGGGACTTGAGGTAAGGCTGAATTTCATGGTAGAAGACTGTAGTGGAGGGAAGGAGCTCAAGATATCACACTAGGAAACAGAGAGTGACTCTACTTACCAGATATAAAATATGTACTCCAAAGGCACACTCCTGTGCCCATCTCCTCCAGCCACACCCTACCTGCCTTCAGTTAATCCCCATCAGGAATTAATTCACTGACTGGAATAAGGCTCTCATAATCTTATCATTTCACCCCTGAAATGTCCTTGTGTTGTCTCATGTATGATCTTTTAGGGAACATAATATCTAATCAATAACATGAATTCATGTTGGTTTTTCTGTACATATCAAATAACAGAAAAATTAAAATATTGCCTTTTAAACATTTATCCTTTCAAGCCTAATATATGACAGCTTTTATGCCAAAAAGTAAACAGACATAGGCAATATAATTGTGACTTGCAAAGTATTGATAACTAAAACTCATAAGAAAAACTAAATTCCTTTAAAAGTAAAGCAAATTCAATTACTCATTTCACACATCTATAGAGAAATCAGAACATAATATATGCTATTAAATTGTTTATTTAACAGAGATAGAGAGGTAGAAGTCTGTGTGTATAGGCATTCCCCAGCTTAGTCCACTAAGATGGCCTCAAAGTAACATCACTCCAAGTAGAAATGAGCACACCACCTCCTAGATCTTGTCCTGGATCTTCCTCTCTAAAAGAAACCAAGGTTGCCTTGATAAGTCATTGATTCAAGGATTGGGAAAGTAAAGTTTAAACTTAGTAGGGAAGATCCCGTATTGCAAAGTAAGGACATCTTCAAAAAATAATTGAGAAATGTCAAAAGGACATAGCAATGCAAACTAAAATGACTAAAATAACAACAACAAAAAAGAGCAGATCCATCATTGCCTAGAGATAAGGAGAGAAAAAGACTTCAAAGAAGCAGGGGGATATTTTGGAGGTGACAGAATGTTCTGTATATTTATTTTTGTGGGGTGGTGCTTTCTATGCATGCACACATCTCACATCTGTCAAACTCATCAACCTGTATTTTTAAAGGGACAAACATATTCTATGTAAATTATACCTCCAAGAAAGTTAAAAGGTCACAATGGCCATATATGAGGGATGTCAAAATAAATATTGCTGGCTAGGCACAGTGGCATATACCTATCTATAATTCCAGCAACTTTGGAGACTAAAACAGGAGAGTAACAAATTCAAGACCAGCCTCAGGAACTAAGCAACTTAGTAAAACACTGTCTCAAAATAAAAAACTTTAAAGGGGGCCTGGGGATATAGGTCAGTGGTATAATCCCCTATATAAACAATAAATACTAGTTATAGATTGATGGTGAGTGAATAAATGGAACTCACTAAATAGTCCACAGTGATAAATAAGTAAGCTGAAGACAAAGAAAAGTAACTCTAGAGAATAAAAATCAAAGGTATGACAGAGTCATAAAATGACCCATTTGCAACCATGAGAACAATAACTGATTCAGGCAAAATTTATTTATAATGCTGTAACTTTGGATAAAAGTCTAATGAGAAACAGTGTTATATAGATTCAAAGTGTTTTCCTACAAAACACTTAAATATATGGAGAAAAACAGTAAACTTATTTATACTGGCAGCACTGTTTTAACTAAATTCACAATTAAATTTTAATAAAATTTAACACCACCAATTATAAAAGTCAGACATCACTGTCTTCCAATATAATGTCAAGAAACATTACTCTGTAGTTCTGCCAATAAAATACTATCTAAATCTAATGATGCATTAGAAGAAAATCCCAAGTAGGAGTCATTCTACAAAATAAATTGCCTTAACTCTAAAATCTGTCAAGAAAAACAGAAAAAAAGCTAGGAAATTAGTCTAGTTAAAGAAACATGAAAAATAAACTGTGTGGTACTGTTCAACAATCAGAGAGAAAAAACATCAATAAAACCATGCTGAAATACTGGCTCAGTGGTACACATCTATAATACCAACTATTCTGGTGGCTGAGGGAAGAGGTTTACAAGTTTGAGGTCAGGCTTGGCAACTGAGAGAGAACCTGTCTCAAAATAAAAAGAACTGGGTGTAGTTCAGAGCTAGAGCACTTGCCTAGCATGTGTGAGGCCTTGAGTTCAATCCCCATCACTGCCAAAAAAACAAAAACAAAAAAAGATCTAAAATGGCTGAACACAAACAGAACACATTAATTTATTAATTTTTGAAATAATCTTAACCATTAATTGTAGATCCCTTTTATCAATTATGTTTAATGCTATCATCTATTAAATGTAAAATTATGATTTGGGTTTCTTTTCTCTAAAATTTATTCCCTTGCCACTGAGGTTTATAAATCCATTTTCTATAAAAACAACCCTATAAAATTTTCTTACTTAATCTCAAAATGTTTGCTCATCCACTTATAAAACATTGAAAGTTGTCCTGACAAAAGAAAGTATTATGTTTGGAAACTATCTTGTCAATCCACACAATAACTCTTTCAGGAAAAAACTGTTACTTCTGTCTTGCAAACAAAGACATTACAATTAAGCAAAGATAACTAAGAAATAGGTGCCATCATGGAAGCCCAAAAACTTAGTAGATCTATACAGAGATTTATAATACTAGTGTATCGATGCGATACAATGTAAAGTGTCAGGTGCATTACATAAGTCTAAGCAATCTTACCATATCATCTCATTGTTTTTAATATGTACTTTTTATACCTTGGTATTACACTGGCTCTGAAAAGAATCAGTGATCCTGACAACCTTAAGGCTGTAGCCTACCCCTTACTATCTATGAATCTATGTAATCATAAAATTGCCACATAACACTAGTTAATACAACCATAAATCCCTGAAAATTCTCACTACATGAACTTTCCACGTCAAGAAAAAGATCTACATATTCCTGAATTACCACTTTTATAGATCACAAAATTTAAATCTAGCTTGGAGTAAAATTTTCTCAATCTGTGTGCATCCATCTCTAAATGACAAAAATTAAAAAAGTAATAATAATAAAATGACAATTGACTGCACAAGAAAAACAAAATCTATCTTATGAATATGGAAAACAATGAAAGTAAGATTTTTGTAATTTCCAAATTACCTCAAGTATTACACAGGCCATTTCCAAACTCAGCAGTTCAAAAGTTTACATAAATAAATCTTAAGTAGAAAGAACAGATAACATAAATAGCATTTTTCATTATTATAACAAACGCATGAAGTAGAGATCAAAGACAAAATTAAATATTAAAATTATTTGACGTAAGCTATTTAGTTCACCTTTATTCTCATTAAAAGCAGATTACCTACAGCTAACTCAGAGTTCAAAAATAAGTCAGAATACAGATGAAAAATTACAAAATAAATAATTCATTCAATTTTTTTAAAAAAGAGTCTACCTGAATCCTCTTGAGTTTCATGAGTTTCACCATCATCTGTCACTTCAAATTCTTTCACAAAGTTTGAGGGAAACAGTCCCAACTTATTGTTCAGGGTTCCACTCCACCAACCTTCTTCTACCTGAAAGAGTCCACAACTTAAAAATGATAAAAATTTCTTTTAAGTAAAAACCTTTTAGCCTATGAAAACCTAAGCTACGAAACACAAGAACAAAGTTAATGAAACAAAATATGGCCTTCAAGATAAAAGGGGGAAAATATATTAAATCTAAATGGATATATGGAACAAATATTGTCCTTTAAAATATTTACAATGCAAATATGTAATCAATCACAACCTATGAAGCAAATTATTTTTCGTGAAAATATCAGATAATCAAGTATTATGTATCAATAGCAATAAGTACATAGGTCTCTTTTAGAATGTCATTCTTTTAAAAATTACTGGGCCTTTTGGTGTATAATTATGACATACATTATTTAAGATATTTAGAAAAATTTTAACTTAGAAAAAGTTTGATTACTAACAAAAAAATTACTAACCCTATACTTGAACAATGATTCTTAACCATAAAGTATGATAATCACTTACTTTTAAATATTCATAATCACTCTACTGAACACCCCCTCCAAACTGAAATCTTTATAATCAAATTCTTTAGAAAAATATTTACACTCACTAGTTAACAAGGTTACTCAATTTCCACAAAACCGTTTAATAAAATATTTCATATACATTATTGTTGTTGTTGTTGTTGTTGTTTTGGAGACAGGGTCTCATTAAGTTACTGAGGCTGGCTTTGAACCTGTGATTCTCTTGCCTCAACCCCCCCAAGTTGCTAGGATTATAGGCATGTACCACTATGCCAGGTTCATAATTGTTTTAAATGTTTAGGTTCTGCTAAGGGTGCTAACATATGTTATACTTACCTCTTCATTAATATCAATAATATCTCCCACTTTCAGCTCCAGTTCATCCTCATTTTGTGGAATGTACTCAAAAAGAACTTTACACTGCCTTTTCTTGGTCTCTACAGGAAGTAACAATAAAAAATTAGTTTAAGAAAGATGAGTTCTAAAAACAGTATCTTTGTTTACATGTTTATCATCAGAGGACCTATAAGGATGAATTAGACAGAACATATGAGCATTCTAAGAAGCTAACCAAAAACAGCCCTAGTTGACATTTTTAACTCTGCCCCCATGACATAATGTATTCATTCCCAAATAGATTCAACTATATATAAGGTACAAAGTTTCCATCAATGGTGTTAATTTATATTATCTGATCCCACTAATTACACAAAAGCAAAACATCCATTATCTAATTTTAAGACAACAAAAACAAACAATGACATTTTGACCCAAAAATTTTATCATAAGTCCTCCAGGCCAGTGATTTTCAAACTACTTCCTGATCAAAGCCTAAGAATATTTAAAATATGCTACTTTGAAGAGTGTCTTCAGTAAAAAGAGGCAAAATGTACAAACCTAGAATGTTTTAGCTTTTTCAATATCTCTTATTTTCTGACAAATAAAAATTAAACACATAAGTGAAGACAAAAATAATTCTACAAGTTTCACTTATTCAAAACACGATCATTTATAATGTTCCAGACTTATATGCTCGACATCTTTCAAGCTCCAAGAATTGAAAACTCAGACTCACTCTCATCTTTAAAGGTGAATTGTGGGACTGGGGTTTGGCTAAGTGGTACAGTGGTTGCCTAGCATACATGAGGCACTGGGTTCGATCCTCAGCACCACATAAATGTAAATTAAAGATTTTGTATCCACTTAAAACTTAAGAATAATTTAAAAAAAAATGTGAATCGTTAAGCAGGTATGGGTAGACAACCAGGTGTAACTGATTAAGTGATTATTCTTGCTATCCAAAATATGTTCCTCAGATCAGCAATAGTTATTACCTACTCCAGAGCAGTATGTTATGGACTGAATTGTGTCTCCCTTAAAATTTATATATTGATGTCCTAGCTCCCAACGTGCATTTGGTGAACAGGGTCTTTTGAGAGGTAATTAAGGTTAAGATAAGACATACAGATGGAGCCCTAATTGGGAAGGACTGGTATCAGAAAGGACTTGTATTCTTTTAAAAGAAGAACAGACATCAGCCCACCACTGTCCTCCTCCCCACCCCTCAGCAGAAAGGGACTCATGTGAAACAACAGTAAGAAGGTGACCTCTACACGCCAACTGGAGAGACAATCACCAAAAACCAACCCCAGGGGTACTCTGATCTTAGACTTTCAAATCTTCAAAAATGTTACAAAATTTCTACTATTTAAGTCAGCTAGTTTGTGGTATTTTGTTATGGCAACCCTAGAAGAATAAATTCAAATAAGTACTTTAACTGAGTCACTTAGTCTTCCACTCAGTGATCCAGTTATCCTGACTGTTTCAACACAGATCTGAAATGTCCTCTCTAAAAGCTCATGTAATGAAGGTAATACAGCAAAGTCCAGAGTTGAGGCTTTAAAGGAAATGATTAGATCATGATGCTCTAATCTCATTACTGGGCTAATCCATTTAATAGATTCATTTAGTGGATTAATCCATTTAATGGATAATAATATCAATGGTGCATGATTGGACGAATTAGGTCACTAAAAGCATGTCCTTGGCACTTTATTTTGTTCCATGTTCCTTTCTTTTTCTCTTTGGAGGATGCCATAAACTGAGCAGCTTTCCTCTATCATGCCTTGATGCTATGCCTCATCTCAGGCCCAGAGCTCTGAACCCAGGAGCCAAAAGAAATCTTTAGTCCTCTAAGTTGTTCTTGTTTGGTCTTTTGGTCACAGAAACAAGAAAGCTGACCAACATGCTCATCCTTAATTTCTGGAAAATGGCATATCATATTCCTTCTAATATTTAAATGCTTTTCTTGCCAAGAACCAATTACTTTCATCCATAAACCTCACTCTGTCTTCATCTTCAGTTCTCAGCTATGAAATACTAACCTCCACCCATCTTTATGAATTATGTACTCTTCTTTGCACTTCTGTAGTTTCATGTACTTTATCCTATTGGATTCTGCAACCTACCTGTGATTGAAAATTCACCTTTTTTCTTTTCAGGCTATCACACTGACTTATTTCTTTTGAGTATCCTCCTCTACTCTAGAGGCTAAACAAGAGTAATGGGCATTGTTAGTAATGGACATCTCCTAACAATGTAACTATTACAAAATACCTGAGAACAGTGAAATAAAGGGTAGAAATTTTTTATCACAATTCTAGAGGCTGAGAAGTCCAAAATCAAAGTGCCAGAAAGTTTCATGTCTGATGAGGGCCCTCTTGTTACACAATCCTCAACTTTGCAAAAAATGGAAAGGCAATAAAAGGACCAAAACTACTTCCCTCTGGACCTTTTATAAAGCATTAATTAATTCATGAAGGCAGACCCCTTATGAATTAATCATTTTCCAAAAGGCCCACCTCTTAAAACCACAACAATAGAAATTAAGTTTCAACCTGAATTTTGGAGGGGACTATCATTCAACCCAGAGTAGTATCCAATAAATCTTTTTGAATGAATTAATCAACAAGCACCTAACCATATGGTATCAGTGCCAATTAATAATATTCCAAATGTTAGGGGCTGGGGTTGTGGCTCAGTGGTAGAGTGCTCGCCTCGCACATGCAGGGTCCTGGGTTCGATCCTCAGCACCACATAAAAATAAGTAAGTGAAATAAAGGTATTGTGTCCAACTACAACTAAAAATAAATAAATAAATATTTTCAAAAATAATAATAATATTCCAAGTGACTACATTCCATCAGCAATCTATCACCCACAATTCTGACAATATTTATCTTAACAATTTAAATATACACTTAAAGACCTCAACAATTAGTGATGTACTTGCAGATGGTAAAATATTTAGTGCAAACAACAAATATTCCTGGGCTGGGGATGTGGCTCAAGCGGTAATATGCTCGCTTGGCATGTGCGGGGCACTGGGTTCAATCCTCAGCACCACATAAAAATAAAATAAAGATGTTATGTCCACCGAAAACTGAAAAAGAAATATTAAAAAGTTCTCTCTCTCTATCTCTTCTCTCTCTTTAAAAAAAAAAATTCCAAAAACAAAAGGAATGAACAGGTCTGACCTGGAGAAAATATGGAAGACTCTAAAGCAGAGAAATCACAAGTTGGAAACTAGCCTGGGCAAATTAGTGAGACCCAGTCTCAAAAAAAGAAGCGAGGTGGGAGGGGTAGGAGTGGCTGGGATGTATATCAAATGATACAGCGCTTGTCCAGCAAGCACAAGGCACGGGATTCAATTCACAGTACTACAAACATAGAGAGCGAGAGGGGTGGGGCTGTGACCCTACAACAGAATATCATTGGTTTGAAAATCAGAAGATAAAGTTGACATAATATTTTTAATTCACCTAAATTCTTTAGAATCAGTTTCCTAAGCCATTTAAAGACAGAAAGGGAGAGAGGGTATGAGAACAAGAGAGATGAACTGGATAACCATTAGAGTTATTTCATTCTCTTACATTCTATAGATCTATGAAATTATTTATCAGGAAGGAAAAAAAAAAAGTCTAACCAAACCCCCACCTCAAAAGAAACATATTACATACAATCAACCATATGTAAAACAGACATGACAATCAACTAAATAGTTAAAACTCCATAAGTTTTCCCTTCTTCCTAAAAAAAATTAATAATTTACATCTGATTTATTATTCCATGTGTTATAAGAAACAAAAACTAAAGAAAGTAAACAATGACAACAATTTTGTAACTGACCTAGACTTCATAGTAGAATTTTTTAAAGGTCACCTTTCATTCAGTCAGGTAATTTTTTAAGCAATAATTTGAAGAAAATAGTTCCAAGTCAATTAACTTGGAACCTAGTCATACTTCAGGAGTTTCCCATCTCTAAATAGTTCTGCAAGTTCTACCAGCGAGCAGACAAAAATGTATTCATTAATGGATTTTTGTTGTTTTGAGAAAGTAGGGATCGAACCTAGCAGTGGTCTACCATTAAGCTATATACATGCTCAGCCTTTCCTTATTTTGAGATAAGGTCTTGCTAAATTACCCAGGCTGGCCTCGAAATTGTGATTCTCCTGCCTTGGACTCCCAACTAGGTAGCATATCAGGTATGGGCTTAGCATCCAGGATTAAAGGATTCAATTTATTTAGCATTTCTTAGACAAGGGGAGATTATCTATATTATTGAAAAGAAAAATTGATTTTCCTAAGGCTTCTCTTAAAAGAAGAAAATCTATTTTTTCTGATAATTTTAGACCTTTTTAAGATATATGGTTTGCTTCTTTTTCTTATGCCTCATTATCTCTTAAAACTGGACTTAAGGTAATTAGAGTATTTTGAGTGAGTCCCAACCCCAGGAGTGTCAACTAACTTGGAACCTAGTCATATTTTAAACAAGACTTGTATTTTTCCTTCCATACTAGGTATGAGTTTTAGATTAGCTTGTAGAATAATTTGCAAAGGAATTTTTCATTTTTCAAAGAAAACATGTCACAATGAATAGTAAACACCTACATAGCTCCTATTATTACTATTAAATGTGAGCGGTTTAAAGTTTTTTTCACATAATTTCATATTTGCATTATGGGTTCACTCTTGAGTTGCCAGCATACTGAATTCAACCACTGATTTAATTGGCAGATAATTAAAGGAATTTTGGATTTTTCACATTATAAATTGCACAGTGTCTACCCATATATATTGATCAATTATTAATTTTAAAATGGATCAGAACCTGTGCTAAACACAAAAGGGGAAAAAACCAAATACAAAAGCAAATTGTCAAAAAAGATGAATGAACTTAAGTCAAATTTTTTAAATAACCATTTTCTTATCATAAAAACATCCATACAGCTTTTCAGAGCTACAAAGAAATTAATGGTAAAAGAATTTTTAAATCAATATTTTATAAGTAAAGCTATTAATATTAACTCAAATGAGGTTAAAGGAGGTACAGCAAAGGTAGAAACATTTCATGTCCTTATAGTATGTATCAGCACTATTTAAAGTCTTTCATAAACATCTCCCATACAACAACACATAAAAACTTTTCATTACTTAACCAATGAGAAAACAAAACTCAGAAGTTAAATAATCTGTCAAACACCATAGGGCTAAAATGAGGCAAAACTAAGATACTCACTTCTGATATCCCCACTTCTAAACCATTTCTATTTCTACTACAGCATGTAGCATACAATGGATCACTGCATGTTACATGTTAAATTCTAATCTAAAATTCTAATAGTTCTTTAAAGCATAAAACAATAATTACAAACATTTACCAAGCACTTATAATAATTACTTAACATGTTAATATTAAAATTCTATAAGATAATCATTACCATCATCCCTATGTTATAGTAACTTGAAGTTTGCCCCTAACAGACTTTAAGTTCTGAATCATGATCCATACCCACCTTATTTGGCAGATTTAACTGCCTAGAACAACACTACTTCTCATGGTAATATACCCACAGATATTTAGGCATTCATACTATGTACTGAATAGTACATCTCACTGAAGAAAACTGTTTTTAATCTTTCCATCAAATGCTAAAATGAAAAGCATATCCCACAATGAAGCTAAGACTGAATGCTAAAACTTCAGAAACAGGAGCAAAAGGACTTCTGACTCACTTTTTGGTTCAATTTGGCCCTCGAAGATATACCTTCAGGTTTTATTCCAGCATTTAAACTCACTTAATCAGTCAAAGCTTTTTAATAGATTTCCTTCTCCAGTAAGCAAAGAAAATTAGCAAACATTAGGAAACAGTGATTCAGCCACTTATCATATGGCTGAATCCTTAAGAATTCTCTTCTTTTTTTTTTTAAAGACGTTTATTGTTTTTTTTAATATTTTTTTTTAGGTTTAAGTGGACACGTTATCTTTATTTTACATTTATGTGGGGCTGAGGATCGAACCCAGTGCCTCATGCATGCTAGGCGAGCACTCTACCACTGAGCCACAAACCCAGCCCCAAGAATTCGCTTCTTTAGGAATAAAAATTGTAAAATACTTAGACCATAAAAGTTTAAAGCCGCTCAAGAGGGGCTGAAGATGTGGCTCAAGCGGTAGCGCCCTCGCCTGGCATGCGTGCAGCCGGGGTTCGATCCTCAGCACCACATACAAAGATGTTGTGTCCGCCAAAAACTAAAAATAAATATTAAAATTCTTTCTCTCTAAATAAATAAATAAATAAATAAATAAAGCCGCTCAAGAAGATACTACCTATTTTACTTAATTTAGACACTTAGAATCTTAGAAAATCTTTATTATCATTATCAGCATCCAGAAGAAAAAACTTTGCCAGGTATGGTTGCAGCAGACATGTAATCGCAGAGATTCAGAGGGTGAAGCAGGAGGATCACAAGTTCAAAGTCAGACTTGGTAATGAGACTCTTAGCAACTTAGCATCTCAGCAACTTAGGGAGACCCTGTCTCAAAATAAACAATAAAAAAAGACTAGGGATGTAGCTCAGTGGTAAAGTACACGTGGGTTCCATCTTCAATAACAAGGAAAAAAAAATGGGGACAAAAATCCATGATAATAAGTTAAAAGTTACTCTAGTTGGCTGCAGAAGGTTAAACCATTTTTTCTGAATTTATCAACAGTTATGAAATATCCTCCTCTTTTGATGTAATTAATCAAGAAAGGAATTATTTACATACTCTTCTTGATGTTTTTGGTTTGTGGATGTGGCTGAATTCCTCCGGCTGGAAGTCCATAGGTACTTATTCGTTGCACAAGACTTGCTACATTTCCATGCCTTTCCCGTTTGATGGGCAAATTGTCATCCTTGGAATCTGTGTCTCGTTTAATTTCCTACAAAAGGGGATATCCATAAAAAGGAAATTAAGACACATTTTATTTAAACTCACAAATGCAAAATAGCAAAACATATCTATAACGACCACTACATAAATGAAGATGTCAATAGTTTTCAACCTTTTGCTCTGCTCAGGTACGATTAAACCTATAAAAAAAAACTATAAAATGGATTTATTGTGAATTGTCTTATCAAAATTAGAGATACCAGTAAAGGAAAAGGAAGCTAAAAAAACTCTACCCCCCACCACCCTCATCCTAAAACAGAAAGAAATCTTGAAATATACCAACAATAAGACAAACAAAAACTTTAAGTCAGGGATGAGCAATCTTTTTCTATAAAACACCTGTGATTTGCAGGTCATATAATCTCTGGGAATAATTAATTTTGTATGTATTACTACAAATGCTGTAATATACTGAAATAAATGAACACAGAAATATTCCAGTAAAACTAAATGTATGCACATAAATTAATTTTCATATACTCTTTACATTTCATATAATATTCATTTTATTTTTTTTCTAATCAATTATAAAATTCTTAGCATTCTTATATCATGGGCCTTATAAAAACAGATGGTACGAAGATTTTTGTCCTGTGGGGTTTACTTTAATGGCTCCTGTTTAAAGTCACAGGTACAATATAGATATGTGAACCGTCATGGAAAGCAATATGAAAATTTACTGGAAGACATGAAAGAAAACAAAAAAGAAAAAAAAAAGAAGTTATGCTATGTTCAGTGACTAAAAACTCAGTATCTTAAAAGACATCAATTCTCCCCTAAAATTGATAAAACTATGCAAAGCAACTCGAATAAATCATCAAATATTTAACAATTTAATAAACTGGCTCTAAATTTAAACACAAAAACAAAAGGCCAATAATAAACAAAATACCTGAAAGAATTAGAGAATCCTTTTTAACCAAAATACAAAACAAAGCTATGATACAATAAATTAGACAGTGTGGTAGAGGCATAAAGCAGACATACTATTACAAATGATGGTAAGACAAATCAGGATTACTTCACAGAGAAGCTGACATCTCTACTGAGACAGAAAGAATAAGTGAGAACAAGGTATAGGGCAGCGGGCAGAGGGCAGAGGAAAGGAAGAGTATCCTAACAGGAAAGAACAGTGTACAAGCAGCTCAGAGAGCAAAAAAGAACACAGACCCTCCAAGGAATGAAGAACACACTAAGTTTAGCTGAACCAGGGAAGGGTTAGGGTTAGGGTTAGGGTTAGGGTTAGGGTTAGGGAAGGGTTAGAGTTAGGGAAGGGAAGGGAAAGGTGGCAAGAGTTCAGGGAGGTACACATGCTATAATAAATTAAGCATGTAAAAGTTAAGAATACTAAAGCCAGCAGAAGACAGATAAAGACTCTCATGGTAGGAAACTGGAACTATAAAAATGATGGAATACTGTCACAGAATTTTAAAAGGAAAAAAAAAGATTATTCTATGCAGCATGAAAGAATGAGTTACACGGGGACAACTCTAAAAGCAACTATACCAGGTGATAGCTGAATATGAAGCAAATTATGACAGTAACAGAGAAATTTGAAAGATTCATGTTTGGATTTTAAAAGTTCCCCAAAGAGTTCATGTTAGGCAATACATCAAGGTTCAGAAGTGAAAAGTGTGTATTACCAGAGTTGTGTTATGGTTTAGATATTAAGTATCCCCTGAAAAGCTCTTGTGTTAGGCAATGCAGGAATGTTCAGTGATGAAATTATTAAGATTATGAGCACTGTAACATCATCAGTGTATTAATCCATTTGATGGATCAATAATTTGAATGAATTACCAGGTGATAACTGCAAGCAGGCAGGGCATGGATGGAGGAAGAAGGTCATTAGGGTGTGGCCTTGGCTCCTATCTTATCCCTGGTTCCTCTTGCTCTCTGCTTCTTGCTCCCTTTCTTCTTCTTACCCCCACCACCCACCACCCCCAGCTTTGCATTGCCATTTGCTGAGCAGCTTCCCTCTGCCATGAACTTCTTCTGTGATGTTCTGCCTCACCTCAGACCCTGAGAAATGGAATCAACTGACCATGGACTGAGACCTCTGAAGCCAAGAACCTGAATAAACTTTTCCTCCTCCATATTGTTCTTATGAGGTTTTGTCACAGACAAAAAGCTGAGTAACGTGATTCAGAACATATTCAAGAGGCATAATCTTCAAAATGAATCAGATGTAAACTATGGAAAAAGAGTAAAAAAGATGATACCCCAGTGCCCGACTTGGGCAACTGCTCAAATGATGTCACCATTCACTAAGAAAAAGTGTATCAAGAAAATGAGAAAAGGGGCTGGGGATGTGGCTCAAGCGGTAGCACGCTCGCCTGGCATGCATGCGGCCCGGGTTCAATCCTCAGCACCACATACAAAACAAAGATGTTGTATCTGCCAATAACTAAAAAATAAATATTAAAATTCTCTTTCTCTCTCTCTCTCTGTCTCCTCTCTCACTCTCTCTTTAAAAAAAAATGAGAAAAATAAGCCACAAACTGAGAGAAAACACTTCAAAAAAAATCTGATAAAGAACTGTTATCCAAAATATACAAACAACTCAACAACAAATTCCTGATTAAAAAATGCATACAAGATGCAAACCAATGGCTCTATAAAAAGACATAATAAACTATGAAAGACATATAAATGAATAAATAAGCATATGAAAAGACGCTAAACATCATATGCCTTTTGCAAACTGCAAACAAAACAATGAGATGCCAATACACACCTATAAGAGTGGCCAAAATCCAATATACTGACGACATCAAATGACAGCAAGGATAGGAAGTAACAGAAACTTTCATTCACTGCTGGGAAATCAAAATGTATAGTTGCTTTGGAAGATAGTTGACAGTTTCTAATCTAATAAACATACTCTTAACTATGCAATATAGCAACTGCATTCTTCATTATTTACCCAAATGAATTGAAAACAGGTCTACACTAAGGATGTTTTTAGCAACTTTGTTCATAACTGCGAAAATTTGGAAATAAAACAAGATGTTCTTGAGTAGTGAATGAATAAACAAAACAGTGGTACATACAGACAATAGAACATTAATCAGAGATATAAAGAAATGAGCTACCCAGACATGAAAAGACTTGGACAAACCCTAAACACATACTACTATGTGAAAGAAGCTATTCTGAGAAGACCATATTCTGTAAAATTCCAACTATCTGATGTTCTAAAAAGTGTAGTCAATGGCTGCCACTGGAGGGAAACAGAAATGAATGAGTAGGAACAGGGGATTTTATGAGCAATGAAAACTATTCTGTATGATTCTACAATGGTAGATACATATCATTATACTATAAAAAGAAGAATGAACCCCCACTATGGACTTCAGGTGATAATAATGAGTCAGTGTAGGTTTGCTGTATGTTAAAAAAAAAAAAAAAAAAGCAATAATTAGGGAGGCCCATGTATGTGTAGAGTTAGGGAACATTTGAGAATTCTTTGTTGAGTTCTTCTGTAACCTAAAACTACCCTAAAACATAGAGGCTATTAAAAAGAAGGAAAGGAATACAAAAAGAAAGTAGAACAAATGTGAAAGAAGAAAACAAGAAATTTTAAACCAAAACACTTAATTTTTGCTTTAATTTTGTTTCTATCAGAACATATTATTATGGGCAGTAAACCTCATAGACACATATCTACACATAAGCACATGAAGAATCCCTGTTCTATTTCTATTTCCTGTGATATTTCCTCCTTGATTATCTATTTCAGTCAACACACACACAAACACACACGCACACATACACCCAATGGAGTCAAGCTTTACTTCTGTCTCTAAGAGACTTTATCTCCAAACTTCTGACCCCTTTTGTGGTTAAAAATTCAACAGGTACATCACTAAATGTGAGTTCGAGGATAAAAGAGATTTTGTTTTATTATATTTCCAGTGCCTAGAATAAAGTCTCTAATAAGCACTGAAAGAGTTAATAAATGAACCACTATTTACAAACTGTAAAATCAGAAAGCAATGAGACAGTTGTATAACACTCTGACTCAAAAACGGACCCAACCAAATAACAGAATTCTTTATATAAAGGAACCATTTGAAATCAGTAAAGACAAATTCTTTATTAAATGATATCGGGAGAACTACCTAGATATATGGAAAAAACTAAGTTGGATCTCTTATACCAAAGTAAATTCCAACTAGTCCAAAGACAGGGTTATACAAAAATAACATAACAGTACTAAGAGAAAATATGAGTGACCATTTCTTCATACCTTAGGAGCAAAAAAATTGATGTTATGACTTCACAAGCATGACAGAAAACAAGAAACAGGAAAGAAAATTTTGACAGCTCTAACTAGAAAGTAAAAAAAAGTTTGTTGTAAAACTATGTCATGTTATAAATGATGCATAACATTTCTGTCAAGGACAGACTACCTATTATGGTAGTCTTCATAAGATCACTATAAGATTATGGCTTCCATATAACAGAGCTAAAAAATCTCTGTTGCCTAGTGACACTGCAGTTAACGTGATATCACAACACATTTCTCATGTGTTTGTGGTGACAAACCAAATGCACTTCCAATCGTATAAAAGTATAGCACATAAAATTACATACAGTATACATATATACACTATACAGTATACATTATATATAGTACATAATTAAGTATAGTACATATACTCAATAATGATGATAAATGGTTACATTAGTAAATTGATTATGCATTTAACATACTATATTTTATCATACTTTTATCATTAGTTTTTAATCAATATTTTAGTGTACCCCTACTGACAAAAAAAAAATTTGTTGTAAAACTATGTCATGTTACACAAGAAACAACCTCATCTCATCAAAACAGTGTCACCTAATAGCATCATTTTTTCTCACGCTTAATTATTAAATGTTAATTACGTTATTTTGTTTGTCATGGCTCTAGGAATATCATATACCATATAGCCTAATATGTTATAAGCTATACTATCAAGGTTCATATGAGTAAAACTTTTATGATATTTTCACAACAACAAAATAATCAAAAGACAAATGTTTTAGAATGTGTCGCCATCATTAAGTGATATAATGGTGAATCAAACATTTGGATGGCAAAGATAAACAGTAAAGAAGCTGGAAAAAAAATCACAATATAAAAGTATCAACGGGTTTATTATTTCAAGAAATTCTCCATAAAATTAATAAATTATCTTTTTATGAGCAAACTCCATGAGCAGATAATTCCAAAAGGAAATGGAAATAAATAAATGAAGACTGAGAATATAATAAAAATTTTTATGATATTTACCTTTACAAAATTAAAAACTTTAAAAGTAATGTCAGACCTGCTTAAAGGCAAAACTAATCAAAAACTGTAATGTGTATGGAATAACAAATCTATTTCCAGGGATTGATCCTATAAAAATAAACTGACAAGTACCTTATGATGAATATTATATGTATATATGGATTGAGTTTGAGAACATAACAATAAACTAAGAGCTTGAAGAGCTATTAATAGGAAACTACTTTAAAAAAACTAATGATACAATCATCCCTTGATATCTATGGAGGATTAGTTCTAGAACCAGCATGCCCCCTCCCAGCACACAGAAATCTGCAGATACTCAAGTCCCTTACATAAAATGATATATTTGCCCATAACCTACACACATCTTCCTATGTACTTTAAATGAGCACTACATTATTTATAATACCTAAAACAATATGACATGGAAGTAGTTGTGTTTTATTGCTTAGGGAATAAAGACAAGAGAAAAAAGTCTGTACATGTTCATGTTTGCCCTCTGGTCTCTCAGACTGAATAAATTTAGTATAGTTCTTTGTATACCTATCTCAACCCTGTACTTTGCTTGTCCATGGGAAGTAAGGATAGAATACCAACAGCCTATGAGCAGCAAAAACCGGCACATTTCTTCAATGAATGTCGTACAGTTTCACACATTTCTCCATTATCTAGCTTGTAGGGTTTCTAATGATTTTGACTTTATATTGCTCAGAACTGTTTGATGCTTATACACAATGCATATTACTTTCTAATCAGAAAAAGAGTTCTTTTAGTTAACAGTTAAATGGATAGCGAATTGCGAAAAATAACTAAGTACAAATCATAGAAGATACACACAGTATTCCACAAGGTACACTGATTCATTCTGATTAGTAGTGTACTCAAGAAAAAGTACTCTGATTTGCAAGTAACACACAATTGGGCACAGTGGTGCACGCCTGTAATTCCAGCTAGATGGGAGGCTGGTGCAGGAAGATCCTCCTGGTGCAGGAGGATCCCAAGTTCAAAACTTGTGAAGGTTTTGAAAAAAAAGGGCTTTATGACAGTTTAAAGTGTTCAGTTAACATGTGAGGACTTGTGTTCAATCCCCAGTATCAGAAAAACAAAACAAAACAAAGAAAGACAAAACAAAAAATGCAAGTCATATATCACATGTGTTAACTTCAAGGTTTTCACACTGCACTAAGTATTTTCCAAACTACAAAAAAACCCCATACAATCTACATAAAGACTGGTAATTAGAACCTCAACATTCCAAAGAGTGCTCATTTTGGCTTCTACTATATGTCTCATAAGCTACCTACATTTTTAAAAATAATATAAAGTTGACAGATGCCTATAATCCCACCTTCTCAGGAAGCTAAGGCAGGAGGATTAAGTTCAAGACCAGCCTGAATAACACTGAGAGACCTTGTCTCAAAACAAAGTATTTTTTTAAAGGGAGCTGGGGTTTTGCTCAATGATAAAGCACCCAAGCACCTCTGGGTTCAATCCCCAGTACAGCAAAAAAGGAAGAATTTTTTTTTTAAATTTTAATTAATAAAGTCACATCTCTAACAGCTATAGGTGCTTTGCAGTACAGGAGACGAAGCACTTGGCTTGGTGTTCAAATTCTGTTCCTTTAGAAAAGTAACTCTACTTTGAACAAACAAGATAAAGTATAGTTTCTGAAGACAGACAACCTAGGTACAAATCTTGGTTCTATTCTGTTCACTAGCTATATAAGCTTAGATATCTGTGTTATCTTTAATAAAAATTTACCATGTGAATATATTAATTCTTTGCTCAAGATCTAGAACCATTCTAGGAACCCTCAATATTTTCAGAGACAACCATATCCATGAATACTAGACATAATAATTCTTCTGAAGACAAAAGACACAAGACAAGGGGGGAAGCAAATTAATAATATAATGAACACTGAATAGAAAAAACAGATTTACAGCCTTGCAAATATATAATGCCAACTAAGATGCTATCATATGCACCGAGTGACCTCAGACTTTAAGCAAAATCATAAACAGGGCAAGGTTTGTGTTGGGGTCCATCACCTCCTCTTCCAGAACCCCTCCTCCCCAATATCATTCTTTACACTGCTTTACACTGCTAGATATATATACACACACATTCTTACCAACCTACATTGCTCCCCAGTTTATGGACATGCAGTATCCCCAGATTCTCTGGCCATCATCTTCAACAATAATTTTACTAAGTGCTAGAGTAGTAAAGACTTCCACTGTGCTTCATCCTTCCTCTGTCCTTTTATCTAAACAGCCAATACATAAAATACATTCTACCAATAAAGTATTTTTTTTGCTACTAACTTTACTTTCTTTCTAAACTTTGAAAATGGTTCCAGAAATTCCAATTAAAAAAAAAAAAAGTATCTTCCCTTAGAAAGCAATCATGTATGGACAAAACAAATTCTGAAAAACACTGAATCTCATTCTCCAAAACCTCCTGCAAAACATGATGTCAACACAAAAGTGGCCAAGAAAATATATGATACGGATAATCTCTATGTAGTATTATGTTGGGCTGGAGATATAGATTAGTTGGTAAAGTGCTTGCCTAGCATGCATAGGCCCTGGGTTCAATCCTCAGCACCATCAAAAAGAAAAAAAAAAAAAACAGTATTATGTTGACTAGTAGGAAGTAGCATCCTGGAGGTGAATGAGAAATATAAGCAAATTGGTAGGGAGGTACAATACAGCTATTCTTCATCTATTAAGGTAATCAAAGATATTTAACTTTGATTGTACTAACCAAAAACAGATAAAAAGATAATCAACAAAACACACATTATAATATATCTACATAATAATTTGGTTATCTGATCATGGCTAATACATTATCATGATTTGAAAACAGAAAGAAATTAACTTGTATTCCACAGAATCCCCAAAAAAACTAAAAATTAGATGAAAAGACAAGAACTTCTTTTTATTTCTCAAATGAAAGAGGTTATTTAATCACCAAATTTCTAACAGAGTAATAGCTCTGCTTAAGCTAATAAAAATCTAAAAATATACTTACATTTAACTTAACAGTCTGCATTTCCAGAAATGTTATATGAAATAGTACCTCCTACTTTACAGAAGCATAATTAAGAGATGAAAAATGATATTAAATAAGAAAAATTTAATAAGAAATAAGAAAAAATTGTAGGATTAAAGGTTTATTTGGGGGCTGGGGATGTGGCTCAAGCTGTAATGCGCTCGCCTGGCATGCACAGGGCGCTGGGTTCAATCCTCAGCACCATATAAAAATAAAGATGTTGTGTCCACCGAAAACTAAAAAATAAATATTTAAAAAAATTGTTTTTCTCTCTCTCTTAAAAAAAATGTTTTTTGGTGCATGCCTACCGTTTTAGTTTGACTGAATTAACTTTAGGCACACATTTTTAAAAGCTAGTCTAGAAATGACTGATTTAGGATTCTAGCTTAACAAAATGGTCTGCCCCATCCCTAAAGTTATTATTACCATTTGTTGTTGTTTTGCCATGTAAGTGATTATACATATTAAGGAATGATCCAAAAGTTGATTTTCCTTTTATGATTAAACAGTATAGTCACACACGGGGGTGGGGGAATATCCTTTAAGTCCAAAATAAAATGAACAGAAAAAGATGTTCCTTAACATACGTATCTTCATATTATATGTATTGATTTCTTGCATATAAATCAGCAAGGAAAACAACAATGGAAAATGTAATAGGGAAGGGCTATTTTGAAAGTTTCTAAACTTCTCTAAATACGCTTTTCACTGCATAATTGTTGTCTCTACACTTTGGACAAAGGGACTCCCTATTTAAACTGCCCCTCCTCCATTTGGAAAAGCAAAAGTAGGGAAAGAGGGAGGAGAAAGTTATATAAATTCATTGTCAATGGCATCCTACTCCTTCGCTTTTTCTATCTCAAGAATGTTAATGAGAGCCAAATGAAATATAGAGGGAAAAACACATAAAGAACTCTTCTACCCATGTTCTTTCAGGCATATTTCACTGATTGCAATGGTTTGAAAATACTCCATTATTTTACACTAGTCACGTTTTTCATACTAGCTAATTTTAAAAAATGTTATTCACAATTTCAGTCCTAGGATAAAGAGGTTTTACTAAGAACTTCAGGGAATGAAGGAGAGAGTGTTTACAATTTCTTCTGACTGAAAAGACATCAAGACTGCAATAGATCCTCTCTTAAAGATGCTACTCTCCTTGAGATTATACATAACGGTGAAAAGTGGGCAATTAGTGCTGGTCCAAAAAGCAAGAGCAGGAGATATCTCAGAAGCCCAGCTTCTAAAACTCAAGCTTTCCTGATGGAACCTAGTTAAATTATTCTACAATAGTAACCAATTTAAAATAACTGAGCAGAAACAAAATTTACTAACTTTTTAAGGGAAAAAGTTTGAATTTAACTTTCTAAATTAAATCCCAATCAAACATTATCATGACTTATATACATAAATGTGTTGAATTTCTATTTATGGTATGTAAAGGAGAGGAAGGGTACAAATAATTGATTTTAAAAGATTTTCTAGAGAAAACAGTCTTTAAAGCTAGCTATCAAATTTCATTTTACTTTTTTTGTGGTACTGGGGACCTGAAATAAAGTTCACTTTACCACAGAGCTATATACCCAGTCCATTTTTTTGCTTTTTAATTCTGAGACAGGGTTTTATTAAGTTGCTTCAGCTGTCCTTGAATTTGCAATCCTCCTGCCTCAAATTCCAACCAAGGTCACTGGGATTACAATGTACCACCATGCATAGGGATCTATGCAAATTCCTAATAAGGAAGGTGGCTAGTAGAGGGTCTTGAAGAAGCAATGCACTTCTCAGGAAAATTTTATGCTTACTTAAATTTTGGTTCAACATGTATTAATTGTGTGATTTTACCAAATCTAAATCTTTATACATTTTCTCAAGCATTACCTGTATAAATTATTTCTCTAATTCACTGAACACAGTCCATATTGGATTTAGAATATCATCTAAAATAACTTAAGTCATGAAACAAATTATTTTTAGTCAGTGATTAAAATTAATGCTTTAACTGATTTTTCATAAATAACTATATACAACTTTGGCAGTCCATCTATCAATTTTATTTTTCGCCTTTTTAATAAATGTTTGTTTCCTACTTAAGTAACATGTTCTGCATGAATGGCAATCAAGCATCTTTTAAAACAAGAACTGTATATACTATACTTAAAGTATACAACATGTTTTGATATATATATGCATAGTGAAATGATTACTTTAGTCAAGCTAATTGATATCTGCTTTTTATAATTTCCAGTTAGTAAGTATACTACGTTATCTTCCATTTAATACTCTGATATCTGCAGAGTTTTTACTCTATTAATCTGTCACCAATTAATAAAAGTAAAATAAATGCCAAATGTTCTCTAATTAAACTGCTATGAAGCTACTTTCCTGAATTGTTCTATTAAAGTCACTCATCTTTTAACACTTTAAAAGATAATTAATGTGTATTCAAAAGAACTATTTTCATAAAATAAAAAAATTTAAATATAAAAGTCATATATTAATTTCCAACCAAGCAAAAAAAAATCATATATTGCAGGGCACAGTGGCATATGCCTTAATCCCAGCAGCTCAGGAGACTGAGGCAGGAGGATCACAAATTCAAATCCAGTCTCAGCAATTTAGGGAGGCCCTGTCTCAAAACAAAAAATTTAAAAAAAAAAAAAAAATGTGTGTGGGGATGAAGCTCAGTGGTTGAGTACCTCTGGGGTCAATCATGGGTACCAAAAAAAGCCATATAAAATCAAGGTGTCATTTCCTTCATTAGAATAATATTTCTTCTCATAGAAACAGTAAAATACGAACAAGTTTAAAAACAAAATCAATATTCTTCTAGAAAAATAATGTGACAATTTAAAGAAGAAAAAAATCAACAAGTCCCTCCTAAAGTAGCTATATACATCTTCTTATTCCTCATAGTGCTACTTATTTTTCCTTATAAGTGACTCTTTTAAAACATTTTAAGTACATATGAAGGTCTGATGTCTACTTTGGCATTTAACACGGATCTAGAAAAAAATGGCAGCTAAACATTTTTAATTACAAGTTTTTAAACTGCCTAATTAAAAAAAATAAAAATGCGGAATCAATGATTTGTCTTTTTTCCAATAAAAAAGCTAGAAACTTAGTTTAAAACCAAGAAAATAAATCCAAATTATTTTTATCTCTTTCCTGAAATACGTTAAGTGTGAATAATTTTTGTTCCCTTCTTCCTTATTATGTCAAAAATCTAAAATACTTTTCAAAGTCAGGAAGTCTTCAAAAGAAATCAAAATTTCATTTTAAATGTAAAAATATAACAGTAATTCACTTACCAGCACCTGAGACATATTCTGTGATCATATTCACTTATTTTTTAAAGTATCAAAATAAATATAACAAAACTGATAATATAGCAAATCACACCACCTTGAGAATCAGTACAAACCTCATAAGAAAGTTGCTTCACATTCACAGATTAAACCCCCTTCCAAGATGGGGTTTGCAATGGGGCACACTTGTAATCCCAGCGGCTAGGGAGGCTGAGGCAGGAGTATTGAGAGTTTGAAGCCAGCCTCAGCAACTTAGCAAAGTGCTAGACAACTCAGTGAGACCCTGACTCTAAATAAAATACAAAAAAGGGCTGGGGATGTGGCTTAGTGGTTAAGTACCCCTGAGTTTAATCCCTGGTACCAAAAAAAAAAAAAAAAAAAAAAAAAAATCCACAAATACTCTCTTAATATTCTTTAAGTATATAAAGACTCTGTTAGGGCTGCCATTGGTTGTGGCTCAGTGGCAGAGCACTTGCCTCGCACATGTGTGGCACTGGGTTCAATCCTCAGCACCACATAAAATAAATGAACAAAATAAAGTTATTGTGTCCATGTATAACTAAAAATTTTTAAAAAAAATCAAAACAATATTGTTAACCTTCTCTTTTAATATCTTATTTCACTGACATTTTTCTGCTTTCTCTATATCTTTTTATGCTTCAATAATTGTAAATTTAACTACTAAATGCACCTTCTGAAGTATTGTTCCTCCCCAACCTCCTTAAAATATTGTTCCTCCCCAACCTCCTTACATGACTATGTACTCCTTTATATGAAACTCATCAGTTAACAGAATCCACAAACATTTATTAAATGCCTCCAACCAGCCAATTGCTCGGTTAGGTTATATTAAACCTTCTATGTTGCCAGGCATGGTGGCACCTGCCTGTATTCTTAGCAACTCAAGAGGCAGGAGGCCAGCCTCAGCAATTTAGTAAGACCCTGTCTCAAAATAGAAAAATAAAAGGAGTGGGATGAGATTCTCTAGGTTCATTCCCTAGTACAAAAAAAAAAGAAAAAAGATTTCCTCTTATGAAAAACTAGAGATGTACTTTACCCTATTCCTTCCACTAAGTATAGTTAAAAACTCTAGACATTAAAAATATTTAAAATTAAAAATATAAATATATTAAAAGACTCTGAAATGTAGAGTATAGGAAGTAGAATAGCCAAGAAAACCAGGTTCCAGAATTTGAGGAACAATACAGAAGTGAATTTACTGATTTTATACAATACAGAAGTGAATTTACTGATTTTACAGTTTGCCTATATCCGCAGAACAGGTATTAGAGAAATTAGCAACCTGGAAATGCCAAGAGGTATAACAATATGGCTCCAAGAAAATTCTGCTATTGCTAACCTTAGCCAAAGGAGCAGAAAAATAGGTATCCTAGCAAGACAGAAAGCTCTGAGACAGTAGCCATTCTACTGCAGTCAAATGGCACAGGGGAAAAAACAAAACAAAATTCTAGCCCCATCCCTACCCAAGCTAATATTGAGTAGACTTTCTTCCTCACCAGGCTGCAATAGACACCATGACCACCACCATATCTCCATATCCCCAACAAGGTAGTGTCAGAGAAGGCCAAATAGACAGCCAGGACTTTCCAGCACACAAGATAGGGGGAAAAAAAAAAAAAACTTCTCTCCTGCCCTCCAATCCATCCCAACCAGTAGTGGCCACTCCAGAAACATTAATAATGGCACACCTGCCCCTTTAGTCAGGCAAAGCAATGGAGGCTTCTCACCTGGAAGAAGTAAGGAGTCGTCCCCCACAACTGTCAACAGAAACAAAGTTGGGTACTGAACTTTGAGGCAACTCATTTTACTTTTTTTCAACACAAGTTTCCCCTTTAGGAATATAAACCTTTGAGATCCAAGGTTATCAACCACTATTCTCTGTGTACAGGTTTGTACTGAATACTCTAGGCAACTGTAACACAAGGGTGACCATTTGTATGTATGTAAAAGGCACCATAAAATCCAGGTGCAGTGGCGCACACCTATAATCCCAGTGGCTCGGGAGGCTAAGGCAGGAGGACTGCAAGTTCAAAGTCAGCCTCAGCAACTTAGCAAGGCCCTAAGCAACTTAGTAAGACCCTATTTCAAAATATTAAACAAAAACAAAAACAAAAAAAAACGCTGGGGTTCTGTCTCGGTTAAACTCCCTTGGGTCCAATCCCTGGTACTCCTTCCCCCTACAAAAAACCAAACCAAAAAAAAAAAAAAAAAAAAAAAAAAAACAAAATTAACATACCAAAGTGCTGTACTAAATGTAAAATCACAGGGAAATAACACTTAATTGTCCATGACTTTCCCTTTAAATCTCAATTCCTCTGTACATAAAAATAATAGAGAGCCAACAATTTGGGAACAAACTTTTTTTTTTATTGTTGGTTGTTCAAAACATTACATAGTTCTTGACATATCATATTTCACATTTTGATTCAAGTGGGTTATGAACTCCCTGGGAACAAACTTTTGAAACATGCATATCAGATAGAGCACTAATCTCTAGGATATGTAAAGAACTCAAAAATGTTAACACCAAAAAAACAACCCAATCAATAAATGGGCCAAGGATCTGAACAAATACTTCTCAGAAGAAGATACAGTCAATCAACAAATATATTAAAAAAAAATGTTTGACATTGCTAGCAATTAGAGAAATGCAAATCAAAACCACTCTAAGATTTCATCTTACTCCAGTCAGAATGGCAACTATTAAGAATACAAACAACAATAAGTGTCGGCAAGGATGTCAGGGGGGAAAGACGCACTCTTACATTGCTGGAGGGACTGCAAAACTGGTGCAGCCAATATGGAAAGCAGTATGGAAAATCCTTGGAAAACTGGGAATGGAACCACCATATAACCCAGCTATCCTACTTTTTGGTCTATACTCAAAGGATTCAAAACAGCATACTACAGGAACACAGCCACATCTATGTTTATAGCAGCACAATTCACAATAGCTATACTGTGGCACCAACCTAGATGCCCTTCAGTAGATGAATAGATAAAGAAAATGTGGTATATATACAAAACAGAATATTATTTGGCAATAAAAGAAAATAAAACCATAGTATTTGCAGGTAAATGGATGGCGTTGGAGAAAATAATGCTAAGTTAGCCAATCACAAAAAAACAAATGCTGAATGTTTTCTCTGATTTAACGATGTTGATTCATAATGTGGTGGTGGGAGGGGGCATAGGAAGATTAGAGGAAAAGGAAGGGAGGGGAGCATGGAGGGTAGAAAAGACAGTGGAATGAGATGAACATCATTACCCTAAGTACATGTATGAAGACACGAATGGTGTGACTCTATTTTATGTACAACCAGAGATATAAAAAATTGTGCTCTATACGTGTAATATGAATTGTAAAGCATTCTATCATATATAACAAAATTTTAAAAAGAAAAAGAAAAAACAGCCTCACTGTCCATTCTGTTTTCCAACTTTAAAAATTAACTTTTAGCAAATACATAAAAACATAAAAATTAGACATATTACCAAGGTAATATGTAATGTTTCAATGTGTATATACATTGTATGTTTAAATCAGATTAAACATATCTCCTAAAACATGTATTAAGTTTAATGGAAAAAACTTTCAAAATCGTGGCAGCTTTTTGAAATGCATATTAACTATAGTCTACTATAACAGAACACCAAAATCTCCTGTTCCTAACTGAAACTTAAATCCACTGATGATCCCTTCCCCATTCCTCCCTACTTTCTAATCTCCCTGCCTCTGGTAACTGCTATTATATTTTCGACTTCTATGGGATCAACATTTTTAGATTTCACATATGAGTGAGATCATACAGTACTTATTAAGTACCTGGCTTACTCCAATTTATATAGTAATCTATAATTCTATCCATGTTGTCACAAATGATAGCATTTCATTCTTTTTTGTGGCTAAATAATAATCCATTGAGCATAGACACCACACTTCCTTAATTTGTCAGTTGATGGATACTAAGGTTGTCTCCATTTCTTGGCTATGTTGAAAAATGCTCTAATGAAAATGGGAATGTGCCAGGTACAGTGGCGCAGGCCTATAACCTCAGCAGCTCAGGAGAATGAGGCAGAAGTTCAAAGTCATCCTCAGCATCTTAGTGAGGACCTAAGCAATTCAGTGAGACTCTTGTCTCTAAAATTTTATATAAAAAAGAACTAGGGATGTGGTTCAGTAGTTAAGTGCCCCTGGATTCAATCTCAAGAACAGAGAGACAGAGAGAAAGAGAAAGAGAGAGAGAGAGAGAGAGAGAGAGGGAGAGGGAGAGGGAGAGGGAGAGGGAGAGGGAGAGAGGGAGGGAGGGAGGGAGGGAGGGAGGGAGGGAGGGAGGGAGGAAGAAAGGGAGAGGGAGGGAGGGAGGGAGGGAATGAATGTGGACGTCTCTTTAACATACTAACTTTACTTCTGGATACATACTCAGTGGTGGGATTGCTAGTAGTTCTATTTTTGAGTAATCTCCATATTGTTTGGCTATAGAAATTTATACTCCCACCTACATTCTTGCCATCACTTATTATCTTGGTCTTATTGATAACAGCCTTGATTTGTATATCTGTGCTGATTAGTGATACTGAGCATTTTTTTCAAATAGCTCTGGCTATCTGTTATGACTTCTTTTGAGAAATGTCTATTTTTTAAATAAGATTATTGGTATCTTCTCTATATTTCCACTCTTTTCTATATATAAACACTTTTTGTTCCAATATCACTACCTTATTCTAAACATTCTAGGATATTCTCTTAACCTGAGGCAATAAAATAAAGAAAACATCGACTTCATTACATAGCTCTAATGTTGAGACTTCATGAATATCAATTAATGCATGTATCTGGTACAGTAGACATTACTAGTGCTCACCTAGTGTTTCTAATTCTACTGTCATTCTGGACACATAATAAGATCATATTTTCTTGCCCCTCTTGATGGAACACAAGACCAAAGACTATACCATTGCTCCGGCCAATGAAATACAAAGAAAAGTAATACACCACTTCCACAGGGAAGCACTTAAAATTGGAATCTAATTCTTCATGTTATCTTGCCCTACTTTATCAAAGAAGTACAACTTGATAAGAAATTGCCACAAGATTGAAGTAGCTCCAGGAGGTTGTGCTAACACATGAAAAGCTGCCCAGAGTTTTGGCTAGCTATATCACAAAAAACAGCATGAAAAGATCATACTCTCATTCTATTATTCCACCACTGTCATTTATATTATTATTCCACATGTGGTACTAATTTTAGTATCACAATATACACTCACCTATTCTGATTCTAATTTCCTCAACTTGTATAATAAAAACTTGTTTTTGAGGAGAATTTCTAGGAGTGGGGATACTAGAAGGCCATAAATGAAACATTCTGCAAAGTTATCTACAAACAACTGTGCGTTCAAACCCTGATTCTTTTTGTACTTATATTATTATTTTGACTTTTTTTCACATATTTCTATTCCATCTTTAGTCTTTGATATCTCCTTACGTCATGTGCCTTTCTGAAAGAAATTTAAATTTTGTAATTTTAATATTTTTCAACTATATTGGTGCTACTGAAGAATTTCATATCACTTTGTCCTTACATCTGCAAAAGCATAAAGGATATTACAAAATGATCATTTCTCTAATAACCAGCAAATAGCAAAAATACATTTCTCATTTAAAAAAAAAACCTGACATTTGCCTATAATAAAGCTAACTATTACTAAGTCCTTACCAGTGTGACTTTGGGCAAATTATAGAACTTTGGAACCTCAGCACTAAAAATGTAATAAGTAACAATAATTGAAACTCAGAAGATGGACAATAACTTAGACTGCTCAAGTAGTCATACATAAAGGATTATTCAGGAGCTATTAAAAATGTATAAAAATCCATTAAGCGGGAAGGTTAGCTTGTGAACACTCAATGTAGACAAGAGCAGAGGTGAGTGGCAAGATTTAAAAGTTTCACAATGCCAAGACTGTGTAACTTTTAAGAAAATGCCCAGGTACAATGATCACTTAGAAAGATATGATAAGAAAGGCAGACAAACAGGCTGGATGGGTGGGTTATGCTAAATGAACCCCAAGCACCCAAGCTGAGAATCTTGCCTTTTCTTGATAAAATTTGAATTCTACAATCTTTATTACTGTTCTTCTTACTTAGAAATTATTTTAACGCCACTTTTCCCTATCCTATCATGCTCTACTAATCACTATGAGCTAACTAGTGATATAAAACCCATTGTAGCGGAAATAATTACATTACATATCCATATCAAAACCACAAATATTAAGAAAAGTTGCACATCAACAATAATTACATAAATATCTAAATCACATAAAATATTACTTGTTTGTGCACAGGCAAATAGGTATAAAACCATAAACTGGATGGATATATAATACAATTTCAGAATACAGGTGTTTCTAAAGAAGAAAGTAATGAGAAATCAACTGTATCTGTAACGTTCTCTTTATTACAAAGTAACACTGAAGCAAAAATGACAAAAATAATAATATTCCATACATTAAGTTCATGGATCCTTGTCCTATACTTATTGTGAAATACCTTTAAAATTAGAAGAAAAACTAACATTGCAAAAGGGCAGTGAATTGGACATGTTCATCATAAAACAAAATTTTGAGGTGGGGATGAAGGGTACTGGGAATTGAACTCAGGGGTACTCAATCAACTGAGCCACATCCCCAGCCCTATTTTGTATTTGACTTAGAGACAGGGTCTCACTGAATTGCACAGCACTTCACCATTGCTGAGGCTGGCTGTGAACTTGTGATCCTCCTGCCTTACCCCCAAAGCTGCTGGGATTACAGCTGTATGCTACTGCACCCAGCACAAAACAAATTTATAGTATTTAAAATTTTTCACAATAGGCCACAAAAATGATTTGACCTTTCCATTCATCTTCTAAGCCAAATATGACTATCACTGTTCTTCAGTAAAACTACCTGAAATAATAATAGGGAGACTAGTTCTACTGTCCATTCCACAATTATATATTTATAAAATAACACATGCATTTAGGAAAGTTTAAAGTGGGTAGTAAATTATAATTTAAAGCTTTCTCCTTAATCTTATTTATTTTGTTGTTGTTGTTGTATTGTTGTTGTTGTTAAGATGCTGGATGTCATTAGCTATCCAACAGTAGACAAATCATTTAACTTTCATTCTGAATGTAACCATATTTAAAATGAGATTATTATCTTCCCTACATCACAAGACTATTATAGGCTAAATGAGAATGTGTATAGCAAAGCTACTTAATAAATTACAAAGTGCCACCCAGATACAAATTATTATTTATTTTTAAAAAATACATAGTGTTACAATTTGGATCTGAAATGTTCTCCAAAAGCTCATGTGCTCCAAGCTTGGTTCCCCAATGCAGCAGTGTTCACAGGTGGGGCCTGTGGACATGAATAGATCAAAAAGACTAACCTCATCAATAAATTAATACATTGATGAATTCACAGTTTTTTAATAGGCTATTGGGAGGTGGCAGAAACTTTAGGAGATGGGGACTAGCTGAATAAAGTAGGTTACTGGGGGCATGCTCTTGGAGGGTTATAGTTTGTCCCCACTCCTTCTTCTGACTGCTTCCTGGCCACCATGAGCTGAGCAGCTTTGTTCCACTGCATACTGCCTACCATGATGCTCTGCCTCAATAAAGACCTAAAAGCAATGGAGTCAACCAACCATAAACTGAAACCTCTCAAACCATGAGCTAAAATAAATCTTTCCTCCTTTAAGTTGATTTTCTCAGGTATTTTGTCACAGTGAAATAAAGCTGACTAACACAGGTATACACAAACCTACAAACATATACAAGCACATAAACACACATATATACAGTGTTATTATCCAGCAGGTCACTAAAGGAATAATAAAATCCATTATAGAAGTATCTAAACCTCTATTTTCTTAAATTCTACAGTAAAAATTGATTGAAAAATTTTCATTTTAGGTATTATTTTAAGTATTTAACATTGAAAATAAAATTCTATGAAGCAACAGCTTGAAATTTAACTGAAAATACTTACTTTAACAAAATTATCAGGAAACATTCCTCTTCTTCCATTTAGTTCTCCTTCTAGCCATCCTTCCTCCTGTAGTTTTTTCACATTTCTGATGATTTCCCCAACTCGAATAGTTAATTCATCATCATGCACAGCATCATAATCATACTCCACAATATAGTCAACTAAAAAAGGGGAGGGAAAAAAAGAAATGTCTAAAATCTAATTCACAAAATACTATAAATAATATTAACAAATTAAAACTACTTAAATCTGATTACCAACATTGGTTAACACAACATAAACATCATCATCACCTGTCTTAATGATTTCAATATCTGACTATATCAACAAATTTATTATCTTAGTACAGAACACATGCAGCTTTTAAGTGAGAGCCTCAAAAGAAATAAAACATGTAACTCATTCCATTACATTCTTAAAATCAGATGTACACTCTTTGTGGCAGAGAGACTCTACAGTGGTCCCCTGGTTACCACCCCCATCCCATATTCACATCATTTTGTAATTCCTTCTCCTTGAGTGGGAATGTGACCTGTGACTGACTTCTATCCAATAGAATATGACAAAAATGACTGACTACATGTGATTAAGAAAAATTGTAATGCCCATCTTGCTAGGAGTCTCTTTCCCTTTTAGCTTTGAAAATATACACTGCTACAGTTTGTAAACTGGCCTATGGAGAAGGCCACAAGCAAGTAATGAGGGGAGGCCTCTGGTTGAGTCCCTCAGTCCAACAATGAACAGTAACTGAGGAAGTCAGCAATCACATGAACTTAGAAACAGATCTTTCCCCACTAGAGCCCCAGATGAGAAGCCAACCCTAATCAATACCTTCAGTGCAGATTTATAAAAGGTCCAACTAACCAAGCCCATACTCAAAAACCACAGAAACAATAAATATATATTGTTCTGAACTATTAAATTTGTATTGATACATTACAGAAAAAAAGAAAATGAAAATACCCTAAAACAAAGATTAATAAGTTATCTATTTTTCATTCTTTAAGAATGAGATTTGGGGTTATAACACATCATATACGTATATCATTAATATTTTATACAGCTCAATGTTTTCTAAAAGGGGAATAACAGATTTTTCTATTCCAGATGGCAGATTAGCCATACTCCATTAATATTTTTTCCTACAAAACTAATAAGAAAATAATAATATATATTTATACAACTATAACCAAAAAACTAAGGAAAGGAAGTATAAAAACACATTACTTGTCAAACCAACCATCATTCCTGTACCGTCTGTCCCTTTTTCCTTTTGTTCTCACAGAAACTAAACTAGTTTTATATTCTGAAACACAGTACTTTTATAAGTCAAGCTTCTCTAAGCCACAGGAAGTTAAATCTTAACTAACCTAAGCCAGCATTTCTCTGAAGTACAATCATGTCATCTGGAGAACCATATTTAAATGTAGATTTTGATTAAGTAAGGGCAAGAATATCTAATGCTGCTGTTCAAAGAGGCAAAGGTCTAGAGATAGTCCATTTACAGTTACTTCAATTCATACATACCCACAGTGAGCGGTTTTCAAATAGACATGGAATAAATGAATTCCTACCTTCCTGCTAAGTTTTATTTGACCTTTAAAACAAAAACACAGGACTAGGTGTAGCTCAGTGGCAGAGCTACTAAGAGGATGTGATTAGAATGTGAGGCCTTGGGTTCAATTCCCAGCACCACTCTCATTCCAGGAAAAAGAAGGAATAACTTCCTTAACTAAACTTTTAATATGTCATGCCTAAACTGCTGTTTGAGAAAAAAAAAAACAAACAAACAAAAAAAAAAAACAGCAGTTATGATTCAGATGGAAGTGAACAAAGATGAAAATCATGGCTAAATTCTCAAACTACTAAATTTAGCTCAACTGCAGATTAGCCATACCTAAATAACTAAATTTAGATCTATAAGGTTGTAAAGGTACCATACCTTTAGATTTATTACATGAAGTAGTTCTATCATAACTTTTAAGTAAAATTTAGACAAAATTTCTATTTACAGCTAAAAACATCCTAATATGGTAAGGGACCCAGGAAGGAATTTCAACAAGTTTCTGAAAATGGATGCACAGCTGATAAAGACAGAAGCCTTCATAAGAAAGATATCAAATTGCTCTATAGAACCCCCAAAGACCACAAACAGATTACAAAAGGGCTCATATATAATGCAGGGCTAAAAATAGGAGAATTAATCTCTATATAGAAGCACTGAGAGCCATAATCAACTAGAGTAATTCAATAAGACAAACTATTTTAAAAGCTATGTATTTTTCTCTTGAAGCAAAAACCTAACAGCTAAACTACAAAACAATAAACAAACCAGTTTGAGGAAATTTATATAGCTAACAGTATTATAGATTATTGCTGGTTTCACAGAACAATTACTGAGAAATTTATAAGTTACTCACAGGACCAGGCAGTTTATGACCTGTTAATTCCAAAATAATACACTAAGTCACAGTACTTGGGGAGTAGGGTGGGGGAACACGACTCAATAGCTTTTTATTTACTAGTTATTTGTTATCAAATCTAAGCAGACAATAGTTTGTCATGAAAGACTATGATAACTAAAAAATAACTCCTAGAATAAAGAGTCAGAGCTAAAGTAAATGAAGAGGAGCTGGGGATGTGGCTCAAGCGGTAGCACGCTCGCCTGACATGCGTGCGGCCCGGGTTCGATCCTCAGCACCACATACAAACAAAGATGTTGTGTCCGCCGAAAACTAAAAAATAAATATTAAAAAAAATTCTCTCTTTCTCTCTCTCTCTCTCTCAAAAAAAAAAAAAATAAAGTAAATGAAGAGAGCGTTATGTTATATCCAGGAAAACTGATGGAATAAACAAATACATTAAGGACAGTAGAAGCCATGTTTTTCAAGCTTTTCTAAGACAGAGAAGAGGGTTGCGAACATATAAAAGGAAAAAGCCAGATTCAATCTTGTGATATTGAACTGTAAGAAATTATCAGTGTGAATCTATAGTTTCAATACACAAACAGATATAAACGTCTATATGCATATGTGTATGTTTATATATATATATATACACACACACACACACACATATTATACTATATATATATATATATACACACACACACATACATACATACATATATATACACATATACACACATATTCTTTCACAGAACACACACACTACTTCTGTCCATTAAATTGACCTTAAATCAGTGACACTCCAGTGGCAATGAGCAAACCTAATGCAAATATTTAATAAATATCACTTTCTACAAAAAGCAATCAGGAATCTGGGGGAAAATGATCCATTCCAGAGGTAGGCAGGAAAGTACAAGATAAGCCTGGAACATTGTGTCGTGCCAGAAAAGCAAGGAAGTTCTCTAACAAATGAAGTGCTATCACACAGATACAGAAAAGTGATATCAAAAGGGTGCCTCCTGTTTAAATTAGAACAGTTTGAGCATCAAAATTATGAAATTAACAGAATACATCCTGCTCAATAAAATAAGCCTGTACAGATTATAAATCAACATTTTTTTTTCATGGTGCTGGGGATTCAACCCAGGGGTACTCTACCATTGAGCTATATCCCCAGACCTTTTTATTTTACTTTATTTCATTTAATTCTTTTTTTTTTTTCCTCCAGACATGGTGTCACTAAATTATCTAGGCTGACCCTAAATTTGTGATTCACCTGGTCTCAGCTTCCTGAGTAGTTGGAATTACAAGCATGCACCACCATGGACCAGCTTTAATTTCTTAAATCTCATGGTTGTGTTGTGATTAGGTGGAAGAAGGTACTGGTTTGTAAGGAATACACAGTAAAGCATTCAGGTGAAAGATATCAGAAAAAAAAATTCCTTATCCTATATATCTGACTTTTCCACAACTCAGTGATTATTTCAATATTTGAAAAATTCAAAACATATGCAACAAATTTATATCTTTAAATTGATGCACTTAAGCATATAAAGTAATGAAATTATATGAAAAAATAAAATTATATGAAAAAACAATAAAAAGGCTTTGATTATCTTTCAAATTAAATTTTAAAGGAGACAAATCCAAAAAAACATTCCCAAAAGGATAAAACAAAGAGACAAAGAAAATACGAAAACAAAAATTCAGGTGATCAATCCAACATCCAATTAAAAGTTCAAGGAGAGAAGAAATTGGAGAATTCATAAAATAAATAAGAAAATAATACAAAGCTAACTGAAACAAATCTTCAAAAAGGACTGTGAGAGTTCAGTACAATGAACAAATAAAGATTTGCCTGTATGTAAAAATCAGTAAGAATAAAAAGATCCTAGAAAACTCTAAGAGGAAATAAAAAGTTCATCCACAAAGAACTGAGAATCAAGTTGGAAAACGTCATTAGCAAGTTTTCTAGAAAAAAAAAATTTCTAGAAAAAAATAATTGAAGTGCTGAAAAAAAAATTCATTCCCTATTCTGCCAAACTAGCAAGCAAGCATAGGATATAACATTTTCACACAGGCAAAGAAAAAGAAAATTAGCTCCCACATATGAAATTACAAAATATTATCCAGGAAAATTAAAATATGAAAGAAACAGTAAGACACAAAATCCAAGAAACAGTGGAGCCAAAGAGTAAGAAAATAAGTGCTAAACAGCAACTGTGCATCAAAACTAAGAAAAAAATCCACCTAGACTGAAATGAGGCAGAAAGTACTAGGAAGAATCTGGAAGTCAAGAGGAATGGAGGATAGACTATGAAACGGTACTATCTTACAAACTCAAAGAGACAGAGAAGTCAGATAGGAGATAAACACTAAAGCCTACTGAAATTTTCTGGAAAGGCAAAAAGTTATACAATGTTGAATACATTAATCATCATACACTACTTGGCTACAGAGTAAAAAATATCTACATGGCCCTAATAATGTAGAAACTAATTATTTTAACGTTGATAATCAAATTATTTTATAACAAAACAAATAAACTTATAGTTGCAGATAAAAATGTAAATGTTAACATCCTAGATATTAAAAAGGACACAATCCTTTAAAGAGACTGAAAGATCAAAGTTGGTAAAGAGAAGAATAGAGGTATCAATATCTTCATAATAAAAGTGTTAAATCCACAAATATATTAGTTGCTGGAGAAGAAATAAAGTGTATCTCTTGGTAAGGTATCCAATAAGAAACTGGAACTGTCATAAGATACAAGGAGAAAAGATATGACTATAAACATTAGGGTCTAACAATGAGGCATCCTCTAAAAGTTCATGTGTGAGACAATGCAAGAATACTTTAGGTGAAATAACTGAGAGTCTTAATCAGTGAATTGATACACTGATATGGGTTAACTGGGCAATAAAAGTAGGTAGGGAGGGTGTGGCTGGAAGAAGTAGATCATTGGGGGCGTGCCTTTATGGTTTATATTTTGTTCCTGGTGAGAGGAGCTCTCTCTTTGCTTCCTGATTGCCTTGTCCTAAGCTGCTTTCCTTTGTCATACCTTTCCATCCTTATGTTCTGCCTCACCATGGGCCCAGAGCTATTGGCCAGCCACAGACTGAACTTCTGAAGCCATGAGCCAAAATAAACTTTCCTCCCCTATATTGTTCTTGTCAGGTCTTTTGCTCACATAGATTAAAAAAAGCTAACTAAAACGGTAAGTAAACCAAACTTTACCTATCATGTTAACAAGATTAATATAAAAGTAAAAGTATCAAATCAAAATTAAGAGTAGAAACTTATTAGGAATATGAGAGCCAAAATACTTAAAAATTTATATATTTCAAAGTTGTTTCCCTTTGGAGAATGCAGAATAGAGATCAATGAATCAAGGAATTACTATTTTTCATTATAAGTCATTTGAATGTTTTTGATATTAATTATACACAGATGTTTTCTTGATAAGGTTTTTCTAAACAAAAACAGTAAATACTAAAGTGACTTGTTCAGTATTATGGCAAAAGTGTTTATAACACATAATTTCATGTATTATAACAAGAATTTCAATGAATCAAAATCTATTTTATGTCTCTTAGGGAAAAATACCATATAGATAATACAATAAGGTTACATTCTAATTTTTAAACATATATTTAGGCCTATAATGTTTTAAAGGGTTACAAAACATGTATAGTAACAACATACTTTTGTAAAAGAAATAGAAGTATACACAGGAAAATGTCTAAAGAGCTACATGTCAAATGTTAATAGAAGAATTTGAGATGCTGTTGTTATCAACTTTTACTTTATGTGTAATAAAGAATTAATCTTACCCAAAAGAAAGACCTGGAAAGACCCTCATCTCCTGAGAGGGCTTGCTAGGAAGAATGTCTCCTTTAACTAGGAACTTTATGGTTCCCTAGGAAATTTTGTTTACCTAAAGATCACATCAAAGAGTCTACCAATGTGATTACGCTGGGAGCTTTGGTGGATTCATTATCAGTTCTACCTTCAGAGGGGCTAAAACCCAAAGGTCAGTCATACAGGCAGTCAACCATATCTCATCAACAAAAATTCTGAACACCAAGGCTCAGGTGATCTTTCCTGGTTAGCAATATTCTTCGTGTGGTACTACCTATCTTTGCAGAGAGGAATTAAGACTCCCACAATTCCACAGAGAGGATGACTAGATAGGAGCTCCACATTTGGAACTTTCAGAGACTCTGTCCCATGCTTCTCTTTCCTTTGATGATTTTAATCCGTATCCTTTCATTTTAATAAACCCTAACTAAAAGCATTCACTGAGCTCTGTGAGTCCTTCTAGCAAATTATCTGACACGAGGGAGGCTGTTTGGGGAAACACCAAACTACCGTTGGAGTCAGAAGTAATAGGCGGTATTATAAAACTGCAATGCCTATCTCAGCATTTTTCTACAATAACTAAGTCTTAATTAGATAAAAATAAGTTACTAAAAATACTAATACATACCAGACAGTATGTAGAAATTACATTACTGAACAACTAGCATGCAGGCTATCATTTCAAAAATCAGAAATCTCCATATTTGGGAAACTCACATAATTCATCATTTCATTGAAAACTGGTAAACTTCTAGGAAAATTAAATAAAACCTTTCCACTATAACAATTATGTTTAATGGATTAAACAAAGTTTGTACTCATTGTTTTCTTAAGGTAAACAAATAACATTGACTAAATAAAACATCTAGAGAAAAAAGGGGAGAAAAATGTATACATCCAAAAAAAAAATCACCTCACAAGGTAAAAAAAAAAAAAAAAAAAAATCCATGGTATATACAGACTTATTTATCACTAATGGTTCTCTACTGATTACTCTTCTGTCAAACCAATCATGTAAGTATAAAACCTGGGATTGTCAATTGCCCTTATTTCTTCTTATTCTTCTCCAAAAATTACAAATTATGTGCAGTTTCAAAAGCAAAATTTAATTATAAATACACTGACATGCAAAATTATTAATCAACCTACATCTCAAAAACAGTTTAACTAGTTAGATTAAAAATGGTTAAACCACAAAAAGGAACAGAACTTAATTGCAACAAATATGACTTAGAGATATATGTAGAAAGTTTCAAGTAAATAAAGCAAGAGACCAAATTAATAATATAAAGGATGAACTAAATATGTAAAAATATATTTTAGGGGGCTGGGGCTGTGGTTTCATGAAGCGCACTTGCCTGGCATTTGTGAGGCACTGGGTTTGATTCTAAGCACTGCATAAAAATAAATAAAATAAAGGTCTCTCAACAACTAGAAAAATATTAAAATATATATATATATATATATATATATATATATATATATACATATATGTATGTATATATGTGTTTATTTATTTTATTTTAGGATTTCAACCAATGTATCAAAATAACTGTTCATTCTGGGGAGTATGTCAGTTCATTTTTTCCTTTTTTCTGTATTTTCTAAACTCTCAAAGATGAATAATTTTATAATCAGAAAAACAGATATCCAAATGTGTACTGTTCCTATAGAATGCTACTATGGCAGATGCCCAATTATGCAACAGTATTCCTTTTTTAGCCACTCTTCCAATGAGGGTTTCATTCTAAGGAGATACAGAAAGGTTTGAGATACCCTATCCCAAAAATACAATAGAACTTTTTTCCCATCTGCAGAGCTAATAAGAGCAATATAGGTTGTTTCATCCCTGAAGACACCATAAAAAAGCTATAATACTATTTCCCATTTCTCTAAGAACTTCTCTAGGAATTCTTGTAATTGAATTACTAATACGAAACTCAATAAAAAAAAAAGTTATCCCCCTCTTCTGACATCACTTTACTATCTTAAAAACAAAAAAATTCCATACAATAAGTATAAAAAAAACAAGAAATTCTGACTTAGATATATTATCTGTAATTAAACTCCTGAATACTCAATTTAATAGGGCTATTTATTCTTAGCAATCTACTTAAATTATAACATTTACGTCGGGATATGAGAATTAAGTTCTCCAGTATCCTTTATAATATTCATGTATATAAATAATATGTAATGTTATTCAAAAGATTATATAGAGTTATGTGGGGTGTGGCAAAAATATATATATTCCAGCAGTAAAATGTCAATTCAATACAATGAACTACTTAAAATTATGTTAAACTATTCTTCAAATTTATTTTTGTCATCTTTCAGGAAAATAATATTAGAATAACTTTTATACATTTCATTCTCCTTATTTTAACAAAGAAACCCACTTCCAAACATCTCAAAAGACTGAATACCTCAAAAAAGCCTATCAGAATGAGCAATAAAAAATAAACTGAGCCATAAGAGATTACACAAAGAAATTTGTCAATACAATATGCTGAAGAAATGCTACAGAGTTAGACCAGGCTGGTTCTTAGATATACTATAAAGTTACAAACCTAAATAGTGAGTGGAAATTTTCTGTTTAAAAAAAAAAAATATTCAACAGATTTTTTTTTTAAATCAACAGTATTTTAAAAAGAAAAAAAAAGAATGTCTGGGAATAAAGCTTAAAATCTTAAAATCTTGCTGGATACAATGGAGAACACTTCTAATGCCAGCTACACAGAAGGCTTAAGCAGGATGATTGCCAAATTCAAGGCCAGCCTCTGCAATCACATGGTGAGACCCTCCGCAACTTAGTGAGATCCCGTATCAAAACAAAAATAAAAAGGGCTGGGAATGTAACTCAGTGGTGATCACTTGCCTAGCACTTATGAGGCCCTAGATTTGATCCCTAGTACAACCACCACCAGGAAGGAAAAAAAAAAAAAGTCTAGAAATTTTTAAAATTTCAGAGCTGAGCAAGGTTGCACATGTTTATAATCTAACAACTCGGAAGACAAAGACAGGTGGATCACAAGCTCAAAAGCCAGCCTCAGCAACTTTAGCAAGGCCCTAAGCAACTCAGTGAGACCCTAACTCAAAATAAAAAATAAAAAGGGCTAGAGATATGGTTCAGTGTTAAAATGCCTTTGGGTTTAATCCCAATACTAATAAATAAATAAACAGAAATTTCTATGCCAAAAAAAAATACTAGTGGCAATATTATAAGAGATTTTATTCTACTCAAATAAGCACTTTTTATAATAAAAAAATCACTTCATAAAAAATAGACAATTTACACAAGAATTCTAAACAGTTTTAAATTTTATGGGCATTGAATAGGGAATATTTATTTTTAGTTTTGGTCAACACAATACAGATAAATATTACAACAGCATCAACTTGGGTCTGGGTCTGTAAAATTACCAGTTTTACTATTGAGCATTAATCTTTATTATTACAAACTACAAAATAGAGAAAGTTATACAAAAATACACAAAACTATGCTTTACATAAAATTAAACAATTATCAGTTTTACTGCCAAAGAAGTATACTATGATACATATACTTTAATATTTCTATCAACTATTTCCTATTAAATATATATATATTTTTTTAATTTCAATTTCCAATACTTAAGTATTTACTTTTCACCATAAAACAAAAGTCTTTATTAGATAATTTCCAGAGTTCAATACTTAGTATTTAATATAAGTAGAAGAATACAAAATTGATTAGCATTGCTTAATGTCATCATGAATAACATTTCATTAAATTTTATTGCTACTGGATTCATTAGTCAAAATACTAATAAAAAAGAACAATATTATCCCTAAAGTCATTGTAGTAATATAATAGTTTCATCTAAAATGCTCTTATCGGTATATTATAACTTGCCATTTATTTTCTCAAGCTTGTTAAATATAGAATTGATAAGTAGTATTTCTTATATGATTTCAACATAAGTAAATTTAGCATTCTTAAAACCAAGAGCAAATACCACAACCCCCTCCCCTCCCCTTTCTATTTATGTATTTATTTATTTATTCATTTATTTTTAGTTGTTGATGGGCCTTTATTTTCTTTATTTATATGCAGTGCTGAGAATCAACCCAGTGCCTCACACATGCTAGGCAAGTGTTCTGCCACTGAACCACAACCCCAGCCCCCCTCCTTTGTATTTTAAATAGTGTGCAAAGGTTTGCATGGCACCATATCCTCTCATCACATATCCAAGAGAAAAGGAAATCTGATAAAGGAAATGTAACTAAATTAGATTAGTGAAAAACATCTGCAAAAATAACCATAATCTAAGTTTAAAAAACAATAGCGGGTCTGAGGATATAGCTCAGTTCGTAAAGTGCTTGCCTCGCATGCACGAGGCCCTGGGTCCAATCCCCAGCATCACAAAAAAAAAGAAAAAAGAAAAGAAAAAAATGTTTTATTAAAATAATAGCGATTTTAGTCTCACAAAATTACTTAGAATTTAAGATTAAAAAACAAAGAAACTGAACTGAGACTGAAGCTCAGTGGCAGAGTGCGTGCCTAGCATGTATGGGGCACTGGGTTCAATCCTTAGCACCACGTAAAAATAAACTTCCCATCTGCAACTACAAAAAAAAAAAAAAATTTAAAGACATAAAACTAATTCCTTAAAAAAAAAGAAATTACCATGCCCATGTAATAAATGCCTCCTCCCAAAATAAATTCTTAAGATAACATAAAAAATCCATTTGAAGAGCAAACAAGTTGGAGTATTCAATTAAGTATTCTTCATTCCTCATTTCATTTTCCAGTCTTAACTTGAAGAAAACACTAAAAATTAGTTTTAAGCATGGTGCAAGTCAGACCAAAAAGTACCATATGAATGTTCATCTGGAAGTTTTATAAAACTCACTTAAATAAACGCTATGAAAACCTACTGGATACACAAAAAAGACCCAATGTGCAACAGAGTTAAAATTTATTAACATATCATAAGACAAAACAGTTACTCAAGCACATGAACAGTGTTTAATACCAATCCACAATTTTTAGGTGATAAAATCTGAATTTCTTTGGGTTATTTTTGTTTGTTTGTTTGTTTGTTGGGGGGCGGGAGAAGGGGATGAGAAGCATTCTCAGTGTATAGCCCAGGCTGGTCTGAAACTACTAGGCACAAGTGATCTTCCAGCCTTACCTTCCAGAGTAAGTAAAACTGCAGGTACACTCACCATTGCACCCAGCTAATTTGTTTTTAAACCACACTAAGATAGTCATATTACTTGCTCTGCTTATCTTACATTATTTCCCTTTCCCAAAATGTTTTAAGAAACAATTAAGAAGACATGCTTTAAAATCAAACCAACACAAGTCTGATCTTGCCACCTCCATATCCTGTATTCAACCTTGGGAGAGTAACAATCTCTGTAACTTTGATCCCTATTTCTGAAAAATGGGAACAATAGTATACGTCATAACACCTCCTATGGGGATTAAATGCTCAATACAATGCCTAGCATAATAAGCATTTTCTAAATACTAATATTCAGCAAAGTATCAGCTAAAAAGAAAATTTTAAACTTACCAAAACACGGGAAATTGCTATAGAAGAATTAATTTCATAATACACTTGAAATACATAAGTTACAAAGACAAATGAAAAACCTGTAATGGCACACTTAAGAATCATGAAAATATTTGAAATAATCATTTGAGTTTCTCCATCTATCTAAGCATACATGAAAAATACAAACATACAAAAAGTAAAATTAAATTCTTCTAATAAAAGAATTGTTTGTTCACTTTTAGTGATTACAATTCACTAAAATGAACATTTTTCTATGAGAAAATATACTTGTTATTATAAGAAGTTATCACTAATTAAATATCTAACAAAATAGCAAAATATCACAAAAAAAATATTTTCAGATAGATTCTTATTAGATTTTCAACAAACCTATAAGGTTTACATCCTAAAACTGTACTATTCAGCAGATAACCAGAAGCCACAGATAATGACTGAGCACAAAACACAGGGCTAGTCCAACTGAGATGTTGTATAAATGTAAAATACAAATCAGATTTCAAAGACAGAAAAATAAGTCAACTACCTCATTAACATTTTTATACTTAATTTATGTTGAAATAATGTGTTTTCTTTACTCCAACATGATGAAAAAAATGGCCAAATGTCACCAATTCTTTTTTTGCAATATGACTAGTAAAAAATTTAAAATTATATAATTTATCAATTTATTTATTTTCATTATTTGGTTTTCTGTTTTATTTATTATAACTCAAAAGAATATATATGTAACCCATCACAGTAACAATTACACCTGTAATCCCAGCTACTTAGGAGACTGAGGCAGGACTGCAAGTTTGAGGACAGCCTGGGCAATTTAATCAAGTCCTGTCTCAAAAAATAAAAACAGTTGGGCAGGTACCTCAATAGTAAAATATACCTGAGTTTACTCTCTAGCACTATAAGAAAAAAAGAAAAAGAAAAAAGGGAGAAGTCAGGATTTTGGACAAAAGTATATCATAGAGATCACCTCAAAGGAAAGTTTGCTTCACTGTAAATACTCATTACCTGGAATAGAAGAAAAAATATTTTATCTACTGCTGCTGTAGTTTGGATCTTGAATGTCCCCCAAAGGCCTATGTGTTGAAGGCTAGCCTGTGGTGCTAATGGCAGGTAGTAGAATATTTAGTAGGTGGGGCCTACTGGAAGGAAATTATGGCACTGGAGGTATACACTTTAAAGGACATTGGGACCCCTGCCATTTTATTTATTTGTTTGGTTTTGCTTCTAGCTGGCATCAAATGAATAGGACTCCTCTGCCATGTGCTTCCATCATGATATACTACACTGTGACCAGCCAAGAGACCGTGAACGAAAAGTTCTAAAACTGTGAGCCAAAATAAACCTTTCCTCCTTTTAAGTTGATTATCTTGGGTACTGTCACAATGCCAGAACACTAACACAACAGAACTGATGATACTCGTGTATCATCACTAATCAAACTAATGAGAGATGACTAAATCTTATTTGCCTTCCAATGCAAAGAATTCATATTCTGATCTTCTTTACACTTCTCCTATTACAGTTTATTATTTCTAATCCTGGAATATCTCCTGTTAAAATACTACATTCCCTCTCTTGTTTGGACTCCTAATGAAGTCACATGTTAAATTTTATTCCTATTATGTTAAGCCTTATTCCTATCACAACACTACTAAACCATCCTAATAGATTTAGAATCAGAAGGAGGAAGAGACAAGATCATTAATATCAGAATCCAGATATTGTGAGAAGTTTAAAAAATTAAGACAAATACTTCTTGATTGATCTTTCATCTGTAGCTCCTTTCTGTTAACACTTTTTTTTTTTTTTGGGGGGGGGGGTGTTGCTAAAGATCAAACTCAGGGCCTCATGCATGCTAGGCAAGCCTTCTACCACTAACCTGCATCATCAACCCAAACAGCTTTCATCTAATGTTGACAGTAATTGATTGTTACTATAACAATACTTAAAAGTATTGTTCTACTAGAAACCCCTAGTGATTAGAAGTTACATAGTAACTCCCTTGGAACCTAGAATTACCTAGACATTCAATCATCAAAAAGAACCTAAACTAAACCAAAAGTGTGGTGGTGGTATATGACTGTAGTCTCAGCTAATCTGGAGGATAAAGCAGGAAGATCACTTGATCCCAGGAGTTCAAGGTCAGCCAGAGCAACATGATGATACTCTTTCCTCAAAAGAAAAAAAAAAAGAACCTGATCTAAGTGATACTGATGAAGTATTAAAATAGATATTGGATTCAGATTCCCATGTTAGTTATCTCTGTTTTGCAAGTAAGTTAAAAAAACAGAACAGTAGGCACTGGGGTTGTGGCTCAGTGGCAGGGTGCTCACCTAGCATGCATGAGGCACTGGATTCTATCCTCAGCACCACATAAATAAAAGATATTGTATCCACCTAAAACTAAAACAATACTTAAAAATAAATATAAAAAAAGAACAGTATCATGATGGGAAGTTTAGGGTACACAAAATTTGGAAGATTATAAGTCTACTGGAGCTATTAGAAAGGACTGATGTGATACATTTAGGTTCCAGGAAACAGAGTCCATAACACTATCATGTCTGATACCAGATTAACATCTTTAGCCAGACAAAAAAAAAAAGAACCCCCCCGCCCCACACCCCCCCTCAAAAAAAAGAAAAAATATATATATATATATATAACATAGCCAAAAGAAAATGCCTACCTCACTTGGTGCTAAAATGGTCTCAGGTGGGAAAATTCCTAGAAAGATTATGAATCGAATTCTAACTGCTTTGTAGTAATACAAAGTCTGTAAAATAGTCTAAATATCTAAAACAAACCCAAAAGAAGGCTGAGGGGGAGTATGAGGAAGTACTAGAAAGGAATAATCAATCCAAAAGGAAAACAATGAAGGTCTTTCTAATAACTAGCCTAACACCACTTCAGTGAAATCAGGAGACCACGAATTAAAAGTACTTTAAAGTTTCTCATGCCTTAGTTGCCCATTTATTCTTATGTTTGTAGTTATAACTATTTAACATCCTTGGGAATTACATACTTGTTTCTAAAACATAAAAGCATGCTGCAACTCTGTGATCTGCTCTCCTTTCAATCTGAAAGGAAAAAAATCCAGGTGAAAAAAAAAAGCAGCAAAGAAAAAAGCAGGCATATCAAATCCCTGGGACCAAATAAACAGAGGGGGATGCTACAGACTATGAATATTCCCAAACCTTTAGATACGCAGAGGATGCCATAAATCTGAAATTTATTTGGAACCAATTATATCTCAGTTACAGATTCAGCTATTAATGTTGACTACTGATATAGTCTCAAGATAGATAACATATAGTAGCAGGTCCACAGCTGAGCAGCTCAACATCTTATCAGTATTACTATCCTAAACAGTTCCAATAACCAAACTCATTTTTATTCCGGAGAACAAATACCTATTTTGTATTTTTCTCATTAAAAAAACAAACAAACAAACAAAAAAACTAGGGGCTGGGGATGTGGCTCAAGCAGTAGCGAGCTTGCCTGGCATGCGTGCAGCCTGGGTTCGATCCTCAGCACCACATACAAACAAAGATGTTGTGTCTGCCAATAACTAAGGAATAAATATTGAAAAATTCTCTCTCTCTCTCTCTCTCTCTCTCTCTCTCTCTCTCTCTCTTAAAAAAAATAAATAAAAATAAATTTTAAAAGATTTTTAAAAAAACTAGACGGTGTGGGGGGGGGGCTGGAGTTGTGGCTCAGCGGTAGAGTGTTCGCCAATCCTCATCACCCCATATAAATAAATAAGTAAACCAAAGGAATTGTGTACAACTACAACTAAAATAAATATTAAAAAAAAAAAATCTAGACCCTGTCTGGTTTCATTTCCCTGTAGCTAGGTCTCCAAGGCCTATTTCCAGACCCTGTTTCCTCCCTTCTCCCTTCACAATGCCATCCTGAACCTCTACCTGGTGGCTTACTACCAACCAGCATCTCACTCCCACACCCAGCTGACCGGCTCCACCAGTCTACACACTAAATTTTGCTACACATATCCCTGATGTTGACATGCTGACGATAACTATAACTGAACTTCAATCCAGATTTCCCAAATTAGTGTTGGGAACTCATCTAGAAAGACTTACTGCCTGGCTGCTACTATTATTTAGCACCTAAATCCTGCTGGTGTTAAATCTGTATAGTAGATATCAATTCCTACAATCAAGTAAGTCACAGTTCCATTATAACGATTACTCAGTATTGTTTTATTCACCCTTTCTTTTCTGAATACAAATTCTGAAAATGTTCAGATCTTTAACAACTTATTCATCCATTTACCAAGAAAAGAGGTCTACAATTTATTTACCAGGAAAAGAGGTCTGCCCTATACTCAGTGAAATCAAGAATCATTACACCTCTTTCTCTGCCTATCTTTGGGCCCTTGACACAATGATACCACTTCTTTATATACATCAGAAAATGAAACATTTTTACCATACTCAAAACACATTTAACAACAGGGAAAGATATCCCATTAAAGAGAAAGGGGTTTTCACAGATTTGGATTAAGTATAAAAATTGGCAGGGAGGGGGAAAAATTTCCTATTACTTTTTTATGCTCAAGATTGTGTAACTGAAGTCAATCCTGAGGCTGAATTAGCAAGTATCCCCTATTGTATGTAAGCTAATGTATCTGTATGGATCAAGTTTTTCTCCAAATAGTACAATGTAAATGTAAAATAAATAAATTCTATTATAGAAGTGTGTGTGTGTGTGTGTGTATGTGTGTGTGGTATATATCATCTAAACACACTGCAAGTTTCCATTTAAACTTCGTGACTGACATGCTTTATATGTAAGTTTTTAGAATAAATTTAAACTCAAAAGCTCATAACCCTATCTGAAATTAACAAAAATTCAGTCCTTAAAATATGCTTACTCGGGCTGGAGATATGGCTCAAGCGGTAGCGCGCTCACCTGGCATGCGTGCGGCCCAGGTTCGATCCTCAGCACCACATACAAACAAAGATGTTGTGTCCGCCGATAACTAAAAAATAAATAAAATTCTCTCTCTCTCTCTCTCTCTCTCTCTCTCTCTCTCTCTCAAAAAAAAAAATATGCTTACTCTTTCAAAAATAAAAATTCAAATTTAGCAACACTGTGCCATTTACTTTCATATTTCACTTCAAAATGCACAAATGTATTTTTGGAACAAATTTTTTTAAAAGTATTGCTTTGTATCTCCCAAAGATGTTCCCTAATTATGTCACATGAGAGCCTCATATTTCTTGAAAGACATTTTCCATATTTAACAAACATAAAAAATAAAAACAGGTTAACAGAAAATTCAAATGTCTCTAGTAATAAGTCATTCCACTTAAAAGTTTTTTCTAAGTAAGCTTATTTTTAATAATGGAGCTTCTCAGTATATAACCAATACTGAAAAAAATAGTATCTTTCTACATAATTTCTGAAAGATTACACTACATAAAATTCTATTGATTTCTGCATTAGTATAAACTCATATCCTCTCACTGGCCCTTGAAAGACAGTATTCTATTTAAGGTCCCAACAAGAATCAAGGAAATCATTTAAAAATGAAAACATCCAGCAGCACTGGTAACTTCCTAAGCACTTTATAAGTATTCACTCACTCGGGCATTCTAACATCTATGAGATTCATACTTGAATCCCATTTTTAGATCAAGAAACTGAAGCACAGAGAGGTTAAGTAATTTGCTCAGTCACACAGATAGGTGAGACCTCAGGAAATAAATTCCTATCCAGGGCCCCTGCTCTTAACTCTCTTAACTGTATCACTAAAGTGCAGAAACCATCACTCAGTAGGTATCCACATTAATCTCTCAAAATTTTTTTTTCAATTTTTCTTTCATTTTTGACAAATTATATAAAATCCCATATAAAAAAAGATCGCTGATGAAAAAACCAAGCGAATGAACCTTAAAGAGGAAACTCCTTCAAATAAACTTGAGGATTTTAATATGGTTACATGACTAATAAATTTAAAGTATACATTCATATGAAAATGTTCCACAAATATTTCTCATTTTAACAACAAATACCCCAATTAAGAGAAGTTCATAATTGAATAGTCAAGTTGACAGTATGCTAACGTGGAACTTTACCAAACTTCACTTAACCAGAATATAACAACTCACTAAGAAAAGACCTCTGGCCAAATAGATATTATAATGTCCAAGTATTGGTATTCATTCACTTTTCCCACCAGAGGACCTCACACTGTTCAGTAAGGGTCTACTGATTTTCCCCCATGTATAATCAAAAATTTGCACATGATTTCCACACAGTCAAAAAAAAAAAAGAAAACGGAGAATGAAGGGGGACACTAATTACAGTTACAAGCATAGAAAAGCAAAGTAGGGGGGAAAGCACCTATTTAAATAATTTCAAAATGGAAAGGAATAATGTTAACAAACACTATCAACTATAATGCACCAATAAAAAATATGGAAAAAATGCAAAGAAGTATGTTATTTAGCATTTGGATCAAGTCCTATATATGATCCAACAGATTCTCAAGGCACACCAGCAACTAAAAAAGTAACAAATTATGACTTTACGTCATCAAAATAAATGTAATTATATTCTACATCCTATTTTAGATCGAGTTGTACATTTAATTTTAGTATAATTTTCATCCAAAGCAGTTAGTGATTTTAAAATTTGATGCTTAAAGGAATAAGCCCACAATTACCCTGCAAGCTCAACTAATCAATTAAAAAGGAATTCATTCGAAGGACCCAAACAGCAAATATTTTATTTTACTGTTTCTGAGTTCAAGAGCACTTTGTTTATAAAAGGTACCTGAGAACAGGTGGTAAGTGAGGGGAACATAAAAATAGAAAATCTAAGAAAACAGAATAGCTAGGCAAGTGCCTATATGCACTGTTCAAAGCATCATGCACAAAACAAAGGGTGGGCAGAGGGTGCCACATCAGCAGTACTCTATTTGTCCCGCTACTAAATCATTTGTTAGTTTCATGAATTATTCATTTCGGTAATGGTTTGTTGATATGAAGCGACACCAACTCTCAACTGGAAGCAGTGACAGAGTCCTCCTGATTTACTCCACTAAACTTGGATTTACTCTCACAGAACGTTCTCTCCCTTATGGTGGCCCAAATTTGATTTTTTAAAATATTCTTTTTAAAAAATGCTTTTAAATTTTAAAGAATATAGGAATTAGTGCCTAGCCTACACTGAACTTTTTAATCAAAAGAATCGTTACATCACTTGACAAAACTTTCCAAACCAAACTGCAATACATTCCCTAATTCCAAATAAAATTTTTAAAACACACAGCAACAACGTATAAGGCTTTGTACTTTTCTCTCCTCTAGCAAGGAAGTCTAACTCCAAACAGGAAACTACTCCTCACCGGGTTCAATACTGAATCCTACCAAACCCCAACCCAGTTGGGGAGGAGATTTAATGTTTAAGTACCAGCACACTTGCCTAGGTAGATCCAGACTAAAATACACATTATAGATTTCCTTTTCTCGAGTCATCTCCTGCTGCAAGTTTCAGCAAGAAAAAAAAAAAAAAAACTTTGACAAAATGTGTACTTATATGTCCCTAAAAGTCCAATCTATACAAAGCCTCAGAGAAGACAAAGTGCCACTTTGTCAAGTTTTTCCGATCACCCTCCCCCATCCGAAGAGGGCGGCGCAGGGCAGTGGGCGCCGAGAGGTGGTCGGGCGTCCCAGCCCCCCTTCCCACACCTTGAGGTGAACAGGAGAAGGGGCGGAGAGGACAGCGCCCGAGAGCACCGCGAGAAGAACAAGGTGGGAGGCAGGGCTAGGACGGGCGCCAGCGAGGGTGGAGTAGGGTGCTGCAGCGCGGGGGCTGAGCCCCGTCGCATCCCCACTGAGGCTGACCAGGGAACCGCCTCCGCGGCTCGAGAGGGCCTGGACCGGCGGCGGGAAGCGCCCAACCTTACCCATGCTGGGGACTCCTGCGGGAAGAAGCCCGGAACCCGCTCTCCTCCTCCGCTGGCTCGCGCGGGCGCTCGGCTCTGGCCCCTCCTGAGCTCAGGTGGGGCGTGCAGGCGCCTCCATCCGCCCGCTGCAGTGTCCGGCCAGTCTCTTCAGCGCGGCCCGTGAGGCAGCGACGGTGGCAGCTCCTCACGCCTGGCCTCCGCCGAAGCCACGGCGGCGGGAGGGCTCTCCCCCCCTCCCCCCGCGCGCCCAGACGGCGGCTCTCCCACTCTTGTCGCTTCCGCAGGAGTTGGGACCCACTGGTTCGTTCAGGCCGCCAGCTCCAACCCCGAGCGCCCGCCCAGCCTCAGAACCCGCCCCTAGCTGCTCCCTCTGGGCCCGGCGTCCTACAAGGCGACGCCAAAGACTGAGGTAAAGAGCCGGACAGAAGCCGGGAAGGTGCGGGGAGATGGGCCGGGATGAGGGAAATCTCGCGAGAACGTCCTTGTTCTCTTGGCCCCGCCCCCGATGTGCTGGAGTTTTTACCCAGCACGGGTCCTAGGGCTGTTGCCAGGTGCGGGGACGTCACGGCCCTGGTCGCGCGCCGCCCGCGTCCAGGTGCCATGAGCGGATGAGAGAGCGGTATAAAGAAGCTACGCTTCTTCCTCCCCGCAGAACTTCAGAACAGCTGGGTAGGGCGTTTTGTCTGTTCTGTGGCCTGAAATGGATACAAAAGGTTTTTGCTGATAGGCAAAATAAGCTTGGGTTGCCCCACTTTCCGCGGTGGCGACGCGGGGTTAACTTTCTGCAGAGGAGCAGCTTATGGGAGTCAGCGAGAAGAACTGAGGACGCGCTTGATTTCGGTGTTGAGGGTTACCCCAGCAGCTGTTGGAACCCCGCAGTTTACCTTGCAAAGTCCCTATAGAACCGAGTAATTTGCTCTTCGTCGGGGAAGAAAGAAAAATGAAAAACTAAGCACATAAATCTGTGTCACAGAAATAATTTATTACATTCTTTTAGTCTCTTGACAGCCGAAGATAACTTTCTATTCTCTTCTGAAAATATAAGTTGTTACGTAACCATGGAAGAAAAATAGGCATCATGATTTGAAATATTGCCAGACATTTTTTTATAGAGTCAATATGAAGGAGGGCATGGGATTATTATAATTAAATGTGGGCTTTCTTAAAGTTATAAACAAATATAATTAATTCATCCAGGGTTTTTTTGTTTTGTTTTTTCCTCCTCTCCTGCTTAAGTCGACACAATTCCTGGGCAAATTGTGGAAGAAACATCTGTTGAATGCCAACTATTGTGCCTACTGCTTTTTCAATAAATTATGCCATTTAATTCTCACAATCTTCCAACACTAAAACCGCCTTGCCTTTGAAATCAGGCAGACCTTGGTTTCTGAAACTTAGCACAGGCATTTATTGGTGGGGGGGGGGGGCGGCTTTGGATAAATTAACATGGCTGGACTTCAGTTTTTAAGTTTGTTCAAAGAAATCTTTAAAATGCAGACTATGGTGTCAAACACAGAATAGCGACACTATAAATATCAGTTCCCACTATCTCTTACATGCCTGTTTTTACCATCTTTTAATTTTTTTTTTATTGCTTCTAAAGTTACCTACGGTAATACTAAACAGGAATTGTCAAACTCAGAAGCAGAGGCCAAAAAGGAGAAAAGAAAAGAAAATTACTATGTATACCTAAATAAGATGTTGGCTGTGTGGTATTGAAATCATGGAACTTGTGCTTTCTTTAATCAACAAATACTTGTTGAGTAATATTTGTTCATTGTCTCCTACTGAACAAATCAAAAATAAATAAATAAATAAATAAAGGATGAAGTACATACAGCCCTCATCCTCAAGGACTGCATTCTAACTAGGACATGAGACATGAATACATGAAGCTAATAAACAGTATGAGGTAGTGAAAGTCAAATGCTTGAGATTTTATAGGAAAATAAATTACTACAGGCAGGGCAAACTATAGGGAGAAGGTGTGAATTGCACTAAAGCTTGAAGGAAGGCAATAATTCCATCTGAAGATGTCCTAGAAGTAAAGAGTGGAAGTGGCTGTGCAAACAGAATATTCCTGAGCTTTTGAAAAATCTGTGCAGCTCAAGCAACCCATAAGAAAGTAAATCAAGCATGGCTAGGTAGTACATCAAGAGACCAAGGGAGGAGGATCACTTGAGCCCAGGCTATTTTTCCAGCATGGGCAAAATAGCAAGACCCTGTCTTTTTAAAGAATTAGTAGATAGTTTTAAGATTTTGAAAAATGAGGCTAGTGAGAGGCAGAAGAGAATTCATTGAAGGAGACAGAAAAAAAAATCCATTGGAAGAGACCTAAATATCTAGGTCTCTTGAACCCTAGATATTTAAAGAAGAAAGGACAATAAATAGAACTGAAGAAAGGTTAAGGAAAACAAATGGGGAGTATTGTTTTGCCAATAAGGTCACATTAAAAAGTCTTATTTCAGGATATGTGTATATATAATAGGATATAATATGTAAAACTAGATATTTAGAATATATGTAACAAAATTCATATTAACCTTCATCAAGTAGATAAGGTGACCACATTTTCTTAACTAGAGATCAGGTTCCATGATTTGACAGTGTGACAAAACATTTACAATCAGTTCTGTCCTAGAAATCTCAGGATCTGTAATATCCCCATAATAAGCAGTGTAGTTTAGAGTTTAAAAATTAAAATAAGCAAATTCAAAAGGCATTATCTCATTGAGGTAATATTCCAATGTTGGATACAAAAATTAGAAGGATGAGGGAATAGGACCTATAAGAAGAGTTGAGTAAGTTGGGAAAAAAAAATAAATAACCATGATCCTAAAGTTAGTGCTATCTTCCAAACCAAAAAAATTATATTCAGGAATTTATTTTTAAACTTACAAAATGGTGCATAAAGACATTTTCTAAACCTTTGAATGCTATGTAAATGTTGGTTATTAATTGTTCATAGAGCTCCTTTAATTAATTATCTTAATTACAATACCTATACTGTGAGGTCATTAAAGCTAAAAATCTACGATGCCCACCAGCCTATAATCCCAGCTAGTTGGGAAGCTGAAGTAAGAGGATTCCAAGTTCAAAGCCAATTTCAGAAATTTAGTGAGATCTCATCTCAAAACAAAAGTTGAAAATTTCCCTGCTCAAACCGATGACCCATCAGATTGTGATAAAATATTATTTCACTAGAAATTTGGGGGATATGCTCATATAAGACAACTCTATAAGCACTTTTCATTATTGCATTTTCAGAGCTGGGGATATAGCTCAGTTGGTTGAGTGCTTACCTTGCATGCACAAGGCCCTGGGTTCACCATCAAAGAAAAAAAAGAAAGAAAAAGAAATCATTATTGCATTTTCAGAAAAAGTGTAACTAAAAATGTGATGACCCCATCAAAATGAATCACCACTTTGCCTACTGCAAGGACCTTTTTAATAATCATATGCCAGTATCAAAGAACTGGGCTATCATAATAGGGAAATCATAGGAGCTTCATAGGTCCTCAACAGGAGTCTCTTTTAAAAAGTATTACTCTCCCAAAATGTTACAACTGGCCCCTTATGAAGAGACAGATACTTTAAGTAATCCCAAATGACAAATGCATTTGCATTTTTCAAATATCAGCCAAATTTTGCACATAATATTATATAAAGAATTTCTAGTAATGAATACATTAATTCAAGTCAACACTGAGCATTCATTTTAAATGAGTAGCTGCTACTTGGAAAATATGATCCCTGCCATTAAAAGAGGAAGTATTGGGGATCCTCTTGGGGGAACATTGGGGTTGACTGACAAAGTTGAGAAAGGGTAATCAGCCAACCAGGACAAAGACATGTGGACAGCCAAAAGCCTAGAGAGCCAAGCTCTAGTGGATCAAAGTCAAACAAGGGAGGCCCTGTGTGCCATGGGAATAATCTGAACTGTTATCCTAGACAAGTTAATGAAGGATGTTAAGTAGTTAATTGATTTTTCTTTTAGCTACATCTACAATCACAGGGGAAAAAAGTGCTAATGTCTCAAAAAAAATAGGTACAAAAATTTGGTTCAATAAGCATTGATTAAGTATGTACTACTCTTAATCAACTAGTAAAAAAATTTTTACTAGTATAAAATAACATTTAAACCAATGTAATGTATAGGGCATGACAGATGTGAGGAACTCTGAGAGATGTAATACAATACACACTCTCCCTTTAAGGAATGTGATTTCTGGCTAAAAAGGCTAAGAAATGCTGATATTAAATAACTTGCTGTTATTTAAATAAAATTCGCTGTATTAGCTAGGTGTGGTGGTGCACTTCTATATCTCAGCAGTTTGGGAGACTGAGGCAGAAGGATCTCAAGTTCAAGTCCGGTCTCAGAAATTATAAATAAATAAAAAGGACTGGGGATGTGACTCAGTGGGTAAGCACCCCTGGGTTTAATCCCCTGTACAAAAAAAAAAAAAAAAAATTCACCCTATTGGAGAGAAACTGCATTGAGAGTGACATATCTCAGACAAATAAACTGGACACATTCTCATCTTAGTAAGGCATTTGCAATATTCCTATTTGAATCTCTGCAAATTTTAAACAGTAAATACAAGTGACTGTTGCTCAACAATCAGGTGATTTTTATACACATTACAAGTTACACTACTAAAGGGTAGCTTTTTAAAAAGCTGGAATACTAGTAATCTATATTTAATTTATTCAGGATCTTTTATAAATTACGAAGGACAAATTCTCTTTTTTAAGTAGAAACTCGTGGGAACTCTCAATAGAGGATTTCATCTATAATAATTATCTCTTAGACACCATCTAAGCATTTGTGTGTATCAGGCCTCATGTGACCCTAAAAGGCATTCGTCCAATTATTACATTGCTATGGTTCTGCCCACCTAGCCATAAAGTGTTTCCGAAACAAGAAGTAAGAACTTTATTTCAGGTCTCTACTTAACTCCCTTAACTAACAGATGATAAAGATTTATTTCCTGTCTAATGTTGGAACTTTTAAATTCACTGTTCAGAATTTTTTTCTTTTGTAATGCTGGAGATTGAATGGCATTATTTTGATGCCCAGAGTTAAATGCCTGCCAAAGCTTAAAAAAAAAAAAAAGCTCATAAACCAAGATATTGCTCTTATTTGCTTATTTCTGAGAATTCACATTCCATTCTGCCAGTTTCCAGGCCACATCTCACCACTCCCACGACTAAACCACATTCTATATGTGGCTCATAAGCAATTCTCCTCAACCTCCTGTCGGCCCACACTTTCTTAGTCAGCATCTGTCTTTTCTCAGATCTATTAATTGAAGGGCTACTTCAATTAATGTTGTGTACAGCACAGTACACTATTAACTTCCTTGTCCCCAAGGTTTATACCTTTCCTTTATAATCAGGGAAAATGAGTCATTCTAAATGCCCCCCCCATACTGTGCTACCTTCTTTATAGAATTGCGTCTTTGACAAGGACCTTGTTCCCTTTGCCCCATTAAAATTGTGTCTCTGATTTGGACTCCTAATTTATACTTGAACTCTCCTTTTCCCTCTTCAATTTCCTAGGCTACCTCCTCATTCTTTTTTTTTGCTCCCTCCCTTCCTGCCCTTTTCCTCTATATTATACCATATCTCTCCTAACTCTTCAGCACTGTCCTTAATTATCGATCCAGTTTGCCTGGTTTAGTAAACCTTATGTGGGTAGCCTCTTTGATCTTCTAAACCTCTCTCACTACCAGATACTTTTTCACAGAATAATCTTGATTCTTACCAAGACCATTACAAGGTAATAAAGCTTTCTACACATTAACAACATGCAATCTCAATGTGTTCCTTAAATATCCAGAAGTAACGAAAGTAGGACTATTTCTAGTTTGAAAATACTCTCAACAACATTAATAACAACTAACACCATCTGACAATTTAAGTCTCAGACACTGACCTGAACACATATACCTCATCAGACATGACTGCCATTACAATGCAATGCATAGTGGTACTGTCACCCCCCTTTCAAAGAGTAGGAAACTGAAATGGTTACTTAATTTGTATGAGATCACATAAGTATGAAATGGCAGAGCCTATGCTTGCATTCAGGGCTAATTCCATAGCTGATACTCTAGCCTATCTTAGGTCACTTGCTCTTTGAACTGGGAGTTCTTCCTTTGCCTAAAAAGAAGGAGAAAGAGAATGGAAAAACTGAAGGAATCCTCCTCCAGTTGTTTTTTGTACAGATCAACCGTGAAATGGCCTGAAATAATTATTTTCCCCCCTTTCATTGAAGACCTCTTGGGCAGATGGGTAGAGAGAGGAATAAAGGAGACGCTCTTCTTACGATCATGGAGCTCGTGATTTTAAAAGGGGAAGTCAAATTTCATGATAACACAGCATAAATCATGTATGATTTTTCTCTCATGCCCCTTGGACATGACTCCTCTCTTAAATCTATTCTCTCCATCCTTATAAAACTTGTTATTTCTACCTCTCCTAGGATATTTGGTACGTTTTCTACTGTGAAATAGCTATTTTCATGCAACTTTTGTTTCCTTTTATAAGAATAAAATTCTCAAAGACTGAAGACTGTCCCACACATTTTTACATTTATGCCAGCTATTGAACACAGAAAGTTCTCAGTAATTATGCACTAAGGGGCTGTGGATGTAGCTCAGTGGTAGAGCATTTGAGCATGCACAAGCCCTAGGATCAATCCCCAATGTCATCCTGACCCAAAAATTACATGCTAAATTCCACAGTCGGAAGAATGCCTAATTAGTTCTCTGTGTCTCCAAGATTTCAAATAAAGGAATTTTACTTAAGTGATTCTAAGACACTCTTCTTTTTTTTTTTAAACATTTATTTTTTAGTTCTCGGCGGACACAACATCTTTGTTGGTATGTGGTGCTGAGGATCGAACCCAGGCCGCACGCATGCCAGGCAAGCGTGCTACCCCTTGAGCCACATCCCCAGCCCAAAGACACTCTTCTTAAATTGAATAATATTCCATTTGGTAGCAACCTCTTTCTGGAGATAATTGGCCAATATGTGATTACTTATGACACATGCTTAATTGAGTATTCCAGTATCTTTTTAGTTAAGAGTCATTGATAAACAATTAAATGATAATTCCAAGTTAATTTTTACATTATGAATTCTATTCGAAGAATCATCTCAAAAAAGTTCAAGAAATGTATTCAGAACTGTTACACTCTAGTTGTTACAAAGTCATAAGTTTTTCTAAGAATTATGGTTGAGAAGGGGTAGAGAAATAAATACCAATAGTATGAGAGAAATGCTAGACAGTCTTATCTACGCATTTGACTTCACCCTGACAGGTGAAGTCAGGCTTTTTTACTTGTATTCTTGTATTTACAAGTATAAAGCCTGGCCTCTTTGCACATAGGCACATATTTGTGTTTATGCTTATATATATATCATATATATGAGTTCTCCTTCCACTCTGGAATCACCCTCTTGTTCTTCAAACCTTACCTCTTACCCCTAAAGAGTATGGAATGAATGAAGAAATCAGGCTATTACAACACTATAAGGTTGTGCTAGAAACACCTTAAAGAGTCATGACCTGTTTGTTAGAAATTAGTCACTACCTACCTGTGTGCAGTAGGTAGTGACTAATTTCTAAATCTAAAACCAGGTACAAAAAGAAAACCCGCGGCTCAGAGATAATGCTGGATGTTTCAGAAGCCAATTAAAACACTTACAAAATGGGAAGCTATTATGAACATTACACTTTAGAATTCTGTTAAAAGATCTTCAGTTTTCCAAACCCAGAAAAATCATATTATTTCAAGAGAAAAAACCTTAGACAACTACCACCTCTAATAAAAACTCACCTACTGATCTCTCTCCCCCAAATGAAATTTTTAGTTAATAAGTCTATGTGGATATTTCTGAAACCAAAATGAAAGGAAAAGGAACTTTATGGCAGATACTTTGAAGATATAGGAATTGAAAGCTCAAGGGGACAGTTTCATTTTGGGGAGGGGAAGAACCTTGAGAAAGAGGAACTTTAATTTAAACAAATTTAGTGATAGAGAAAATCACATTTATTTATTCATTAGTTCATTAATGGAAGGGTTGTTTTTTTCAAATGAAGTAATAAATTAAAATCAATTTTGTCCAGTATAAGCAAAAGCTGGCCTACTCTTCCACACACATAATATTTACAGTCCACAATTTTGCTTTCCCATGCTAGGGATCAAACCCAGGGATTCAAGTATGCTAGGCAAGTTCTTTACCACTGAGCTCCAGCTTCAACACTAAAGACCATAATTTTATTCTTTTCTTCTGATAATGTAAAAATTGTTTGTTGAACAAAATTCAAACAGTACAGGCAAAATAAGATAAAAATCCCAAAGAATCTCACATCTCAGAATGACCACTATTAACAGTTTGGATTATATTTACTAGAATTTTTATTCATGTTCTAACATGTAAATAGTTTGTAATTATACTATACATATTGCTCTGCAACTAGTCATACATATACATACATTCCTTTCTAGTACATTCTATGTCTATAGAATATACACATATTTCCAGTCCAATCTAGGTCTATTTCCAGTCATTTCTTGAAATGGTGCATTTTATTGTTTTACTGAACCATGAATGATTAATATAAATAAATATTTAAAATATTTCCAGGTTATTTTATTTAGTTATTTATTTTGGCATGATAAACACTTCCTTGGGGAACATCTTTATGTTTATACATGTATTTTTTTGCACACTTGTGATTATGAGATTTTTAATAAAATGAAATCGCTAAACCTAAAGGCATACATTCACATTTTAATTAGGTTTTGCCTTCTAAAAAGACTGCACCAATTACTCTTCTTCAGCAGACTACATTGTCCCCAAAACTGGATATTAACAATCTTTTGAATTTCATCCATAGAGTAGGAAAGAAATCATACTCCATTGTTTCAATGTATATTGAGGGAGATTGAGAATCTTTACATATACACACTGGCTATTTTTATTTTATTTTTTGCTTAACAATTGCTGAGCCTGCCAGCCCTGATCCTTGGCTAATTTTTGTATTTGTTATCATTTTCTCATTGATTTCTAAGAATGCTTTTATTCTAGGGATGGTAGCAATTTTTTCCAAATGTCCATTTGCCCTTAGATCCATTCCTCTTTCTCCTGGGTATGTATAGGGTAGCGAGAGGGACTTATTGTTGACCCCTGCAGACTGCTTTCCTAATAGGTTGGCTTCCAGCTGAGTCTGGACATTGGGAGGCACTGGTGGAAGGTTGGAGGGTGTGGAAGACAGAATAATGGCTTCTCTTAAAATGCCTGCTTTCTAATCCCCCATCAAGTGAACACATTCTATTACATGGTTAATGCGAATTGGATTGTAAAATTAGCTCATCTTAAAATAAGATAATCCTGAAAAAGAATTTAAGGTTAAAATTATTACCATAGTGCCCACACTTCAAAGGCATTATCTATAGCAAAGCTAGTAAAGTCTAAAGTTTTATTATTAACTGACTTCTAAAATCAGTGATGATCTGGTCATGGTGGCCCACACCTGTACTCGAAGCGGCTCTGAAGGTTGAGGCAGGAGGATTGCAAGTTCAAAGCCAACCTCAGCAATTTAGTGAGGCCCTAAGCAATTTAGGAAGATCCTGTCTCAAAAAATAAAAAAGGCTGGGGATGTGACTTAGTGGTTAAGCATCCCTGGGTTCAATCCCTTGTATCAAAAAAATAAAATCAGCGATTAAAGCAAATAACTAGGAGCAAGTTGAAGCTAGAGAGTTAAATCAGGCTTTCCCTTGGTTTCAGGATGACAAATTTTAAGGACTCTACTGGTCATTGCTGGCTTTGAAGAGAAAGGAAGTAACCATGACCCTTAGAAGGCAGCCTGGAAAAGGTCAAAACCCCAAGGAAACAGATACCTCCCTACAACCTCCAGAAAGAAATGAAACGCTGTCAACATCTTGTTTCTAACCCAATGAGTCCTATATCAGAATTCTGGTGTCCAGAAATTTAAAAATTGTGAAATTTGTAAAATTAAAAAATTGTGCTATTTTAAAACACCCAGCATGTGGTACTTAATTTATTGTGGAAGCAATAGGAAACTGATACAGAGGACTAGAAGAAAGGAGAAGCCAGGATATTCCTCCCCACCCCAGCCCCTACTTCAAGCTGCATCTCTGGCATCCACTGCATGTCCCCTGTGATTTCCACTCCTATCAGAGGGGACTGTGAGGTTGGCTTAAGCTAGCTGACCCTGGCTCCTGGGCTCTGAGAACACCATATTTTTCTTTTTCTTCCAGTGTAGAGGTGAAGAGGCTACCTACTATTGGACTTACTATATGGCCTTTTCTTGGATTTTCAGTGCTTCTATCACTGAGCTACTTCCCCGGATCTTTTTAATGATTTTTGAGTTTTATGTTACAGTGAAAGGGCTTTGCGGGCTGGGGATGTGGCTCAAGCGGTGGCACGCTCCCCTGGCCTGTGTGCAGCCCGGGTTCGATCCTCAGCACCACATACAAAGATGTTGTGTCCGCTGAAAACTAAAAAATAAATATTAAAAAATTCTCTCTCTCTCTTCTCTCTCTTTAAAAAGAAAAAAGAAAGGCCTTTGCAGCTCCAAAATTATAAAAAATAAACAGCCTATAACTTTATCTAGTTTTAAATTTTTTTATTTTAAAAATTTTACTTATTTTTATAATTATAGTTCTATAATATGTAATGACAAAAGTATACATAAATGTACAGCTTGCTGAATTTTCACATACTATGAAACTTCTGGTCATATTGTGCTTTTATATTTTATGTATTTTTTCTTTCTTTTTAAGGTGCTAGGGATAGAACCCAGAATCTTGAGCATTTTATTTATTGAAGCACTCTACCACTAAACTATACCCTGGCCCATTTTTTTTTTTTTGGGGGGGGGGCGGGGACTGTTACCAGGGATTGAACTCAGGAGCACTTGGCCACTGAACCACATCCCCAGCCCTATTTTGTATTTTATTTAGAGACAGGGTTTCACTGAGTTGCTCAGTGGCTGGCTTTGAACTCCTGTCTCAGCCTCTAGAGACGCTGGGATTACAAACGTCATTGTACCGTGACCCCTGGCTGATTTTTTATGAGTAAAATTTTGATATATCTGTATTTTGCTTGAGGGTGAATTAAGTAAGTAAGATTGTAATTCAAGTACGCTTTCCTCTCAATTACTAGGTATTTATAATATTTGAAAAAAATAATCTGCCTTTATGCTATTATTTGAAATGCCACCTTTATCATGTACATCTGCATGAATTGATTAGTTTCTGGACTCTGATTTACCTATTCCTGTTTGTATTTCACAATTTTGTAACATTTTAAAATAAAATTCTGTTTAACATCCCTTCCTTGCAATTGCTCAGAGTACAAACTATTTTAAATGTTTAGAATTACAAAAGAGACTTGCGCTTGCAAGAAAGAACAAGCCAAAATCAAAAACAATCTCCAGGCCAAGTAACAGAGATAGTAAATTGTCCTGTATAACTCTGTGCAGATGTTTACCTTTTGACTGCCAGCTGAGCCAGGATCTGGCATTTGTAAACATTCAGTAAATAAGTGATTCCCAATCCTGGCTGACTATTGAAAGTACACCAAACTCATATTTTGGCCAAATTCCAACTGATTGTATATTAAAACCAATATTCATCAGCACTCATAATCATAGCTGAATATTACTATCGTAGATGGAAACTCTGGTATATAAGAATTAATGTAAATTTGTCATTAAAATTATTATTCCAATTTTCTTATTTAAAATTTTAGAAGTCAGTATTTTTAGTTCAGCATTATAGAGTAGGAACAGTTTCTCAGCTCTCTTCCTGCTCCATTGCTCCAGAGGTCATTGGTATGCATACTTTACAATGCTAAATATATGCCCATTTTAACACTAGTCAGTAATATTGCCATCAAGTACCAAGTGTATAACTATCCCTCTTTCTCCAGAGATAACTGACCAGGGAAATGTCTAATAGATTCAAAAGTATATAGAATTGTCTTTCTGGAATACTTTTTAAAATTTTGGGTTTTATTTGTTTGTTTGTTTGTTTTTTTTTTTTTTTAAGGAGGAAATGTGTTCGTCCCTTCTCACCTTTTCCTCTTTTTTTTCCCCACTTATCCTAAGATTTTATAAAATCTCTTAATAAATATAATTTAACATGGATATTTTTTCTGATTTCAAATCTTATCTTCACATGAAATATTGAAATGGTAGAATTAATATCCTGCCTTTCCTTTGTCATCACATAACACAAAGAATTCCCAAACAACATCTTTACCTTGATATATTCATTATTACATTGTAAAGAAACAACTAAAAATTCAATGTAGTTCATAAACATTATTTTCCTTAGTGAAGTCAACATTACCAGCACTTTCATAAAAATTCAAATAAACAAAAAACTCAATCTTTACATTTCTTCCTTATATAGCTATTTAAAACTTCATGAGGCCGGGGCTGTAGCTCAGTGGTGGAGCACTTGCCTAGCAAGTGCAAGGCCCTGGGTTTGATCCCCAGCATTGCCAAAAATAAAATAAATAAACACTGTGCACTTTTATTGGCACATAAGGGATACAAAATTCTTCCCAGACTCTTCCTCTACATTTATTTTCATCTGGATACAATTCACTGAATTTCCACCTTCTGCAGGCCATCCACATTCCTTGGCTCACTGCCTCTTTTTCTGTTCTCAAAACCAACAAATTTGCATCTCTTTGATTATGCTCAGTAGTCCTATCTTCCTCTGACTCCATTAGGCTGCCTTCTTCCTTCCTCTTTTAAAGACCTTTATAATTATACTGGCTCACCTGAATAATCTAGGGCACTTCCCCTATTTTAAAATCAGTAAATTAGCAACATTAATTCCATCCTAATTCCCTTTGGCTGTGTAATGTAGCATATTCACAGGTTTCAGAAATTAGGATATTTGGGGCGAGGGTATTATTCAGCCTAAAACAGCATATGTATTTATATACTTCTTATAAGTCAAGATTCAGTTATAGAAAACAGAATCTGTTCTAGGTTAAGCAGAAAGTAATATATTTTAATGTTTTCAGAACTACTGAGTGAATAACTAAGTAGACTTAGCTAACTTTCAGAGAATACAGTGCAGAACTAAGCAACCAGAGAGTTGACATTGCTACCATAATCAGGTGTCCATGGAATCTGGACTCTGTGGGTAGAACTGTTGTCTGGAAAAACCATATCACTTCTACCACTATCAAAAAGCTGTTTCTGACAAATCAGAGATAGAGTACAATCCTGCTAAACCATGTAGCCTCTGCTGTGGTTCATACTAGCAAAACGGATGACTGATGCCCCTTTCTCTCTTTATTTAGCCCAGTTTCAATATCAAGTGTCATAAAAGTGCATCTGAGTTAATCATATCAGGAACTCTGGTTATGATTTCTTATTTTTACTTTTCAATGAACAAGGAGATTGAAATGGGTATTAAGCAAATGAATCAAGATTTGTTAAAAATATACATTGTAAATATACATAGTATACATGGTATGTTTCTGGGGAAACTTTTATAGTAGATGCATCTGGGGAGGGATATTGAGAGGTTAGAGGGTAGGATGGGGGGATACTTTATTTTCACTATATATCTTTTGTAATTATTGAAATTGGTAACTTGCATAACTAAAGAATTTTTTTATTGTATAGGGCAAAAAAGTATATTGGTGCATGCTTATAATCCAAGTTACTTAAGAAGTTGAGTTAGGAAGATTGCAAGTTTGAGACCAGCCTGCACACTTAGTGAGACCCTGCCTCAAAATAAAAACTGAAAAGAGGGAATGTAGTTCAAGAATAGAACACCCCTGGATTTAATCCCCAGCATGGGGGGTGGGTAATATTCATTGAAATAAATGTGCTTTCTATTTGGTCTGTTTGAGGAAGATCATGATTAGGGAAGTAGAAATTGATTACTATCAGAATTTGGTTTTATTATTTCTGTTGTCATCATTTATGTATTAAAAATAATCTTTACTATGATTTATTTTCTTCACCTTGCATTTTGTTCTGCTTGTCACTGTCCTCATATTTAGATATGACTTGTTAAGTAATGTATACACAAATGTCTGACTTCTATAAATATATCCTCATCTCCAATTATCCCTCACTTGGATAAGGTTAATCCCATGGACTGAATTCTCATAGCGGGGAACCACAATTCTATTGCTGACACTTGCAGAGTTGCAGGCATGATGCCAACAAGGACCAGTTCTGTAGGATAGTCTTTCAAAATCAAACCTATTGAACTATGGATAATAGTAAATTAAATATAGTGCTGAGTCAGAGAGTCTAGGAAAAGGATTTATTTAAAGAAATGGGGACAGAAATGGGGAATTCAGAGGAAATCCTTTTTGACTGGGGAAGATAATGAGTTGATTTATGCAGTTTGGGTTGATAGTTGGAAAGGTCTTTTAAAGAGCAAAGCCTGAGCCTTCAGTTGAAATGAGGAACTGAAATTTAAAGAGGCAGGGCAAGGGTAAAGCTGCTGGGCACACTTAATAATCATCAAATACATATAAAACCTTTATTATTTGGATTTCACTAAATCTGCTTCATCACAGGCCAAAGTGCACACTCATATTTCCCTCTTGGTAGTAAAAAGTGAAACCTCTCAGTAGGAAATGAGTAGAAATGGTAATCTGAGGCTTTCTCACTGAGAAATGTTTGAAATACAGTTTTATTGTAACTGGGTTGTTGAGCCCTGGGCGTATGTCACTGAATTGCTCTCTGGACTCCCTTAGGCTAAATGAATAAGTGGAAAACAGTTTATTCAGCCCTAGGTGACCACAGCACAGCATCTTGGCAAACATCTGATGCTTTCTCTTTAATGTCAATTGAAAACTTCATGCGAGGGTAGGATTTTATTCTTTACTACAGACTCAATGATAATCACAGTGCTTTGTGATTGGGCCATTGAGTGATCAGGAAAAGGGATGTGTAATCATGTGGAAACATTGAAAACTGACCCTCTCTGTCCTACACACACACACTCTCTCTGTGGAGGAGTTACCTGCAAAAGTTATTCATTGACTAGAACCAGGAAGACAATCAGCTGCTCTCAGTGATACCAACACTATCTGTGTATGCCCTCATGGTTCCTTGAGGAATTTACTGGGTGTGGAGGAAGAAACAACTTCACAGTAGTGATTTGACCCATGACCAGAAACCTGACTCAAGCGAAGAACAAAGTTGCAGACACTGTCAGATACCAGTTCACATTTTACTGGGAAGAACAGCTGGAACCAGAAAGGCCACCTGCCTGAGGCAGAAAGTCCAGGCCTTCAAATGACTCAGTCTTTCCTAAGAGCGGTTGGAGGAATGCTGGTGGCTGGTGATTTTCCTGTTCCTGTGGTGCCCAGTATGAATGTTTTGCTTTGCCATTAAAGCCCCTTTTTGAGGCCAAGATGCTAGGAAAACAGGCTGATGGCACCAAGAATCACACAGAATCATCCTGTCACTTTGTTCTCCTCAGTAGTATGATTTCACACAGCTGATGGGTTTCAAAGCATCTGCTCAAATTTCTTCCTGAACTTTCTCTTGAAATACTTTGAGCAGAAGAGGAAAGAGTCAGGAAGTTAAGTAGGTCTGACAGAGTACGACTGTTGTCCAATTTATTATTATTATACAGTGGATTGCCTCTATCTTCCAAATGAAATTATAGGCACAACTTGCACATGGAAAGTAAGAGGGCTTTTCTTTTTTATTTTATTTATTTATTTATTTGCTTGCAGTGCTGGGGACCATGTGTGCAAAGCATAGGCTCTACCGATAAGTTATATGCAGAGCTTTTTGGTGGCATTGAGGATTGAACCCAGGGCTTCATGTGTGCCAGGCAAAAGTTCTTCCACTGAACCACACCACCAGACCTAAAAGGAGATCTTTTTTTATGTTTGAAGCTAGCTTTTTGAAATCTAGAACTCTCCTGCTGTAACCTGGAAGTTGACCCTCCTAATATTTGAAAACCATTACAATTGAGATGAATTCCTTTAAAATAAAAAGTGTTCTTTAAAATATGAAAATCTGTGCAATAATGATTATGTTGAGCCAGAATCTATGAGTTAATCTCCCTTGGTATGAATTAGTTTATATCAAATTTCTATTTTTCCTAATAACTGCTGAAACAAATGCACTAGAGAATATGAATTTAAATTAAATAGAGGGAAAATAAAATTACTTTTGAAGCATGTGGCACTGCAAGTTAGGGAAGTCATAAGGGAGTTTCTCAGAGAGGATTTGAGAACTGGTTTGGGTTATCAGCACCAAAACATAGGATATTGAGACCATGGGGAGTGACTTATTGCCTATGTGACACTGGGCAAGTTACTTTACCTCCCTGTTCCTTGATTTCCTAAAACAAGGTCATAATAATATTGTATATTTAAAGTAGTCTTTTGAGGATCAAATGAGTTGATATTTTTTAAGTCTTAAGGGTTGAAGCCTTTAGGTCCTTCAACCCTTTCCAGTTGACACGATTTAAGAAACTTTACCATTCCAGGTTTCTCAATAAGCCTTTAAAATATATCAGATACACAATCCAATGTAGAAGAAAGAGATATGCTGCTCACCATTCTAGACCTTCTACTCTATACCCTATCTAAGTGAAGCAGCAACAAACACTCCTGGTGACTGCATTTCACTCATCCTTTCCTGTAGTGTGGTGGAATTTGGGATTCCAAATGTGGTTTACTTTGTCTTTGTCAAATGTGAAACACAACTGTTGTGATCCTTTTCCTTTGCATTACAATTTCACTACCATTCAACTTACACCTTCAGCTAAAACACCCTCTGTAGTCTGGAAATTTGGCAAATAGGCCCTTGTTCATATAAAATTTTCTAGTAAGGTCAAAGATAAAGAGCTCTGTATCACATGACCTCCTTCCATACTGATATTGATACTATGCTTAAGAATCTTCTCAATTTGGAAATACTTGCAGTCAGAAGGATTTACAAATAAGTGAAACACATGGATTTTTTTCAAAGGAAGCATCAAATATTCCCAGCCTGCCAAAATGCATTTCCAATTCTAATACTCAGACTTTCAAAGTATCTAAAGTTTTTCCTCCTTAAAATGAGCTTACCTGAGGCCCTAATTTCTATCATATGGGATTAGACCCCAACTTTCTTAGAGAGACTCCTGTGGGGCACTAGAATTAAAATCAAGAATCAATAAATGGGATGGATTCAAACTAAAAAGTTTCTTCTCAGCAAAAGAAATAATCTATTAGGTGAATAGAGAGCCTACATCTTGGGAACAAATCTTTACCCCTCATAAATCAGAGAAAAAGAACTCAAAAAGCTAAGCATCAAAAAAAAAAAAAAAAACCAATCAATAAATGGGCCAAGGACCTGAACGATACAGCTCAGAAGATGATATACAATCAATCAACAAGTATATGAAAAAATGTTCATCATCGCTAGCAATTAGAGAAATGCAAATCAAAACTACTCTAAGATTTCATCTTACTCCAGTCAGAATGGCAGCTATTATGAATACAAACAACAGTAAGTGTTGGCAAGGATATGGGGGAAAAGGTACACTTATACACTGCTGGTGGGACTGCAAATTGCAGCCAATATGGAAAGCAATATGAGGATTTCTTGGAAAACTGGGAATGCAACCACCATTTGACCCAGCTGTCTCTCCTTAGTCTATACCCAAAGGACTTAAAACAGCATACCACAGCCACATCAATGTTTATAACAGCACAATTCACAATAGCTGAACTGTGGAACCAATGTAGATGCCCTTCAATAGATGATGGATTTTTTAAAAATGTGGCATATATTCACAATGGAATATTACTCAGCTATAAAAGAGAATAAAATCATGAAATTTGCAGATAAATGGATGGAGTTAGAGAAGATAATGCTAAGTGAAGTTAGCCAATCCCCCAAAACCAAATACCGAATGCTTTCTCTGATACAAGGAGGCTGATTCATAGTGGGGTAGGGAGGGGGAGCATGGGAGGAACAGAGGAACTCTAGATAGGGCAGAGGTCTGGGAGAGAGGGAAAGGGAGAGGGCATGGGGTTAGAAATGATGGTGGAATGTGATGGATATTAATATCCAAAGTACATGTTTGAAGACATGAATTGGTGTGAATATACTTTGTATACAACCAGAGATATGAAAATTGTGCTCTATATGTGTAATATGAATTGTAATGCCTTCCGCTATTATATATAAATAAAAACATTAATTTTTAAAAGCAGATAAAAAAACGATGAGCCTACCTGGCTGGCACTCAACTATAATCCCAGTTACTTGAAGAGGATTGCAAATTTGAGACCAGCCTGGGCAACTTGCCAAGACACTGTCTCAAAATGCTAAACAGTGCTTGTTTAGCATGCACAAGGCCTTGATTTCAATCTCCAGTACCACAAAACAAAACGTCAAAAAATATTAAATCCTTCAGTCTTATTCAGGTGTCAATTTTTCAGCAGATTCCTTAACAGCAGATTTTGTGGGATCAGGGAGTAGAGTGGAGATGGCAAGAAGACCCTGGGTATCTGAGAAGAAAGAATTTGGAAGATTGGAGGAACTCTACCAAATTCCAAATATCCGGTAATTTTGGACCTTCAACTCTTCCCTCAATAATATGATTGCCTAAACTGTTTTAGGAACTTAAAAATAATACAATCTTTATATGATAGAATACAGTGGCTGGGAGGTCTCACCTGAGTGATAAACCAAGAGGGAGAATAATGAAGAAGTTCATCTGAGCCCCTTTAACCACAGTCCTATAAACTTTTTAAGAAATGGGAGCAAGTAGAGGAAAGGGACCAGAGGTGGGAGGAGGGTGGGAGGAAGTGCTGGGGAGTGATATTGGCCAAATTATATTGTTATATTATTTATTGTGTGTATGTATGAATATGTAACAACAAATCCCATAAGTATGAACTACTATAATGCAGCAATAAAAAATGTGGAAAATAAAAAGAAATGGGAGCAAAAACTGATCCCATTACTCCCTTTAACATTGATCTCCCATATTACCAGATGGGAAATTTACATAGTTCTGCATAGGATTGAGAGGTTCTCAGAGTATTAAAGCCTTCTACACATCTTGAAATATGGTGTGGAGAAAAATGATACTCTCTCTACTACCATTCCAGTAAATGCCGTGTTTCCAAAATCACCTAAAGGTAGTTAACATCGTGCACCATGGAGATGCAGAATGTGGTAGTTGAATACAATCACAATTAAATGAAAAGCATCTCAAACAGACTGGGGATGTAGCCCGGTGGTAGAATGCTTGCCTGTCATGCACAAGGCCCTGGGTTCCAACCCCAACACTGAAACAAGAAAAAGAAAAAAGACAGTAATCCCAGGCATCCAGTGAGTTTAAGACTTAACTGTTGCCTAGGTTATAGGTTCTGACCTAGGGCACTCAAACCACCTGGAATGTGAAAGTACAGATTCTAATTATCAGTTGAGAAGAGGACAGCTGAGACTCTGGTTTTCTGAAAAAACATAGCTTCAAGGTGCTTCTAGGTACATATGCTACAGCTGCCCATAATAAAATCCAGATCCTTTCCAAAGTTGGAAGGAGAATGCAAAATGACATTATGAACTTTTTCCAATGAGTCAAAGTTCATGGGAAAATTATAAAGTACTAAACATATGCCATATATCATGTTAATATAAACTGTTTCCTTGTTTCATTTTAGACCCTGGACCGTGTATGTACCTGGCAGGTATGATTAACAACAACAAAGACTCATTGTTACTCCAAATCCACCTGCCTCCTACCTAAAAACATGCCACCCACTGAAACATTATTTGATTTTGTGACACTATGAAAGCTGTGGTTACAGATAAACAAGCACAATGAATAAAGAGAGGTATCCAAATAGGTGGATAAGAAAAACAAGCAAAAAAGATGAGGGAACATTTGCTAACTAGAAAGAACTATGTATAATAACTCTTATTTGCCTTTGGGTTCAGTCTGGTTATACTCTATTCAGGTAAGGTTCATGATTTCCACATTTGTAAATGAAAGAACCACGGATTTTGGGGCTGGGGATGTGGCTCAAGCGGTAGCGCGCTCACCTGGCATGCGTGCAGCCCGGGTTCGATTCTCAGCACCACATACAAAGATGTTGTGTCCGCCAATAACTAAAAAATAAATATTAAAAAAAATTCTCTCTCTTTCTCTCTCTCCCTCTCTCACTCTCTCTTTTAAAAAAAAAGAACCACAGATTTTCATGAAAAGATAATATGAATGAATGAATTCTATGTACTGTAAATGATCTCTTATTGGGAGGATGGAAGTTGGGGATAGGATATATGATTTAAAAAGTCATTATTGAATACCTGCTATATAAAAACTGCATCAATTATATAATTAATTTTCTCTCAACCTCAATAAGTGAGTATATTATTGGATGGGGAGGTAGCTCAGTGGTAGAACCCTTGCATAGCACACTTGAGGCCCTGCAATCAATCCCTAGCATGCATGCATGCGCGTACACACACACACACACACACACACACACACAGAGACACACGTATATTATTAAAATCCCCATTTCACATTTATGAATCTAACCATCAAAAGAAGTTATAAAACTTGCCTAAATTCATAGACTGGCAGAACTATACTTTCAAATTCATTTTTATCTTAAGTGTTTATTATACCATTTTAATCCTTTTAAAGCTATAGGTTGATTTCTGTTCTGATACTGGCAATTTTGAATACCTAGAAGAACAATAATACTAATGAGTGTGGTGTGACTGGGAAGGGACACACTGAGGACAAATGCTTTTCAAATTAAATTTTAAAAATAAAAATGTAGAAAAATGAAAGCAGTATACAAAGTTATAAAATAAAAAAATAAATCTCTTGTGTTGTCCTTTTTTTCTTTTTCTTTATTTTTTTAATTTTTATTTATTTATTTGTTTGTTTGTTTGTTTGTTTGTTTATTTATTTTTGTAGTGGTAGGGATTAAATCCAGGGTCTTGTGCATTCCAGGAAAGCACTCTACTACTACTGTGCTTTACCTCCATATACCTCCAGCCCTTCTGTTCCCCTTTCCAAACCAAAATTGTTAGATCAATTATTCAGAAACTTTAAGGATGGGAAATCAGCCCCGGTGTATCAAGGAGCATTCCACATGACTCAGTCACAGTGAGGGTAAGAACATGAATTCAGATCATCCTTAAAAGCAAATCTTTCACTCAGACTGCAATCACACAGCATGTTTAACTTGAAGATTGTCTCTTTTTTTTTGTCTTGAATCTACAAACATTTGCTTAAAAGATGCAAATGATGAGCTGGAGTAGTGGCTCAGAGGTAGAGCACTTGCCTGGCATGTGTGAGGCCCTGGGTTTTATCCTAAGCACCACATATAAATAAATAAATAAAGTAAAAAAAATCTATTAACAACTGAAGAAAAATATTTAAAAAATGCAAGTGATGTCATTTCTCACACACTAATGCATGGTATACTTGAAATCACAGAACAAAGTTAGCAAACAGGTCAGATCTGTTCCCACTTGTCCTATGTTCCCTGCAGAGAAGCATTGTGTGTCTGATGTCTGAATCACAAGACATGGTAGACTTTTTTGGGATGTTAACTAAATCCTAAATATGAAACTATTGGGAAACTACAAATAAAGAGATTTTTTAAAAAATAATTTTGGAGTAATTTAGTATATACATAGTAATTTAGTAATTTAGTATATACATATGTGTGTATATATATGTAATACATATATACATATTTTTTAAATGATATTGGAGGAATTTATATTTCTTAGAATCTATGGGAAAGTTTGTGTTCATCTTCAAGAATTTATTTTGTTTTGTTTTGCAGTACTGGGAATTGAGCCTATAACCTTGTCCATGCTAGACAAGTACTCTACCACATCCTCAATCCCACTTTTGAGGATTTCTAATGGCTTCTTTTTGGGTGGTCACATTAAATTTCTTAGAACTCCATGGTTGGAAGTAACAATAGGGGTTTAACCAGAAACCCATTACCCCAAGGAAATAATGGGAATCTGTAGCCATTTGTTTAAGTCTCCTTAGGAGCCTAAAACTTAAAATGCCTTGCTTACCTCTTGATTTAATATGGAAATGGTTCAGTGAATAAGTTCTTAGAATATAAAAACTAGAAAGAGCTTTGTCTCCCAGATTTGCAGTTAGTAAAACTTGACTGTGAGATTAAATTTACCTTGTTAGGGGAACACAAAGGTAAAGAAAAAAAGTTATAATTGATTAGCTGTCAAGTGGTACACTTTTTAATCATTGCTAGCTATAATTGACAAACAGAAAAAAATTCCTTTTCAATCAGGTTTGTCTTCAAATCCTTGTGAAAAAGTGGCACTGGATACATACAATTAGAGAAAGAAGAATAAACTGGGACTGTGAAGCATGGACATTGAAGAGAACTTGACAATTTTTTTTTTTTTGAAGTTTTTGATCACGTAGTCAACTTTTTTGAAGGAGGAGGAGGAGGAGGAGGAGGAGGAGGAGGAGGAGAAGTTCTTTTATTTGTGTCATAATGAAAGAAGACATAAAGTTCTATTAAAATATAAAACCAGTCTGGGGATGACTTGCCTACTGTGTACCAGGCCCTATAATATTCAGTCCCCAGCACTGGAAAAAAAAAAAAAAGCATTCCAGCAACAGAAAGAACCAAGTCCTGAGAAGAACATGACTATGTTTAATTTATGTAAAAAAAAAAAAGTTCTTAGAATTTTTTTTCTAGCATAAAACTCTATAGGTCTTTCTACTTCTGTTTTAATTGATTACTACACAGGCAAAAAAAAAAAAAAAACTTGGAAAACTTCTACAGCCACAGGTATGATACTTTATATGCCCACTATAAAAAATCCAGATTGGTCTTATTGATTTAAGTCACAACATATAGAAGGGTGACAATAAAGTGACATTCCCATGTGAAAGAGGATAGTGTGAGCCAGGTGTGGTGATGCACATCTATAATATCAGTGACCTGGGCAGGAAGATCACAAATTCAAAGCCAGCCTCTACAATTTAGCAAGGACTTAAGAAACTTAGCAAGACTGTCTCAAAATAAAAAAATAAAAAGGGCTGGGGATGCGACTCAGTAGTTAAGTGCCCCTGGGTTTAATCCCTAGTACCAAAAAAAAAAAAAAAAAAATCAACCAAACTCAATAAGTGTTCAACAACTTACAACATATAAATAATATATCACAAAATTCTAAATTGTTCATTCAACATATGTTCATCGTATTTTAATTTGATGTGTACTATATTCTAAGCAAAAATCTCTGGGGAGAGTTTTTCTGCTCCCCTTATAGTGATAGCATATTTTTTAAAAACAGAATTTAAACTTGATTGATAAGGCCTTTTTATAATTTAGTTTGCCAAAGATTCAGGCCCTACAGCTACAAGATAAGAATCTTCCAAAGTGACCTTTTCCATTTTCCAGAAAAAAAAAATGTTAATGTAAATGAGATATCTGTGGTTTGAAACTGCCCAGAAATTTAAAGTGGCCAATCATGGTAAAATTCCCACTTCCCCAAATGGTGAATACAAATTTTCTCAGTATGTGAGCAATGCTGTCTATGTTCTCATAAAACATGTATTGTAAGCACTTTAAAAATGTGGAAGCTGCTTTGAAAATGCAATTGTAGATTAATTGCCATGGAAGAGAGACTAAATATCAAAGCTGAGGCATTTAAAGCGGAAATAGAGGAACATACAAGCCACTCCCAGGTACAAGAATATGTGGAGCATCCCAGGAATCTTGAGATCCATAAGCAAGAAGGCAATGAAAAGAAACAGAATGAATAAATGTAGCATAGGGCAGGGTCTCTGCTAAAGAGATTGAAGACAGGCTAGAAGGCAGGATTCTAAAACAGACTTAACACTAAAAGCTACTTTTAGATCTTCTTTCTCCTGTACCAATTCTTCTGAAACTAGTCACTTTGACCTTCCTGATTGATCAGATAAGATGTTTTTTTGTTTGTTTTCTCTTTCCTAATCATGAACCGCTTTACTTGTATGCTTCTCAATGTTCCTACCAGTCGTGTACACACCCTCAATCTTTGAGAAAAGAGAGTTTTTCCAAATTATTTAATCTATATTCTAATAGTTCAGACAAGTCATTCAAAGGAGGGCTCACCCTGTCTCTGTGAAATGAGAGGGTGGGTCACATCAAGGACAATAAGACTGTGAATAACAGATAACTTGGTTCCAGTTGACTTAAACAACTCAGGAGAATTATTGGCTCATATAACTGGAAGTCCTGAGATTGAGCATTTTGAGACTGGTTTACTCAAATAATTCTAGCTCCTGTTTTTATAATTCCCCTGACTATGCCCACCTTTACATATTTGTTCATCTTCAGTGTGGCATCTGCCTTAATGACCAAATGACTTCAGAACTTAAAAATCTTTGCATCTTGCCTTATAAAATCAAGAAAAAAGAGTAGCTCTTTTGGTGCTTTTAAACATAGTATAGGGCTGGGGATGTGGCTCAAGTGGTAGCGCGCTCGCCTGGCATGCGTGCGGCCCGGGTTCAATCCTCAGCACCACATACAAAGATGTTGTGTCTGCCGAAAACTAAAATAAATAAATAGATATTTAAAAAAGTAAACATAGTATATTCTTGCCTAGAGGTTTTTGGAAAACTTTCCTCCTTTTTGGTCCAAATTAGGTCTCATTCAAAGACCCAACTCTATGGAATTGGTTTGCTAAGGCTGCCATAGTGGAGTGTCGAAAACAGGTAGCTGAAACAATGGATGTTTATTTTCTCATAGTTCTGGAGGCTGGAAGACTGAGATCAGGGTATGGACAGGGTTGTCCTCTGAGCTTCTTCTTCCTTGTAAATGGCACCTTCTCCTCCCTATGTCTTCACATGGCCTCCCTCCATGTGTATCTGTGCCCTAAACTCCTCTTTTCATAAGGACACCAGTCACATTGGATTTAGGGCCTATCTGAATTATCTCATTTTTACTTAATTACCTCTTTAAAGATCCTTGCTCCAAGCTCAATTCACACTAGCTAAGCTATGAAACCAACATAGGTGCCCTTCAACAGATGAATGGGTAAAGAAAATGTATATATACTCAGTCTTAAAGAATAATGAAATTGTGTCATTTACCGGTAAATGGATAGAACTGCAGACTACTATGCTAAGTGAAATAAGCCAATCCCAAAAAACCAAAGGCCGAATGTTCTCTCTGAAGTTCATTGGATTATACAAAGAGGAATGAAGGGAAGGGAGGGGGTATGGGAATAAGAAAGAAAGTAGAACAAATCAGTCATAAATTTTCTATGTTCCTATATGAATATACAACCAGTGTAACTCCTCATCGTGTACAACCACAACAATGGGCAGTTATACTCCATGTATGTATAATATGTCAAAATACATTCTACTGTCATGTATGTTTAGAAAACAAACAAAAAAGTTTAAAAAAAAATCCTTGCTCCAAATAAGGTCATGCCCTGAGGTACTAGAGTTTAGGGTGTCAACATATGAATTTTGGAAGGATACAATTCAGCCCGTGTCATTTTAATGACAGAGACCTAGTTATGTTGATTAGTTTTGTCCCAGATTCCTGAATTAATGCGATCATCCCCACTAGTAAGTCAGACTCATCCCCCAAACCCATAGGCACTATTGGGGAGAGTGGAAGACTGGGTAAAAATTGGACGGACAGAGGGAATAAGCAACCAACATGAGAGTTGGGCTAAGTGAGTGCTAAGATGGTTTCTAGCTCTAAAATGCCTAAATTCCAAATAAATCACATTTATTTTTCTCTTAATGTACTAAAAGTAACTCAATACAAAACAATAGGAAGACCAGAAATGGGCAATCAAAATGTTATATTGCCAGAGAAGCCAGCAGGGCAGGATGACATCCTATTAAGCACAGCTCTATTATCTCTTCATAGTGGCATTGGAGACAAGAGCTTAAACGCCAGTTAGCTGAATGAAGGAAAAAGTCATTGGCTTCATGTGGGGAAAGGAAAGATGGCTAGGTACATTCTGTATGCATCATAGTGAATATGGTAAGTGTTCTATGTCTATTGGCACTGCTCAAGAGAGTTGACAGAACAGCTCTTTAGCTTTTAACTCATTCTTTGATTGCCAGATTAACCAGGAAGAATTGATGTTTTATAGGTTAAAATGATTAAAAATTGGCAAATTCATTATTCAATCTAAAGATACTTCTTGATAGGCCTTGAGGGTATTGGTTCTAACACAAAGTAGCAGAACTGGGAACTTACCTAGTATGTTCTAACACAGAGTTTTAATCCCCACCATGCAAAACCAAACAAACAAAAACACTAAAACAATGCAGCAAATATAAAGGATTTATGAAAGAAAAGATATCTCAGAATATAAATTCACTTACCGTACCATGACCCATATAGACTTCACTTATGATATGATATTAATTATGACAATGGCAATCTTAACTGATACAGAAAAAGCTCATTTATATTTCACATAGACGATTTTCTTTTTTGTACTGGGGGTTGAACACAAGGGTATTTAACCACTGAGCTATATCCCCAGCCATTTTTGTAATGAATTTAGGGATAAGGTCTCCGTAAGTTGCTTAGAGTCTCTCTAGATTGCAGAGCTGGCTTTGAACTTGAGATCCTTCTGCCTCAGCCTCCCAAACCACTGAGATTACAGGCATGTATCACTGTACCTGGCACATAGACTATTTTCTTTTTTTAGGTATATATGGACACAATGTCTCCACTTTATTTATTTATTTTTATGTGGTGCTGAGGATGGAACCCAGTGCCTCACATGTGCTAAGCAAGGGCTCTATCACTGAGCTACAATTCTAGCTCCTCGACTACTTTCTATATCAGTGAAATATATAGAAATCCAAAAGTTCTCAAACAACTAATAAAAATGTGGCATTTGTTTTTTAGTGTTAGTTAATAACTTTTCCTATTTGTACAAAGGAAATCTCCAACTATAAATGGGAAATATGATTTTCTGAATTTTACATAAATATTTAGTAAACAAAATGATCTTTCTCCCAATCCCAATGATTCTTATCATCTAATTTTATAGGAACTAAATTGGGTGAGGTGGTAAACGCCTATAATCCCAGTGACTAGGGAGGCTGAGGCAAGAAGACTACAAATTCGAAACCAGCCTCAACAATTTATCAAGGCCCTAAGCAACTAAGGAAGAGCCTGTCTCAAAATAAAAAATAAAAGGGCTGGGGATGTGGCTCGGTGGTTAAGTGTCTCTGGGTTCAATCCCTGGTATCAAAAACAAAAACAAAAATGTTTTATGGGAACTGGAATCCCAAACTTATTTGAAGGATTATTTGTTTTGTTCGAACCTCAAGTTAGATTTCTTTTTTTTTTTTTAAAGAAACATGTGTTTTCTTTTTTCTTTTTTTTTCTTTTTTCTTTTTTGTAGGCCTGGAGATTGAACCCAGGGCCTTTTCCATGCTAGGCACACAGTCTACCACTGAGCTATATCTTCAGTCCTTTTTACTTTTTATTTTGAGTTGATCAGAGAAACTTCTCCAGTAACAAACTATAAAATGATCCCTGAAAGTATAGTCTTGAGAGACATGGTCTCGCTAAGTTGCCAAGCTGGCCTCAAACTGAGATCCTGCTGCCTAATGCTAAGTGAAGTTAGCCAATCTCAAAAACCAAATGCCGAGTAACTTGGTTTATACGCATTTACCACAATTCTTGGCAAGAAATTTATTAAATGACCCTTATAGGACTTAATAGAAGAAAATAATTTGCCCCGTACTAGGTAAATCTCACAAACTCCTTGTTTTCTATTTAGGCTTTAGTCTTATTTTCTTTCTCCTAAATTTATGGGAAGAGATTTAAAGAGGTAATTTTTAAATGAGAAGTTCTTCCTTATCCTACTAAAATTGTCTTTATCAGAAATTTTGTGTTTCAGGCTGGGTACAGTGTCGCATATTTGTAATCCTAGTGCCTTGGGAGGCTAAGGCAGGAGGATTGCAGGTTCAAAGCCAGCCTCAGCAATATAGCGAGGCCCTCAGCAACTTAACAAGACCCTGTCTCAAAATAAAAAGGGCTGGGGATGTAGTCCAGTGATTAAGCACTCCTGGGTTGAATGTCTGGTACCAAAAATAAATAAAAGAAATAAAGAAAAAAGAAATTTTGTGTTTCAGAGGTTTACTTCATATTCCTCCCTTTAAAGTTGCATTATATATGTAGATTTTATATTGATAATTTGTGTTAGTTAAGACTGCTATACATTAACTGGATCAATAATAAACATTTATTTCTCACAGTTCTGGAGGCTAGAAGTCCAAGATCAGGGTGCTGTTTTGGTCATGTTCTTTAGGAGTACTATCTTCCTGGTTTGCAGAGGGCCATATTCTTTCTTGCTGTATCTTTGCATGGTAGACAGAGAGGTCTGCCATAGCTTTCTGGCCTCTTCTTATAATAGCACTAATCCCATTTGTGAGGGCTGTTCCTTTATGAACTAATCACCTCTCAGAGGCCCACCTCCAAGTACCATCACACTGGGATTAATGTTTCAACATATAAATTTTTGGAGAAAACATACAGTCTATTTCATAAGGGAAAATAGGAGACTCCCAAAAATATTTCTACAAATTTCTAACAAGAAAAACATCATTTATGGCTCCAATATTAAGAAGTTTTTCAGAAGACCCTTTGCTTTTTTGATTTTTTTTTTTAAGAAAGAGAGGAGAGAGAGAGAGAGAGAATTTTTAATATTTATTTTTTAGTTCTCGGCGGACACAACATCTTTGTTGGTATGTGGTGCTGAGGATCGAACCCGGGCCGCACGCATGCCAGGCGAGCACGCTACCGCTTGAGCCACATCCCCAGCCCCCTTTGCTTTTTTGAATGTTTTCAAACATGCAAAATTCTAAGCTTAAATTTCTTCAATTTTTTCAACAAAGCAAGAGCACCAGTTACAAATAAAGTTTTCAGCAGTGTTGGGATAATGCAATATTTAAAACAAGAGAATTCTGTTTGGAAAATGATATTCCTTTAGGAATATCATTTTCCACTTTTTATTTTCCCTTAAGGTGATCTTTAAAAAATATATTTCTATTATTCAGTAACTAAGTATGTTGAAGTTTAATTACTCGTGTGGCTATAATTTGCAGAAACAAAGTGTCGAAGCCATCATTTTTCTTTCACATTGACACAAATGCTGGCCTGCATGACAGATCACTGTGGGAGGTGTTTATTTTGCAATTAAATAAGAGTAAGGAGAATATCTTAAGTTATTATCTAGTGCCCCTCCCACTATCCTTTCCCCATAACTTTTTAAAGATTATTAAACTCAAGGCTGAAAGTGATTTTTGGTAAAGTAAAATTCTGAGCTTTAGTAAATCAATTGAAACTTAACAGAGATAACTGAAGTTGTTTGTATTTAAGTTCAAGTATGAAATGGACCTGTGATCTAGAGGTAGATTGGTCTAAAACAATCTGAAGATTTTAGTTAATCACCAACTCAAGATGAGTCAAAGTATTGAATGACTCTCTTATATTACAAAAATGGAGGTGTTTTATAGAGATGGAATCAAGTAATATTCTCAGTGTTCTGTGAACCAGTCAGGTACATGTGGGGTATTTTAAGATTCAAATTTTTAGGATCAATGTTAACAAAATTATATTCATGAGCAGACATATTCTCACAATGCACAATATTTCATAATATTCTCTACTAAGAAACAACATGAAGGAAACTGGAGATGCAAAGGCTCAAGAAGAAAAGCCAAGAAGGAAAAGAATCACTAACATTCAGTTAATATCTCTTTTGTGTCAGGAATTATATAAGGTAACTTCTAGAACTTTACTTAATTCTGAAAATAACCCTATGCTGTATGTATTGTTATCTCTATGGCTCTGTGTGATTAGGCAGCATGTCCAAAGGTATTATTCAGTAACAGAGTTGTGACTCCAACTCCTGCTTATCAAATCTCATATCTGCACTTTTCCTGCCACACCTTTGGCCAACTTCACCTGCTTTAGATTCTACAGGAAATTAGGTGTGAGTTGCTTCATTCAATCCTTTGCTCAACACTATTTGGGAGACCTATAGAATACAAGGCACTGTGCCAAGAATTCTGTCCAAAGTGAGCTTCCTCGTTCTTAGATAAAATAAAAATACATTCCTGAATAAGTATAATGCAAAATAGAAAGCAAAAAGAAATATGGGAAGTAGTAAATGTGCTTCAGGGAAGGAAATATTGCCACTGAGGGAGAAAGCAGACATTTGAACTGGGCTTTGAAAAACAACTATTCAGATGTGCTGAGAAGTGATAGGAAGGTCATTCCAGGCAGAGGTAGTACACGCATGGGAAAATGAAAGGCATGGGAAAATGAAAGGCAAGCCTAGGAAATACCAAGAAGCTTGGTGTAGCTCTGGCATAAAGTATGAGAAGATTAATGATGAGTAAGTTGAAAATGAGAAATAAGTTTGCTTGACCTAGACAATAGAGTCAGAAATGACAGGTTAATGAGTTCTATAATGTTGCATAGGCAATGCAGAGCCACAATGGATTTTAAAAAAATGTTCAATATCTCTAGCAATTAGAGAACTGCAAATCAAAACTACTCTAAGATTTCATCTCATCCTAGTCAGAATGGCAGCTATTAAGAACACAAACAACAATAAGTGTTGGTGAGGATGTGGGGGAAAAGGCACACTCATACATTGCTGATGGGACTGGAAAATGATGCAGCCAATATGGAAAACAGTATGAAGATTCCTTGGAAAACTGGGAATGGAACCACCATTTGACCCAGCTATCCCACTCTTCAGTCTATATCCAAAGGACTTAAAAACAGCATACTACAGGGACACAGCTACATCAATGTTTGTAGCAGCACAATTCACAATAGCTAAATTATGGAACCAACCTAGATGCCCTTCAGTAGATGAATGGATAAAGAAAATGTGATATATATATATATATATATATATATATATATATATATATATATATATATATATATATACACACACACACACACACACACACACACACACAATGAAATATTACTCAGCAATAAAAGAGAATAAAATCATGGCATTTGCAGGTAAATGAATGGAGTTAGGGAAGAAAATGCTAAGTGAAGTTAGCCAGTCTCAAAAACCAAATGCCAAATATTTTCTCTGATACAAAGAGGTTGATTCATAGTGGGGTTGGGAGGGGGAGCATGGGAAGATTAGACAAACTCTAGATAGGACAAAGGAGAGGGGAGGGAAGGAAAGGGAGGGGGCAAGGGAGTAAAAAAGATGGTGGAATGAGATGGATATCATTATCCTAAGTACATGTATGAAGACACAAATGGTGTTAATATACTTTGTATACAACCAGAGTTATGAAAAATTGTGCTTTATATGTGTAATATGAATTGTAATGCATTCTGCTGTCATACGTAATGAATTAGAATAATTTTTTTTTTAAAAAAGTAAAAACAATATCAGTTTCAAACAGAAAAAAAGAGAGAGAGAGCAATATGGGGTGCTGTGGAGCACTCCTGCAATCCCAGCAACTCAGGAGGCTGAAGCAGGAGGATTGTAAGTTCAAAGTCTGCCTCAGCAAATTAGCGAGGCTTCAGACAACTTAACAAGACCCTGTGTTAAAAATAAAAAATAAAAAGGGCTGAAGATGAGACTTAGTGATTAAGTGCCCCTGGGTTCAATCCCCAGTACCAATAAATAAATAAATAATAAGGCAATGATTAGCTCCTCCTCTGACAGAGGATTAATACCCAGAATATATGAAGAATTCAAAAAGCTTAACACCAAGAAAACAAATAACTAAATCAATAAATGGGCACAAGAATTAAACAGACATTTTTCAAAAGAAGAAACAAACATGTCCAACAAATATATGAAAAAATGTTCAATATCTCTAGCAATCAGGAAAAGCAAATCAAATTTACATCAAGATCTAGGAAGAACCCTAGATATGTCACATATTCATTTCAGTCAGAATGGCAGTTATCAGGAATACAAATAATAATAAATGCTGGCAAGGATGTGAGGGAAAAGGTACACGTGTACATTGGTGGTGGGACTGCAGACTAGTACAACCACTCTGCAAAACAGTATGGAGAATTCTCAGAAAACCAGAAATGGAGCCCTCATATGACCCTACTATCCCACTCCTGCCTATTTATCCAACAATACTAAAATCAGTCTACTATAACAATACAGCCACTTTAATAGCACAATTCACAATAGCCAAATTATGGAATCAGCCCAGATGCCCATCGATAGACGAATGAATTAAGAAATTAGGGTACATATGCACAATGGAATTTTGCTCAGCCATAAAGAAGAATGAAATTATGGCATTTACCTTAGCCCTAGCCTTCTCCCTGTAGAATGCACTCCTGCAACCACAAATCAGCCAGGATTTGTGGTTGCAGGCAGAAATTACTTTAGCTAGTTTAAGAAGAAAAATAATGTTAATTTAACAAGAATTCTTGATATCTCCTGAAATCTTCAAGAAGGTTGGAAAGCAAGGTGCAGAGGCTCTTCAGCCAGGATCCATGCCCACATGTACTGTGAGGGCTGCTTGAGGAGAGAGGACCCTATGGTAGCCGCTTGACACAGACATCACAGCCCCCTGCCAGTGGCTCTGGAGACTCAACACAAGAAATTCCACCAAGGATGTTGTGGAAGGGCTAATGCCTTCTGTTGTCATTCTTGTGAAATGTTAGATTGGAAGGGTTCCTATTAGGATTTGCTTCTGGAGGGAAATCTATGGTTATAACTGATTGGTGGAACGAGTAAGCAGCACTCAGTGTACTATGAAGTTAATGATTCTTCAGGGAACGGCTCTTACACAGAATCCCTCCGAGGTCCTGGAATAACCCTAGATATGTCATATATTTTGTAAAATTTGCAAAATAAAGATACTCCATGGGAACCAGGTGTGGTGGTCCAAGCCTATAATTCCATCTACTCAGGAAGTAGGAGGATTGAAAGTTTGAGGCCAGCCTGACCAATTTAGTGGGACTCTACCTTAAAAGAACAACATCAATGTAAACACTCTAATTGCAACTCTGCCTTTCCTACTCTTATTAAATGTACATAATATAGTATTACCAACCATGATTTGTGGATTTAAAGAAACTTTTCTAAATGATTGATAATAATAAAAAATTTGACCAATCATACTGAAGACTAAATTTTAAAATATATATATATATATATAAAATATTCAGGGGCTGGGAGTGGTGGTGTATTCCTGTAATCCCAGGGGCAGGGGAAGCTGAGACAAGGGGGATCATGAGTTCAAGGCCAGCCTCAACAACTTAGCTACACAGAGATCCTGTCTCTGAATGAAAAACAAAAAGGACTGGGGATATGGCTCAGCGGTTAAGTGCACTTGGATTAATCCCTGGTACCAAAACAAATTAAAACAACCCAGAAGCAAGACAACATTCAGTGCCTGGGGATGTAGCTCAGTTGGTAGTGCACTTGCCCAGCATATATGAGCCTCTGGGTTTAATTACCAGCACCACAAAACAAAACAAAACAAAACATTTACAAGTGAAGAAGCAATCAAGTTCTAAAAAAAAAAAATTAAAGATAAACATTAAGCAAATTAATTTAAAAATGACATTGCTTTTCAGGATCTGTGATGTTTATGATTTTAAATTTGTAATTTTTAGTTTTTCATTCATAATGAGTATTTTTAACATAATTGTGAATTAATAGTTTTATTGCTTCTTTTTTTAATAAAAAAGGACCCCCAGTGGTATAAAATGAGGTTCAAGCCCCACAAATGCAGGATCTCCCCTGGCTGAATCCCTGAGTAAACTGACTGCCAGCCCTGACTTCTACCTCCAGCCAGCACTCAGAATGGAGATTTCTCAAACATAGGGAAGGTGTTTAAACATGCTGGGTGTCCCTAAATTTGATGAATGTCCCTTATACTGTGCTTCAACCTGTTTCACGTTTGGGAATAGCACTGGTCTTGAGGAAACATAGTTGGATAGGTTTAGAAAGGGATTGGAGAAGCAGGAACACATAGTAGAAATATTGTGTAGACATGGAAAACTGAATCATACCTGAAAAAAGGACCTTGAGGATTACCATGGACAGTTACCAGGATGATGGTGCCAATAACCAGGACAGAGATCTCAGAGCAGATGCAGGCCTGAGGGAGAGCTAGAGATTCTTTCTGAACATTCTGGGATTCAAATTACGTAGGCCTCTATAAGGACAAAAGTTAGCAGATCTATAAGTGTTAATTCACCATCTCATAGTGCTGGATGAAGAGTAGTAAAAATTACACTTATGAAATTTAATTTATTGGTCAGAGTGGGTAAAATAAAATAGCAGATTGATTTTGAAAAATATCAACAAATATAACTGAAGGGCAAATAAAATTAAAATACATAGTAGGCAAAAATGACATTTATGATTAAATATCAGAGTTCCTGCTTTAATTTTAACATTTTTACTCTAGAAACTATCAATACTAGAAAAGATTAATAAACATGATTGGTCTATAGTAACAATTATAACGATGACTATATAGAGCTTACTCTAATCCAAATTATTATTCTATCACTTTCATTGTTCTTTATATTGTCTAATATGAGAGCATTATCATTCCCATTTTTACATAAGGATAAGTTGAGTCTTGGAGTGATTAAGTAACCTGCTCACTTGTGCAAGTAGTCTGGACTCCAAAGCCTATGTTCTTAACCAGAGCGTTATATGCCATAGTGTTGCTTATCAGCATTCAATTATATTGGCTTCATTATTCTGCTGGCACACACGTATGTGGATAAATCCTTATACAAATATATATGCTTTGTTCCACCACAACCATAACAAGTTAAATTTATCTTTGATAGCCTCATACCCTTCTAGGGAACAATAACCCATTCAAAGTTGCACAGAAATAAATGACCAACCAGACTGAATTCCTTAAATGTCCAACTTTTGGCAACTCTGTTGTTAGGGACATAGAGCTTATTTGAGGGAGGAGCAGGGCTTGATATGAGTTTCTTTGAAAAACAGGAAGAGAGAAATTATCTGTACACCATGGATTACATTTTTACTTTCTTTTCAGGTCTCAGAGGCAGAATGGAATTTACATGATGGGGCTCCAGGAAAAACAGGACCAGGAAGCTCTAGGCATCGTTTCCAGGGGCTTACCTTCAGGCTTCATTGCATAGGAGTAATGAAACAGGCCAAGCAAGATACCAAAGAAGTGGAGATAAGAAGAAGCTACAGATTAACTGTTTGTTTGTCCTAAAGTCAGTGAAAACAACTTGATAACTCTCTAAATACCTCCCCATGTTTAGCCCCTTTTATTTCTTTCATTTAGTTATCATAGTCATTTTTCTTATTTATTTGCTTATTATCTGTCTTTACAGCATGCATTTTTAGCAAGGATAATATCATCTCCAACTCAAGAAAATTGGTTCTTGGGAGGAAAAAAATTTATCTTTCTTTATGTAAAGCATAAAGACACAGTGCATAAAAAGGTAAACTTTATCTGTGATACTAAAATTTCAAGAAGCATTTAGGGAAAAAATGTCTAAAAATGTTTTTGGAAGGTAGTAATAAAAAGAAAAAAAAGGTAGAAAAACACTATTCTGGGGTAAGCTTCATGAAGGAAGGATCTGGCAGGCTGGGGGTGTAGCTCAGTGGCAGAGCACTTACCCAGCATGCCTGAGGGCCTGGGATGGATCCCCAGCACCACAAAAGAAAAAAGCAAACATAAAGAAGACAAGGTTGAGGAACTGTTTTTCTTCTTAAGAGAGCTAGGAAGGTGGACTACCTATTAAATAATCAAGATCTCAATTCAAAAGTGAAATTACTTCTTCATTTTTGAGAAAGCTACTCTGTCACAGTTAGTACTGACTTTCAAATGTCTCCATGCAAAATGCTTAATTTATAAAGTAGCCCACAGCATTCAAATCAGTTCTCCTTCTTATCCCCATTCTTTCACCTAAAGTCCATGCTGGGTATTAGTATGTTTTCTACATAAGCCTAGACTTGAATTGCATGAGCTCAAAGCCCTGATGGCCAAGAAGTGCTCATGAGTGGGTGTCCAGTGTGGGAGATGATAGGTGCAACAGCTTCCAGTGGCCTCATAGTGCCTATTCCTGGCCAGACAGGTCCCTGCTCTGTCTCCTAACTGATTAATAATAGTTCAGGCTTCAGATAGATGGAGATAATTTCCCCAGCCCCAAACTTGTTTTTGCAGCTTCATCACATTCATGTGAAACTCTCAATCTCTAAGAGTTCTTGAGGAACCAAAGAAAATGCCACAGTCATGATCACAGAAGTGATCTTTCCTCAACCCTGTGCTGTTTAAGTGCCCGTATGTTACCAGAGTCCTAGGCTAGAGGCCTGACTCTAGGGTCCCTCACAAATCAGGTCCAGCCACTTGCCCCCAAAACCAGAAGGAAAACGTCACAGTGAAAAGCAGGAAAGGAACGTTAATCAATCAATACAGCCATGTTGGGGAGAGGAGTGAAATCATGGGTCTGAGTTCTGTCTTTGGGGTCTGAGTTCCCAGATTATAGACAAAGAAACCAAAGGTAGACATATTCAAGCACTTTGGCGCTAAATACTGGTCCTGTTGATCATTATCCCAGGGTTGGTCAAGAGGACCTTATCTCAGCTACAAGAAAGATGCTGCTGCCTGTAGAGTAATGTCTATTCATTGAAAGGTTTTATCTGAAAGATCTGTTGTTACTGGAATCCAAGGTGACTCAGAACAAGGAAGACAGATGCAAAATGGAGGCAGTTTTTGTTTTGTAGTACTAGGGATTGAACCTACAGATGCTCTATGACTGAACTAGATCCCTAGCCCTTTTTATTTTTTTATTTTGAGACACAGTCTCACTCAGTTACAGAGGTAATTTGTGTGTGTGTGTGTGTGTGTGTGTGTGTGTGTGTGTATACATGTGCACTGGGGATTGAACCCAGCCTCATACTAAACCACTGAGGCACATCCCTAGCCTGACAAAAACACTCTTAACAGATAATAAATCTAGATGGAATTTTTCTCTATATTAATTAGAAAGATTTTGAACAAAGCAACAACAATAATAATAATAATGGAATAGAAAATAAATTTATTTAGAAAAAGTAAAATTATTTTTATTCAGAAAGAAACAGCTAAAGTGAGTTAGTAAATGTCTATGAACAACCCCATAGATATGTCCCCATTACTTTTCCACCTCTTGTAAGATCAACTGAATGTTGACACAAATGAGTATACAAGGATAAATGGATTTGGAGCGTAAGAAAATGTGTTTCAGCAGGGCGTGGTATTGTATACTTGTAATCCCAGGGGCTTAGGAGGCTGAGGCTGGAGGATTGCAAGTTCAAGGCCAGCCTCAGCAACTTAGCAAGGCTATGCAACTTAGCTAGACCTGTCTCAAAACAAAACAAAACAAAAAATGATCTGAGGATGTGACTTAATGGTTAAGCACTCTCCTGGGTTCAATACCTGGTACCAAAAAAAAAAAAAAAAAAAAAAAAGAAAGAAAGAAAGAAAGAAAAAGAAAAGAAAACAGGACTGGGGATGTGGCTCAAGTGGTAGCGCGCTCGCCTGGCATGCGTGCGGCCCGGGTTCGATCCTCAGCACCACATACCAACAAAGATGTCTCCGCCGAAAAACTAAAAAATAAATATTAAAAATTCTCTCTCTCTCTCTCTCTCTCTCCTCTCTCACTCTCTCTTAAAAAAAAAAAAAGAAAAGAAAACGTTTTTCATTGGCCTAAAGGAGATTTGAGAGAGGAGATTTTGACTGCCAGAAGATAATGAAATTCAACCATGGAAGGATTGTTAACCTTTAAGAAGGATCTACATTTCTTTCTTTTAGAGAAAGAAAAGATGATAGACAAAGGGAAAGTTGAGATGGAGAATTAGGCAGAATTTCTACAAGAGTTATCTCTTAGTCTAAACTGTCTCAAAAGAAATGCTCTCACTGTCTGGCCTCAGTAAAACCTGCATTCAAAATTATTTTCCAAGTCTATATAAACATTCATATGAAGCTACTTCTACCCTATCCTGAATTATTCCTCTTGTGAAATCAGTGAGGCCTTTAGAGTGATGGTCAGGGTTGGCAGGCTGCTTCCTATTAGTAGAGAAGAGCATGATCCTTAGTGACCTTGGTCATAGGCATACCATCCATGCTAGGCTGCCACAGGAAGGTGACAGAGGTCATCATCTTTAATGACAGCAGTGAGAAGGAACTGAGAACTGTGAACGAGGAAAGAATTTGAAACCTCTTGTGGGAAGTACTTATGGGCATTCTGTGTTGACAGCATTATTGATTTTCAGTGGTCAAAAGGGAAATGGAGGATATTTATATGGAGATTTTTAGTCTAGAGAATTCAATTAGAGTGCATTTTAAAGAAAGGAGTTAAGTGAAATTGTGGAAGGACACTTGCAGAGGCTGTCTAACAGACCTGTAACCAAATCTCAAGACTATCCAGCCCTTTCCATTCTCAAAAAATTCTGACAGGTCCATGGTGTGCAATCATGAAAATTGCTGATGGCTAGTTCACTGTTTTCTAGCTGTCTTCTACTTCTATCAGTTGAATTGTTGTGCTAAGAGCACTTGTTATTATGAGTATGTTTTTTCTTTTCAGTCTTTTTAAATAATTATGTGTTGAAATCAACTTTCTGGTATACAATTCTATGATTTTTTTTTTTTTTTTTGGTACTGGGATTAAGCCCAGGGGCATTTGACCACTGAATTACATTCTTGGCCCTTTTTTTAAAATTTTGAGTTAGGGTCTCATTTAGTTGCTGAGACTGGCTTTGAACTTGTGATACTCCTGCTTCAGCCTCACTGAGATTACAGGTGTGTGCCACCAGGCCCAGATCAATTCTATGAATTTTAACACACACATAGATTAGTGTAACCACTACCACGAAGAAGATACAGAAAACTATGCTGGGCACAGTGGCACATGCCTGTAATCCCAGCAATTTGGGAAACTAAGCAGGAAGATCACAAGTTCAAGTCCAGCATGGACAACTTAGCGAAGCATTGTCTCAAAACAAAAATAATAAGGGGTGGGTTGTAGCTCAGAGGTGGAGTGCCCCTAGGTTCATCCCTAGTAGCACTAAACAAAGTAAAATAAAAGTCGTCTTGGACCTTCTTAAGTGTGTCAAATGAATGTTTTATGTTTTATATTTTTGACAGTTAAAAAAGATATGTGGGTATATGTGTTTTTATTTATTTAGTTAGTTGTACTGGGTATGGAACTCAAGGCCTTGCACATGCTAGGCACGTGCTCTTACTACTGAGCTACACTCCAACCCTTAATTAATTAATTAATTTTCCTATTGTGGTATATGTGTATTTTTAAAATTATTCCACACTAACTAGTTGGTTTGGGGAGCAGTCTATTCTGGATGCATGGGGGCTTTTTTGATGTTTTAGAAAGTGATCCAAATGCATTGGGTTGAAAGAAAGGTAGGAAAACCAGAAAGGAGTTTATTTCAATAATCTGAACTTGAGTGGTAGCAAAGGGAATCAAAGAACAGATAAAAGTGACTTTAGAAAAGAAGAAGCAGCTGAACTTGTGAGCCTGCTGGCTGGAGGGAAGGATGTGGATGGAGAAATTGTCAAGATGACTCTGAGACTTGGGGCCTGGTGGTTGAATAGTGCCAGTAATAAAAATAGGAAACACAAATAAGGAAAGCATTTATGGGGGAGAAAGAAGTACTTACAGAAGGATAAGATTAAAGAACTAAGGTTTATAGTGTTAAATCTGTTGGGATGATTATGTGAAAACCCAAGCATGGGAAGGGTCATTCTACTTCCCACAGTTTCTTCCTGTTACAGAGTTTGACATTTGTGAAACTAAAGAGATGGAAAGTGGCTTGTGGCTTCAGGCTAGAGAGAAAACAGTCACTTTTTTTTTTTTTTGCATGACAAAGAACAGGAGAAACTCAAGGAAGTGGTAAATCTTCACAGGGGAAGGAAGTAGTACTTTTTAGATGTTATGTCCTTGAGGGCAGAATAACAAAAGGGCTCTTTTTTTTCAACTGAGTCAGAAGCAGCTCTTGGCTTCAGTTGTTGATCTGGCGAACTCAGTCAGGAGAATAAGACAAGAGGAGGTAGGACCTTGATGTTGAAATCCGCTGGAGGGGCTTACTCAATACTACTTCTAGTCTGCTTCTACTTTGACTTTCTTCCACCGAAAATCTTGCTTTCCCTGACTCCTTTGCGGTTGAGACTCTCCATGTGCCTTAGTTTGGCTAATGAGATATGAGTAGAATTTTCTGCTTCCTTCATCTCACCTGGATGGCTGAAGAAACCACTCTCAAATCTCAATGGATTAGAACAGACCTGAACTTGAAGTAATCAGTTAATAGACCATTATCTCGGAGCCTGAATGGAGAGCCTGGCCAAAGAAGTTACACTGATTTTTGGCAGACTGAATTTTAGGAAGACTTCCTTCCATGATAAAGTGGCCTGGTGCTTAGGTTACATCAGCACGTGGTTAGAGATGACAAGAATGGTGTTGGAAAGTGGGGGAGAGGAACAAAGATATTTTATTTGGAACTTATCATCAGGGTAATGATATTTATAGTTCTGTGATATCTGACGCATAGTGTGCACTCATTACTTATTGTATGAATAAATGAAATGAGACTTAATAAGATATCAAACACCAAAAGATGATCTCGTTATCTATACTCAGTTGAATCAGCTGGGTATTATTATTACTTTTTGGGGGGTAGAGTGTGCCAGGGATTGAACTCAAGGGCACCCAGCCACTGAGCCATATCTCCAGCCCTATTTTGTATTTTATTTAGAGATAGGGTCTCACTGAGTTGCTCACGTCTTCACTAAGTTGCTGAGGCTGGCTTTGAACTCGTGATCCTCCTGCCTCAGCCTTCGGAGTTGTTGGGATTATAGGCATGCATCACCGTGCCCAGCTATTATTATTTTTTAATACCCTCAACTGTCTTAGTATCATGACACATATCATTCCTCTTACCCAAAATGCTCACCCATCTCCCATATAACCATGTCCCTCTCTCACTTTCCCTATAAAAGTAAACAAGACACAAACACATCAATTTCACTCTATTCAAAGATTTTTTTTTCTATTCTCACTCTGACAAAGTCTCAGTTACTCCAATAGCTGCATGGAGCCAGACAGTGTTAATTTGTATAATATTACCAGCTGCTATGCCTAGGGGTGAACTTCTAGCCAAAGCAAAGGCATTTATGTCTATTTTTGTTCTATGAAATTGAAAGCTTCCCAGAAGGGATGCATATCTTTATTTCCTTTCTATTTCCTCATATTCCTATTTTTGAAAGCTATTTTTTACTCAGTAAACATTATAGACTGACTCATAATCAGGTTCATAATTGTTGCATTTTTATTTAATAAGAAATGTAAATGACCAGCCAGATGTAGTTTCTTAGTCACTAAATAAAGAAGGGAGAATAATCTCCTGAGCAGTGATTTTCTAAATAATAACATGAAATTTAAGACTGGACTTGCAGTCTCACTATAAATTAGGACTATAATCCTGATTCTTCCAGAAACTTACCTTAAGACAGTTAATTTCTGTCTGGGTATCCATTTTATTTTATAAGAAATTAGTTGCCCTATAGATTATTTAATATATAAAGCCATCTTTAAATAAGCCATCTTTAACTATGTCTTCTGAAATCTCAGCAACTCAGGAGGTAAGGTAGGAGGATTACAAGTTGGAGGCCAGAGTTGTCAACTCGGCAAGACCCTGTCTCAAAATAAAAAGGGCTGAGGATGTGGCTCAGCGGGAAAGCGCCCTAGGTTCAATCACCAGTACCACAACAAAACAAAACAAAACAAACCCCTAAACTAAACTATTCTGGGTAGGAAAGTTGGAACATGGAAAATAAGAGTCTTCTCTTATTAAAGTCTTCTCTTCTTAAAGGAAGAGCTCTCACTGAGCAAACATGCTTTAAAAAGTCTCTAAAAATAGTATTCCATCTTTGTGGCTGTATTGTGTGTGTGTGTGTGTGTGTGTGTGTGTGTGTGTGTGTGTGAGAGAGAGGGGGGGGGAGAGAGGAGAGAGGAGATAAAGAGATTGCGAGATAGAGAGATAGAGAGAAACAGAGAGAAGTGTGTATGTAGATGATAATAAGCATTGAACCTAGGGGTGCTCTACCACTGAACTACATCCCCAGTCCTTTTTATTTTGACACAGGGTCTCCCTAAATTGCTGAGGCTGACATCAAACTCACAATCATTCTGCCTCAACATGCCTAGATGTGTACCACCATGCCCAGCATGTAGCGTCCTAAAACATTACAGAAAATGAAAAATCAGTATTCATGGGCTTAGAAGAGAGCATTAATCTAAAGGTCATTTAGCCCAACTCCCTAATGTGACAGATAAAGGAACTTAAGATAAATTTTGCTTCCCTTTCTGTGATTCAGTCAAGTGAGGTTTGGAGTACTTCATATTTAGTTCTCAAAATGGGTTTATAGGTAGTGCATGGGACCTCTCTCATGCTGTCTTTTAGGCCTATGCTGGAGAGTGTAATTGGCAAAATGAGATAGACCTAGTGAGGTCTTTCAACAGTAAGAACTTTGCACAGAACATGAGATGGACTTATATTTGACCTAAAATCGGTCTCATAAGAAGTTCCAGTATAGTTGAATAGCAATGATGAGAAGAATTTTTACTAGACTGACATTGTGTAGGCTCAAATAGAAAACTATTACATGTGCAAAACAAATTAGAACCTGGCTATCAAATGCAAAGAAATAATATGCTAAAGATAATGTTGAATTCTGGGGAAAAAAAAATATCACCAGAAGAGAACACTCAGTGCCCCTTGAATGGAGGGTTTGGCTTTTATTTTAATTTGGACAATGAGTTATCTTCATTGCTATGTGTTAGGAAGCAAACTAAGAAAATGTGCTTCGGTCCTGTTTGTACTACTAATTCTCTGCATAATTTCATTGCGTGGTTCCCCCTCTTTTTATTTTTCCTTCAAGTATCTCTTAGGACTGAGACATTTATGCTAAACTAAGGGTAGTAATGAATAAAAGTGGACCCCAAGTATACATGTGTATATGTATATGTACACACACACACACACACACACACACACACACACACATACATCTTTTTTTAAATTAACAGGCAGTAAAACCAATGGAAGAAATAAATTTTAGAATGAGGAAAAAATATACTTTGCTTTCTGTATAATTTTTACACTTAAATTATTCTACTCACTTATATTAATATTAGGATATGTTTTATTCCTTGAGCACATGTTTTGCTATAGGCAAATAGTCTAGAAACAGAAGGGAAAAGGGATGACATCACAGGGTAAAATGGCAACAAAGTTCAGAGTAGGTTTCTTCACATGAATAATGGAGTATTGGCTATCAGTGCCAGCTGCCAGTATTTCCCTGCAAAGAAACATAGCTCCATGTTGCAATGCCACTGAGCAGGTTGAAGAAGACTCTCAGTTGGAGTTCAGTTACATTTTTTATGGTACAATGGGTTGGACTAGATAAACACAAGTCTTGCTTGAAAGCTTCTTAGTGGTTCAGAGTTCTTAGCAAATATGTCTGATTCTTCATCCAAGAAAGGTTGTTTCCATAAAGGCAAGTCCAAGGGCCAACACAGAGAAATATCTGCTTCATTCCAGATAACTTTCAGAGATCGAGATAAATTGGGTGGGTGTGAATGTATTTACCCTGTCTTCCATTCCAGGGGGATGACTCAGGATCTAGAAGGTTGGTGCTTCAGCCACCCACAGCTGTTTTCCAGGCAACTAAATATTTTAACTCTGAGGGTATGATTAATTGATTAACTGGAAAATACACCGCATCCTAACTGCCCACCAGCTGTGGAGCTGGTTAGTGAGGCACCAAAGGAGGAGTCAAAAATTTCACCTGTTTGCTCTTTGGTAGAACTGAGACACAGAGAATACCAGGGAGAAAGAGGAGAGCTGGAGGCGGGATTGGCTTTGTTAATATTTGCCAATCCCATCACCGCCATCTGATCATCCAACAGGGCGCCCACACCACAGCAGCTCCTTTGCACATCACCTGCCTTGCTTCTTAATTCCCCTAGAGGAGTTGCCTTCCTAGCTTCAGCTAAGAAATCATGGTTTTGCAAGGTAGAAGGGAAGGCTCCCTGGAGCTATCATGGAAATGTTTGATTGATTGATTTTTAAGAAAAGAAGCCACCTCGAAGCAAGCAAATAAAGCCTTAGTTCCAAAGGACTTTAAAAGAAATAATAGGAAGATCTGGAAACCTGGTTAACAATGCTGGTGGCAAACATTAATTGAGCGAGAAGTCTCTTAGTGATGGAATACCCCCAGCTGAAAGGAACACTGCTCAAGAACATGATGTAATTTATGTTATTTTGATAATGTAAAACATGACCTGGAATTTGAGAAAGAACTTGACATCCACAGCTACACAGAAATCAAAAGTCGATCACTAATGACCTCAGATCAAAATTTACTTGTAAAAATCTTATAGGATCCATATTATATTTCACAGATATCTAAAGAGTTTGAATTATAGATTTAAAAACTAATAAATGTATTTTTGTATTAGAAAAAAAATATTTGCCAAGATCAAAAGCCAGAGATACTGAGGTCAAGCTCGACACAGGAAGCTTCAAGCCTAATTCAGCTAAGAAATTTAAAAAATGTTGGCAACATTGCTATGCATATAATATATATGTCTAAAAAATACATGTTGGCTGATTGTTGCCTTTTTGTTTTGCTTTCCTGCTTTTCATCAATTTGTCATTAATTTGTGGGATAGAATCTCTAAGGGAAACTTATTGTTTAAAAACAATGTATTACCTAATTGTATTATCAGTTGGGCTATTTCATGAGGAAAACAAGGAATGCAAGACAAAGTTCTAGAAGGTCAGAAGAAATTCAGTTTGTTTTCTAAGTGCTTTCTTCCTTTCTTTTTTTCCCCCCTCGTCTTACTATAGATTGGGGAGGGAGAGTCAACATGATCTAATTGTAAATGACTGAGATTTATTTGCTGGTTAATTGTTATCCAGGGGGAAGGAGGGTTTGCCAGGTTTATTCACACTCAAAATATTTTTACACAAGAAGCAGTAACTGCCAAAGCCAAAGCCAAGGAGCTGATAATTGAGGGAATTTCCTCTTCTTTAGTGGGATATAAGGTATAATCATGCTAAATGAAGGAAAAATACTTACAAAGTGGATTGCTCTATGTTCCATTCCCTTGTTTATATCCTTTCCAGGAAACCTTATTGTTTTTAAACATTAGAAAGAAAAGCCAACGTGGAAACCAGTGTGGTTAAATTGGAAACATACAGTTCCATAATTTTAACTCCTGATTTTCTATGTATTAACAACAACAACAAATTCCCCTTTCTTAATGTCTCACTGTAATATGAATTTTTCATAAAATACCTTCAGGCTTAAAAGAAATATGTCAGTGTTTAAAGTTGAAAGGCAGAGTTTTCTAAGCTCCTTGTTTTTAATTTTTTTTTTTTAAATTAAGCTCATTTTTCCAAAACTCCTTTTCTGAAAGTTCTAAAAAATGTAATGCTTTATAGACTTCTCACAAATCCTAGGAATGACTTGAGGTTAAAAGTGGTTTGAAGTTGATTGCTAATTAGATCTCAGAGCAAGACTGACCTATGCCTTTCCTCCTTCTAAATTGCTTACATTATAGCCTTGCAAGGTGATGCATCCTGTAATTCAGTGAGAGGTGGAGGCAGGAGGGTTACAAGTTGGAGGCCAACCTGGGCAATTTAGGGAGATCCTGTCTAAAAATAAAAAATAGAGCTGCAGATGTAGCTCAGTGGTAGAGTGCTTGCTTAGCATGTGCAAGACCCTGGGTTTAATCTCCAGTACGGGGGCGGGGGGGATGTGTTAAAAAATTATAGGAAAAAAAAAATAAAAGGTAAAAACAGTTGGGATGTAGCTCCACGTTAGAACACCTCTGATTTCAATCCCCCAGTACCAAAATAAATAAGTAAACAGCTTACATTTCCGAACAGTGTTTTGCTTTTGGACAAAATACAGACATTTGGTGTTTGAAAATAATTTCATTGGTAGCTATAATTTAATTTGGGATAAAATTAAGTACAGGTTGTGTCTATGAATGCTTATGTTTTAATTAATCTCCTGCAATTATTAAGTCACTTTGAAACTGGGAATAGATATAATCTAATTTTTTTGGGGGGGGTACTGGGATTAAACCCAGGGGCACTTAATCACTGAGCCATATTCCCAGCCCTTTTTATTTTTGTTTTTTTTTTTAATCTTTTGTTTATTTTATTTTTTAAATACACAACAGTAGTGGAATGCATTACAATTCTTATTATACATATAGAGCACAATTTTTCATATCTCTGTATATAAAGTATGTTCACACCAATTCATGCCCTTATACATGTACTTTGTGGGATTTTTTTTGCATTACAATTCTTAATACACATATATACCACAATTTTTCATATCTCTGTTTGTATATAAAATATGTTGACACACAATTCAAGTCTTCATAACATGTACTTTGTATAATGATGTCCATCACATTCTACCATCCCAGCCCTTTTTATTTTGAGACAGGGTCTTGTTGAGTTTCTGAGGGCCTCACTAAGTTTCTGAGGCTGGCTTTGAACTGACTGTCCTCCTGCCTCAGCCTCCCAAGCTGCTGGGATTACAGGCATATGCCATCATACCCAGCTTAATTTTTTATTTTTGCAGATCCTTCACAAAGGATAACTTTACATCTCAAATATTACAATCAGTTTGCCCCTCAAAAGGCAGAAAGATGATACTGAAGTTAAAATTGTTGACACCAGGAGTCACAGTATTCAGCCTCCACTGATTTCAGAATTATCCCTCTCCACCTGCCATTAAATTAGCATCTTTATAAGCATGAGTAACTGACCAGAAATTCTCAATAGAAATAAGAATTTAAGAGGAATTTTAAACATAATACACTATCCTCTTTCCCTGAACTATCCATATAAAAATAATTGAACTTTCTTTATTTTAAAATTCATTTATTTACTATATGAAGGAAAGTGAAGTTGGACCCCTACTTTACACCACATACAAAAACTTACTCAAAATGGATCAAAGACCTTAAGTATATGTCATAAAATTAGAAAACTCTTTAAAAAAATACAGAGGAAACTCTTCATTGGATTTGACAATTATTTCTTGGACATGGCATCATAAAGTAAACAACAAGGCAAGTAAGCAAACTGGACTTCATCAAAATTAAAAAGTTCTGTAGATCAATGGTATCATCAAAGATTGAAAATGCAATCCACAGAATGGAAAGAATATTTGCAAAGCATGCATCTGATGGGGGATTAAGTCCAGAATATATAAGGAACTCCTACAAGTCATCCATCTATCTTTCTATGTATGTATGTATGTATGTATGTATGTATGTATGTATGTATGTATCTATCTATCTATCTATCTATCTATCTATCTATCTATCAATCAATCATCTATCTATCCTTACTGGGTATTGAACTCAGGGGTGCTTAACCACTGAGCCACATCCCCAGCCCTTTCTCTTTGATTTTTGAGACAGGGTTTTGTCAAGTTGCTTAGGGCCTAATTAAGTTGCTGAGGTTGGCTTTGAATTTGCAATCGTCCTGCCTCATCCTCCTGAGTCACTGGGATTACAGGTGTGCGCCACCAGCCCAGCTTTATTTTTATTTTTGGTACCAGGTATTGAACCCAGAGGCACTTAACCACTAAACCACATCCCCAGACCTTTTTAATTTTGGGGAGTGGGTACTGGGGCTTAAATCTAGAGGTACTTTATCACTGAGCTACATCTCCAGTCCTTTTTATTTTTTATGTTAAGGCAGGGCCTCACTATATTGCTTAAGACCTTGCTAAATTGCTAAGGCTGGCCTTGAACTTTCCATTCTCTTGCCTCTGCCTCCCAAGCCACTAAGATTATAGGCATGTGCCATTTAACCCAGATATAATTCAACATTGTAAAAACTCAAATACTCTGATTTAAAAAATGAGCAAAGGACTTGAATTGATATTTCTCCAAAAAAGACATACTAATGGCAAAGAAGCCCATGCATATTAATTATTAATAATTAAGGAAATGCACATCAAAACCATAATGAGACACCACCTTATATCCATTAAGATGACTATTGTATATAAAACAAACCAACCAAAATGTAACAAGTCTTGGCAAGGAGACAGAAATCAAAAACTTTGTGCTCAGTAGATGGAAATATAAAATGGTGCAATGCATTGGAAAACAGCATGGTGACCCCTTAAAAGTTAAACAGGATTATGCAATTACACTTCATAGATCTAATAACTCCACTTCTGAGTACATACTCCAAAGAATTGATAGCAGCACCTACAGAACAGATTTTTATAAACTCTTCTTTAAAATAGCATTATTCATAACAGCCAAAGTGTAAAAATAATAATGATAAATAACTATCCACAAATGAATGGATAAACTGTGGTATGTAAACCTACAGAGGTAGATACAGAGGTATACATGAAATATCATTCAGCTTTAAAGAGGGCTGAAATTCAGATAACATGGGTGACACATGGTGCTATGTGAAATAGGCCAGATACTGAAGATTCTACCTATATGATGTACCTAGAATAGTGAAATTAGTAGAGAAGGAAATAAAACTGTGGTCACCAGGGGCTGAGGGAGGGAGAATAGGTGTTATGGTTTCATGGGTCAAGAGTTTCATTAGGGCTGATGAAGAAGTTCTGGACCTGAGAGTGGGGATGGTTGCACAACAGTGCAAATGTCCTTAATGCCACTGAACTGTACATTTAAAAATGGTTGAAATGGCAAATGATATTATGTCTATTTTACCACCATTAAAAATCCATTTATATATGTTAAATTTGAATTTCCCTAAAAGCAGATCCTGTGTGATAAGGATCCCAGAATAAGTAGTTGATTTGGTATCCCAAGAAATATTGTTGATGGAGCAGGTGGGGAGAATGGAATGGAAGAGAAGCCATCCCAAAAGGTCTGTGTTATCAAACAAGTTACTGAGTGAACAATAGGAACTTACTCCAGCTGGGAGTCAGTACTTATATTGACATAAGATAAACCTCAGCATTGCCTTGCTAGCTAGGAAAGGGAGTTGGCATACTATTCCAATTCCCATAAGTCATGTTGAAAGGACTAATCTCAAATGTCTGTTTACTCCTGAGCTCAGTACAACAGAGTAGACTCCAGTGGCCAAAGAAAAGACTTTGGCCATAGGGATCCTGATGTTGGCAGCTGGACATAGTCAAGGCTAAGGCATAGGCAGCATCTGCCTGGGTATATTTCAGACTTAAAAAAAATTCAAAGTGGACATGAATTAAGTAATTTAAGTTGGAGAATATTTCTTGATTATGCAGATCCCAGGTAGCACTCTGTAAGACCTTCAGAATGTGAAGCATACATTAAACTCAGTTTTTTGGGACTATCTGCCTTTGAGCAGTTTACTGTGTAGCATCCTTAGCTTCTGGTCAAGTCTTCACTTCCCAACTGGCTCCTTATCCCCTGCTCTAGTAAGGAAAAGCATACAATAGCCTTACTTTCTCAAGAAGGAAAATGGGCAGAAAATTGGGGGTTTCTTTTAAGTATAATTAAATCTCATTTAATTATTTTTGTATATTCACTTGAACTGAAACCACAGCCTTTCCTGTAAGTATGGAATAAAAGGAGGAGGTGGGGAAGAAATGGGAGGCAAGGGAGGTGGAGAAATCTCTTGGAGGACATCCAAGGGCATAACCCCCAGCACTGAAAGTTTAGGAGAGTGGAGAGTTGGCTGGGTTATAGAGAACAAAGTGAAACTGACTGTAATGAATGCCAGGGACAATTCTCATTGTGAGGCTATTCATTGTGGAATCCTTTGAAACTTTGTGACTTTCTCTTTGATGTCTTTACACCCCTTTCCTGTTTTTCACTTCATTAATAATAAAGATGTAACCAAAGAAAAATCTTTAAAAGTTTCTATGTGGGGCTGGGGATGCAGCTCAGTTGGTAGAGTGCTTCCCCAGCATGCATGAAGCCCTGGGTTTGATTCCCAGCACTGCAAAAAAAGGAAAAGATTATGTGGTTTCAACTTTGTTATGGAGTTATGAAGTTTTCGAATGCAAGGGATGCTAGAGGGAACAAAATTCCTTATGGGAACATGATGAAAATGGAGGCTGATCGTCCCCCCCCCACCCCAGGAAATGGGAAGAAAGAGAGCAGCCCAGCACAACTTCATTTATCCCCTCCATCTACTGCTTATCTACACATTGCTCCCTGGCTCAGAGCTGAAGAAGTCCCTGCCATATGAGAAAGGGGAAAGAAAAGACAATGTTGGCATACTAAGTTGTAATCTAAATAAAGTGTTGACAGTAAAATTACAGTTAAAATAGCTTTTATGGTCTAAGGACCTACCATTTCTCATATTTGGAATCATATCTGGCTTTTTATTTATTTATTTTTTTCCAGTCTTGGGGATTAAACATGCAGTGCTCTCCACTGAGCTATACCCCGAGCCCTTTTAAAATTTATTTTTATTTAAAAAAATTATATTTGTTCTTTTTAGTATACATGAGATTATAATGTATTTTTGACATATTGCACATACATGGAGTATAACTTCCTATTTTTGTGGTTCTACATGATGTGGAGTTACATTGGTTATGTATTCATATATGAACAGAGGAAAGTTATGTCTGATTCATTCTACTGTCTTTACCATTGCCATCCCCCCTTACTTCTCCCCACTCCCTGCTGTCCAGTCTGGTGAACCTCCCCTTCTCTCTCCCCTCTGCCTATTGTGAGTCAGCATGTGCATATCAGAGAGAACATTTGGCCTTTGGTTTTGGGGGATTGGCTTATTTCCTTTAGTATGATAGTCTATAGTTACCACAATTTACCAGCAAATGCCCAAGTTTTATTCTTCTTTATGGTAGAGTAATATTCCATTGTGTATATATGTACCACATTTTCTTTATTCATTTTTCTGTTGAAGGGTATCTAGGTTGGTTCCTTAGCTTAGGTACTATGAATTGAGCTGCTATAAACATTGATGTAGCCATGTATCTATAGTATGAAGTTTTTAAGTCCTTTGGGTATATACTGAAGAATAGGATAACTGAGTCAAATATGATTCCATTCTAAATTTTCTGAGGAATCTCCATACTGCTTTCCAGGGCTGTTGCACCAATTTGCAGTCCCACTAGCAATGTATGAGTGAACCTTTTTTGCCACATCCTCACCAACATTTATTGTTACTTGTATTCTTGATAATTACCTTTCTGACTGGAGTGAGATGAAATCCCAGTGTAGTTTTAATTTGCATTTCTCTAATTGCTAGTGATGTTGAATATTTTTTCATGTATTTGTTGACTGATCATATTTCTTATACTGTGAAGTGTCTTTTCGGTTCCTTTGCTCACTTATCGTAGGATTTTTTTTAATGTTAAAATTTTTGATTTCTTTATATATTCTGGATATCTGAGGTGCAGGTGGCAAAGATTTTCTCCCATTCTGTAGGCTATCTTTTCATGTTCTTGATGTTTCCTTTGCTGTGAGGAAGCTTTTTAGTTTGAAACAATACCATTTATTGATTCTTGATTTTACTTCTTGCACTTTGGGAGTCTTGCTGAGGAATTTGGTTCCTAAGCCAATATGATGGAGATTTGGGCCTACTTTTTCTTCTAATAGATGCAGGATCTGTGGTCTAATGCCTTGATCCACTTTAAGTTGAGCTTTTTGCAGGGTGAGAGATATGTTTCTTTCCCTGATGTGTCTCTGTCTCATTTTGTTAGAAATGTATTTCCAGTTTCCCCAACACCATTTGTTGAAAAGGCTATATTTTCTCCAAGGTATCTTTATAGAACCTTTATCAGTATGAGGTAACTGTTTGTCTCTGTGACTTCTATTCTGTTCCATTTGTCTTTATGTCTATTTTGGTGCCAATCCTATGATGTTTTTGTTACTATAGCTCTGTAATATTATTTAAGGTCTGGTATTGTGATGCTTCCTACTTTTCTTTTCTCACTGAGGATTGCTTTAGCTATCCTGAGCCTATTTCTGTGAACGTCATTGTAATTTTAGCAGGAATTGTTTTAAATCTATATAGCACTTTTAGTAGTGTGACTATTTTAATAATATTAATTCTTCCTATCCAAGAACATGGAAGGTCTTTCCATTTTCTGAGATCTCCTTCAATTTATTTCTTTAGGGTTCTGTAGTTTTCATTCTGGAGGTCTTTCACCTCTTTTGTTAGATTGATTCCCCCACTTTTTTTTTAGGTTATTATGAATGGGTAGTTTGCCTAATTTCTCTTTAAGTTGATTCATCATTAATGTATAGGAATGCAATTGATATATGGTGTTAATTTTATATCCTACTACTTTGCTGAATTCATTAATGAGTTCTAGAAGTTTTCTAGTGGAGTTTTTTGGGTCTTCTAAATATAGAATCATGTTATTGGCAAGTAGGGATAGTTTGAGTTCTTTTTTTCCTATTTGTATCCTTTTAATTTCCTTCTTCTGTCTAATTTCTTTCTAGGACTATATTGAATAGAAATGTCAAAAGAGGGCATCCTTGTCTTCTTTCATTTTTTAGAGGGAACGCTCTCAATTTTTCTTTATTTGGAATGATGTAGGCCTGGTGCCGCAGTCTTGGCTGGGCACAGAATCACGAGCCACTCAAGCAGGAACAAAACTTTATTTTGAAAAAGCCGCCAATACTCCGTAGGCACCGGCAAGCCAAACCCGGTCCTCCCACGCGGGCGTCTGCCGGAACTGCACGTTCCCCGGAACCGGGGGTCCCTTGGACCTCCCCCGGAATTCCCTCCTACTATCCTTCCCCAACCAATGGGAACTCTCCATGAGTCCCGTAACATGAGTCCGGTAGCAGGCCAAGGTGAACAGCGGGAGTCCAATTTCCATATGAATGTAAATCTTAACATAATCATATCTCAGTGGCTAGCTGGCGTCACTTTACAACCAAAGGTGCCATACATCGTATATTTGCTTGTGGCTCCTAGCATCTGCCCCCTTCTGTTTAATTAAGCAACAAGCAATGTGGCTAGGGACCGTGCCTGGTAGGTTGTCCAATTTAACATATGGTTCTTACCCGTCATGGGAGAACTGACATTTAGGCGTCAGCTTCCTGTCTTAGGTTGAATCCACTGTAATCAGATCAACCCGTCACTGACTACCGGTCCAGCATTCAGCCATGCTTGTGGATAGGCCTATGTACCAATGGGGGGGGGGTGAGGTTCTTGCCTCACCTCTGTTGGCCCCCAAATTTAGACCATCACTAGTAGAAGGGAGGAGGATACAGAAATGCCACGACACCAAGCCAATTGATGGCTCCTTTGGAAAAATTGTGTCACTGGTGACACCATCAGCAAAGATATGCCAGTATTACCACAATAAACATGGGGTGAGCTGGCAAGGAAATTGCATCACTGGTGACACCATCAGCAAAGACATGCCAGCAGTACCACAATTCGGTGCACCAGATGATATTTCACAATGTATGTAACTGATATATAGTCCAGGCAAGTTCTGCAAGCAGTTCAAATTGGAGGAGTCTATCAATATGTCCATTTTCTCCCAAAGTAAATCAAGTCCTTGATTGAGCATTACTTGTTGAGTTATATTCATTGATGCATCAGTTTATATAGTTTACTGTGATAACTATCATAGAAGCTGTAGTTTGGTTTTATCTCAGTCTTCACCAGAATTGGGATGGAGATGGAAATTCTGGCAATGATGCTAAAGAGACATTATCCTGAACAGAATTATTAAATATAATGAAAAGGAAAGGTGAAAGTAAACAAACAGATCTGTTAAACTTCTTTAAAAACAATCCTTAACAGCTGTTTACCTAATTTAAATTAGTAAACAAATAGATCTGTTAACCATCTTTAAAAACAATCATTAACAGCTGTTCACCTAATTTAAATTAAACCATATAAATCACGTGAATAAAGAAAAAATTCGGATCCATTTTTTCATGAGTGCTCCTCATATAAGAAATATGGACATACACACATACAGACATACAACACAAAACAGAAGTGTGCACACAACATACAACACATAAGACAATAGTAAATAAAGGCCTTGTAACTATACCTAGGTGAAATCTCCATTGCAATGTTTAAAAACTCCACAGTCAAAAAAATAAAACACAGTCAAAAAATAAAACTGATCAGAAAAACATTAACCTAGGTTTGTATGAGCTCAAAATTAAAATAGAACTTTATGATGTGAGAAAAATGCAATAATAAAATAGATATTGAGAAAAAAAAAACACCTTGGTTAATCACTGTCGCAGATGTAAGAATAGCCAAGCTGGAGCTCTGGATGTCAGCTGTTATGGATTTGAGTCAAATCATCTTCTTTTTCTGTAGAAATTGTTTTAGTTAATTTCTCTGGAATCCAAATCGGTTGCTGTTCATCCTGTGGGAAAACACAGACAGCGCCCCGATTCCAGACTATCACTGGATCTGGGCCTTTCCATTGTCCTGTTAGAATATCTTTCCAAAGTACCTTAGGCTTATGTACATTTTTTGGGTACAAATGTCTTTCTGCAGCACTAAGTCCCGATGAATCCAAATTTAAAAAGTTTAGAGTAAAAAGGGTTATTTTAAGTTTATCTTTGGGGGATATATACCCCTTTTCAATTCCCTCCTTTTGTTTTAATAAGTACATTTTAATAGTTTGATGAGCTCTTTCAATTATGCCTTGTCCTTGTGGATTGTATGGAATTCCTGTTATGTGAGTAATGCCAAATGATGAGCAAAATTGTTTAAAAGAGGTAGAAGTATAACCAGGACCATTGTCCGTTTTTAACTGTTTTGGAACGCCCACAGTGGCAAAATTTTGTAAGCAATGAGCTATAACATCTTTAGTTTTTTCTCCGGCATGAAGGGAGCCCATCAAAAATCCGGAAGAAGTATCAACTGTAACATGTAAATATTTTAATTTTCCAAATTCTGGCAAGTGTGTGACGTCCATCTGCCAAATATGGTTAGGTATCAGTCCTCTAGGATTGACTCCAAGATTAACTTGTGGTAAAAATGTCACACAATTTTGACATTGTTTTATTATATGTCTGGCTTGTTCTTTAGTTATTTTAAAACGCTTTTGTAAAGTATTAGCATTGACATGGAATCTTTTATGAAAATTTATAGCTTCTTCTACTGTGGAAAAAATATGTATGTCATGTGTAGATTTATCTGCTAGTTCATTGCCCATACTAAGGGCTCCAGGCAATCCTGTATGTTCCCTGATATAACCTATAAAGAATGGATCTTTTTGGTCCCAGATTAGACTTTGTATAGCGGAAAACAAAGAGAAAACAGTAGAAGAAGGTGAAATCCTACCAGCATCTTCAAGGGATACTATAGCATTAACTACATACTGACTATCAGAAAATAAATTAAATACAGAATCTTTAAACATCATAAAAGCTTGTAATACTGCATTAAGCTCTACCTTTTGAGTTGATTGTTTGGGTACTAAAAATGTAAAAGTTTGATTAGGAGTAACTACTGCTGCTGTACCATTGTTTGACCCATCAGTGAATATATTTGGAGCATTTATGATAGGGGTTTTTTTTGTCATTTTTGGAAAAACTACAGGATGCTTAGACCAAAAAGACAACAAAGGATTAGATGGTAAGTGATTATCAAATGAAACACTAGTTTTACACATGATTATTGCCCAAGTATTTAACTCATTAGCTAACTCATCAATTTGATCCATAGTATATGGAGTAATAATTTTATTGGGAGAAATCCCAAACACTCCCTTTGCTGCTTTTATTCCTTTGAGTATTAATTGTTCTACAGCCTCAGGATATCTAGTAAGAATAGTGTTAGGAGAATAAGATAAATGTATCCACAATAATGGACCTTCCTGCCAAAATACTCCTGTAGGAATATTTTTTGTTGGTAGTACAATAAATAATAAAGGCAAACTTATATCAATTCTATCCAAATGCATATTTTCCATATATGTTTCAATGATTTTTAATGTTTTTCTTGCTTCAGGCGTTAACATGCGGGGTGAATTTGGATCTGATGGACCTTTTAGAATATCAAATAAAGGTCCTAACTCTCCTGTTGGTATGCCTAGATAAGGCCTTATCCAATTTATGTCTCCCAATAACTTTTGAAAGTCATTAAGTGATTTGAGTTGATCTACTCGTATTTGAATTTTTGGTGGACGGACCATGGTTGAGGATAATAGAACTCCTAAATAATTAATTGGAAGATTTAATTGTACTTTATCTATTGCTATCTCTAGATTATAATTTTTCAATAAGTTTGTAAGTGTGGCATAACATTCTAGTAATGTGTTTTTATCTTTATGTGCCAATAACACATCATCCATATAGTGAAATATTTGTAGTTCAGGATTTTGATTTCTAAGTGGCTGGATTGCTTTATTAACATAAATTTGACACATAGTTGGGCTGTTAGCCATCCCTTGAGGGAGTACTTTCCATTCATATCTCTGATCAGGACCTTCATGATTCAGTGCAGGGATAGTAAATGCAAAATGTGGACTATCCTCGGGATGAATTGGAATTGAAAAGAAACAATCTTTAATATCTATAGCTAAAACATGCCAGGTTTTTGGTAAAGCAGACAATTGAGGAATCCCTGATTGAGCAGGTCCCATAATAACCATCTCATTATTAATGGCTCTTAAATCTTGTAATAATCTCCATTTACCAGATTTCTTTTTAATGACAAAAATGGGAGTATTATGGGGGGATACGGAAGGTTGTATATGTCCTTCCGCTAATTGTTGTCTGACCAAGTCATGGGCTACTTGTATCTTTTCTTTAGTCAGGGGCCACTGAGGAACCCACACTGGTCTTTCTGATTTCCAAGTAATTTTGATTGTCTCAGTGGCCCTTTCTGAAAACCCAATTCATGTCTATTTATTTCTTGATCTATTTGAATAAGTGCTGTCATACCTTGTTCTTGTTCTCTTAATCTTTTTTCTTTCCTAAAGCCTTGTTTAGCCCTAGTAGTGGGCGCGTTAGGATTGATGTTATTTGTTAATGTCAATCCTAATTGATCTAGGACATCTCGTCCCCATAAATTTACAGGAAGATGATCCAATACATAGGGCTGTATAGTTCCTTCACATCCTTCAGGATCCCTCCAATCTAATACCATTGTACTTCTATTGGGATTAGTCGCCACTCCTAGGCCTCGAAGCGTTTGAGTGGCTTGTTGTAATGGCCAATGTTTTGGCCATTCTTGACGAGAGATGACACTAAGGTCAGCTCCTGTGTCCAGCAGCCCATTAAAGTCATGTCCTTGAATATTTAATTTTAGCATTGGGCGAGAATCTAAATTTAAAGACAGCATAGCCCAATCTACACCTGTGGAGCCTAATCCCTTGGAACCTCTTTCTACATTACAACTGGAAAATTTATCATGCAGGCTGGGTATTATTAATAACTGTGCTATTCTATCTCCTGGTGAAATTACTGATATACCTCTTGGAGAACTAGCTATAATTTTTATTTCACCCTCATAATCGGGATCAATTACCCCAGGACTTATCATAAGTCCTTTTAGTGTAGAAGAACTGCGTCCCAATAATAAGCCTACTGTTCCCTGGGGAAGAGGTCCTTTTACTCCTGTGGGAATGATTTGAACTCCCATCTCTGGAGTTAGTACTGCTCTGGCAGAGGCGCAGATGTCCAGCCCTGCGCTCCCTCTAGTTTGTCTGATGAGGGATTTAATGGATAATGCGCCCTGGGCACTACCTTGATGGTGCTGTTGGGTTCCTCCATTGCCCCATATATTTGTGGTTTTGGGCCCCGGGGCATTGGGCCCTCTAGTCCGTTTTTTGGCAATGGAGCCTGATACCTTTCTCCATGATATCGTGGGTAAACACTTGGTCTTTGTCCGTTTTTTGATAATGGAATACCCTCTATGGTGGTTTGAGAACGGCATTCATTAGCCCAATGTTTCCCTCTATGGCATCGTGGGCAAATACCCGGCATTCTATTCCTTTGATACCCAGCTTTGTTAAACCCTCCTCTTATGGGGCAACTCCTTTTAAAATGTCCTGTTTGATTACAATTATAGCATGTTTTTGGCCTGGCATCTAAAGCCTGTTGTACTGCTGCCAAGACTTGCCCTTGTTCATTAATGTCTCTACATAATTTAATATATGTGTTTAAATCTTCATGTCTCCATGGTTAATGACCTCTCTGCAGCAACGATTTGCTTGGTCATAAGCCAGTTGTTTTATAAATGGCATTACCTGTTCTGTATTTCCAAATATCCTAGAGGCTGACTGAATAAGTCTATCTACAAATTCAGCGTAAGGTTCGTTAGTTCCTTGTATTACCTTAGATAATTGACCTTGTAAGTCTCCATGCCCCTGTAAAGTTTTCCATGCCCTAACTGCATCTACAGCAATTTGTGCGTATACGCCAGGGTCATATTCAATTTGCTGTCTTTGACCCTCATAAGGTCCCTTTCCCAATAGCATATCTATATTTCTTTGAGGGTAACCAGCTTCTGCATTTCGCCTAGCTGTCTCCATGCAAAATTCCTCATTGGCAACCTTCCATAACAAATATTGTCCTCCGTTTAGCACAGATCGACACATGTTAGCCCAATCTGCTGGTGTCATGTCCAAGTTGGTAACAGATTCGACCATGCTTATTGTGAAGGGAGCTTGCGGCCCATAGGTTGTTACAGCCTCCTTTAATTGCTTTATTGTTTTGAAATCTAAAGCACGGTGAATTCGTTGCCCTCCTGCCTGCTCAAGTACAGGGCATGCTAGTCTTTGGGGTTCTGCCTCAGAAAACCGTCCATCAATTACGGGAGTTGAGGGCCGCTCAGCGGTAGATGGAGCTGTTGGTTGAATTACGCCCTCTGGTGATAGAACGGAGTTAGTAGCAACCTCCTGTTGTAATTCTCCACCTGATGGCTGCTTTTCCTCTAAGTTTGCTTTCTTTAAATTTTCCTCTGTCTGACTAGCTTGAGAGACCTTCTCTTTTGCTTGACCTAGCGTTTTTTCTACTATAGTTTGGATTTCTAACAATTTACTTAACAGTTTTTCGGTTTGTTTTTTACTGGATTCTAATCTACTATAAAGGTAACGTAACCCAATAAGATAGGATAAAACAAAGCCGAAGCAGAATGAAACAAAAACGGAGCAGAGAATGGTTGTATCGATTTTCTCTTTCTCAGGGCCGAATAACTTCAAACTTTGAGCCAACCATTTTTCCCAGTTCGCCTGAGAAAATTCTAGGGCTAGGGAGCTCGAAATAAAAACAAAATAAATCAAAACAAGAACACATTGTCTTTTGAGATGGTCACCCATCCTGTCGCCTTCCCTCAGGGGCGAGCAATTTTACTCACCTCTAAGCTTCAGGCGTTCCCCGTACGGGCCGCCAAATGCCGCAGTCTTGGCTGGGCACAGAATCACGAGCCACTCAAGCAGGAACAAAACTTTATTTTGAAAAAGCCGCCAATACTCCGTAGGCACCGGCAAGCCAAACCCGGTCCTCCCACGCGGGCGTCTGCCGGAACTGCACGTTCCCCGGAACCGGGGGTCCCTTGGACCTCCCCCGGAATTCCCTCCTACTATCCTTCCCCAACCAATGGGAACTCTCCATGAGTCCCGTAACATGAGTCCGGTAGCAGGCCAAGGTGAACAGCGGGAGTCCAATTTCCATATGAATGTAAATCTTAACATAATCATATCTCAGTGGCTAGCTGGCGTCACTTTACAACCAAAGGTGCCATACATCGTATATTTGCTTGTGGCTCCTAGCAGCCTGGGGTTTAACATATATATCTTTTATAATGTTGAGATATGTTTCTACTACCTAGTGTTTCTAGTGTTTTGAACATGAATAGATGCTGTATTTTGTCAAATCCTTTTATCTGCATGTATTGAGATAATCATATGATTGTTGTCGTTAAGTCTACTAATGTGATGAATTACATTTATTGATTTCCATATGTTGAGCCAACCTTGCATCTGGGATGAACCCCACTTGATCATGGTACACTATCTTTTTAATATGTTTTGTATGTGATTTGCCAGTATTTTATTAAGAACTTTTGCATCTATGTTCATTAGGCATATTGGTCTGAAATTTTCTTTCCTTGATGTGTCTCTGTCTGATTTTGGTATCGGGGTGATAGTAGCTTCACAGAATGAGTTTGGAAGGGTTCTGTCCTTTTCTATTTTGGGGAATAATTTTAGGAGGATTGGTATTATTCTTCTTTCAAGGTCTCATAGAGCTCAGCTGAGACTCCATCTGGTAATGGGCTTTTATTTCTTAGTAGGCTTTTTTTTTTTTTTGGTACTGGATATTGACTCAGGGGCACTCAACCACTGAGCCACATGGGCACTCAACCACTGAGCCACATCCCCACTCCTATTTTGTATTTTATTTAGAGACAGGGTCTCACTAAGTTGCTTAGTGCCTCACTTTTGCTGATACTGGCTTTGAACTCATGATTCTCCTGCCTCAGCCTCCCAAGCCACTGGGATTACAGGTGTGGACCACTGCACCTGGTTCTTGATAGGCTTTTGATGTTTTAATATTCTATGTCCTCCTGATTCAATTGGGTAGGTCATATGTCTCTATAAATTTGTCCTTGTCTTCAAGATTTTCTATTTTTATTAGAGTACAAATTTTCAAAATAGTTTCTGATTATCATCTGTATTTCATTAATTATGTTGTGATGTTTCCTTTTTCAGTGCAAATTTTAATAATTTGAGTTTTCTCTTTTTATTTATAAGCTTGCCTAAGGGCTTATCAATTTTATTTATTTTTTCAAATAACAAACTTTTTGTTTTTTAAATTTTTTTGATTGTTCCTTTTGTTTCAATTTCATTTATTTCAGTTCTGATTTTAATTATTTTCTGCCTTCTTCTGCTTTTGGTGTTGATTTGTTCTTCTTTTTCTAGGGTTTTAAGATGTAATGTCATGTTGTTGACTTTTTTTTTTAAGGAATGAGTTCAATGAACTTTCCTCTTAGCACTGTCTTCATAATATCCCAGAAATGCAATAAGTTGTATTGGTGTTCTCATTTACCCCTAAGTTGTTTTTTTTTCATATCTATTTTTTTCTGCTATCCATTGGTCATTTAATAGCATTATTTAGTCTCCAGGTGTTAGAGTTGCTTGAATTCTTTTATTTTACTGTTGTTTTCTAATTTCATTCCATTATAATCTGATAGAATGCAGGATATTAACTCTATTACTTTTGTTTTTGTTAAGAATTGCTTTGTGACCTAAAATATGGTCTATTGGTGAAGGATCTGTGTTCTGCTGAGAAGAAAGTGTATTGAGTCTTTGATCGATAGAATATTCTATATATGTCTCTTAAGCCTAAATTATTAATTGTATTTTTTAGTTCTATAGCTTCTTTATTTAGTTTTTGTTTGGAGGATCTATCCATTGGTGAGAGAGGTGTGTTAAAGTCACCCAGTATAATTATGTTGTGGTCAATTTCATTCTTGAAGTTCAGAAGGGTTTGTTTGATGTACATAGATGCCCTATTGTTTGAGGGTATAATTATTTACAATTGTTATGTCTTGTTTATATTTAATTCTCTAAGCAGTATGAATTTGTGCCTTCTGGTTAACTTTGGCTTGAAGTCTACTTTATCTGATTTGAGGATAGAACCCCCAGTTTGTTCACAAAATCCATGTGAATAATATGTTTTTTTCCCATCCTTTTACTTTCAATCTGTGAATGTCTTTGCATATGAGGTGATTCTCTTGGAGATAGCATATTGTTGGGTTGTTTTTAAATTCAATCTGTCAGGCTATGTATTCTGATTGAGGAGTTTAGGCCATTATAATCACTGTTATTACTGAGATATGATTTTTATTCCCTGTTATTTTGATTTATTTCTGGTTTTTAATTTGAATTATTTTCTCTTTTGTTTGACTATTTGTTTAGTGTAGTTCCTCCCTTTGCTGTTTTTCACTTTTACTTTTCATTTCTTCTTCATGAAATAACTTATTGAGTATGTTTTGTGGTGCAGCCTTTATAGTTGTGAATTCTTTTAAGTTGTTTATCATGAAAGGTTTTTATTTCATCATCAATTCTGAAGCTTAATTTTGCCGGGTATAGTATTTTTGGTAGGCTTCCATTTTCTTTCAGAGCTTGGTATATATTATTTCAAGACCTGCCAGCTTTGAGGATCTGGTTTGAGAAATCAGCTGAGATCTGGATTAATTTTTCCCTCTAAATGTTACCTGTCATTTTTCTCAGGCAGGCTTTAAAATTCTATTCTTATTCTATATGTAGGCATTTTAGTAAGAGTGTACCTTGGTGTGGGTATGTTGTAATATTGTGTTTTTGGTGTCTTGTAAGCCTCCCATATTTGATTTTCCACTTCATTCTATAAGTTTGGGGAATTATTTCATTGAAAAGATTGTGCCTTCCATTTGTTTTATCTCCAAGCCTTCATGTATCCCAGTAAATCTTAAATGTGGTCTTTTCAGGTTATCCCATATTTCTTAGCAGTTCTGTTTATGGTCTCTTAGTGTCTTTTCTTCATAATCAACTTTGTTTTCTTTTTGTATATTTTTAAAAAAATGTTTTAATTGACTTTTAAAAAATAAATGACAGTGGAATGCATTACAATTCTTATTACACATATACAGCACAATTTTTCATATATCTGCTTGTATATAAAGTATGATCACACCAATTCGTATCTTCATAGATGTACTTTGGATTATGATGTCCATCACATTCCACTATCCTTCCTAACCCTCTGCCTCCTCCCTTCCCCATTCCATCCCTTTGCCCTATCTAGAGTTCGTCTATTCCTCCCATGCTCCCCTTCCCTATCCCACTATGAATAAGCCTTCTTATATCAGAGAAAACTTTCGGCATTTGGTTTTGGGGGATTGGCTAACTTCATTTAGCATTATCTTCTCTAACTCCATCCATTTACCTGCAAATGCCATGATTTTATTATTCTCTTTTATAGCTGAGTAATATTTCATTGTGTATATATGCCATATTTTTTTAATGTATTCATCTACTGAAGGGTATCTAGGTTGGTTCCACAGTTTAGCTATTGTGAATTGTTTGGCTATAAACATTGATGAGGCTGCATCCCTGTGGTATGTTGTTTTTAAGTCCTTTGTGTATAGATCAAGGAGAGGGATAGCTAGGTCAAATGGTGGTTCCATTTCCAGTTTTCCAAGGAATCTCCATACTGTTTTCCATATTGGCTGCATCAATTTGCAGTTCTACCAGCAATGTATGAGAGTACCTTTTCCCCACATTCAACTTTGTTTTTAAGAGTATATGTTTTTTCTTCATTGCCTGAAACTCTGTCTTCCAAGTGATCAGTTCTGTTGGTGATGCTTTTGATTGAATTTTTAATTTGGTTTATTGATTGCTTCCTTTTGAGGATTTCTGCTTGAATTTTTTTTTCAGAATCTCTCTCTTTTTTTTCCAAGCCAAACTGTATCCAGCTTTATTAAAGATACTTTTCATAAACAATCATGGTATTTCAGGCAGGACATGGGCAGACAACCGTTAACAGTATACAACAACTTTCAAACTCCCTTCTTGAATGGACTACCAAAATCAGAAAGCCACTATAAAACCCAATGAAGTCTTCATTTGATGCTCTGAATAGGGAAAGTTTAGAGTGAGGGTTGACATTTCACATTTAGCATGTTGTTTAACAACTTTTCACAAGCCGACCCTGACTTTCAGGAAATGAAAGGAAAATGGCAAAAATTATTAATCTGAAGATCCACAATCTAGAAAAGGAACTGCTGCTCTTCTGAGGGACACTATTCTCAATGACGTCCCTGGAAAGTCCAGATTGCCCCACACACTGGTAAAACCAACTGTTGGGAATCAGGTCCCAACAGGTTTAGGGGAGTTAAGTCTATGCCGATGGCAGAGAGGGACAGGAGGACATACAGATGAGTTTGAGTTTTTCCATACCACAAGGCATTTGTGCCAAGGTGGCTATGTGTGCCAACATCAGGGAATCCCTTCCTCTTAGGAACAAAGAGGAAGTCTCTCAAAACTAGAAGGGAAAGGTGTCTTCCCCCACAGCAATCCAGCTTTGGAGACATTCTACTAGTGACATATGCTCCTTCCCCCCCAAACAACAATGAAGTGTTCTGTGTGCTAACAACATAGCTTAAAAAAAAAGTAAAACAAAATTCTGCATTTTTATAAAACTTGATAAAAAATAGTATTTCAAACTGTACAGTCACCAGAAGTACACAGTTATAAAAAACGCACACACTTCACTTGGCATCTCCAGCATCTTCAGCTTTCTGTGCCTGGTCTGTTTTGGCATCTCCATTTTCTGCAGGGTTATTCCCATCCTTGCCAGTGTCAGCTTTTCCCTTTTTCCCTTTGGGTACCTTCTCTCCCTTCTTTGCATGGGCCTTTTTAGGCTTGGGCTCTGGCTTTGAAGGAGCAGGTTTGGCAGACAACCTTGCAGATCTTCTCTGTGGTTCGTCTTTCACCTTGGCTTTATCTCCTTTAGCAACCCCTTCAGCCTTTCTCTTGGGCATGGTGGCGACGGCGGCGGGACGCAGGTGCTGGACGCGGGGATGCAGCGGCGCGCAGCTTTGGTCGGTCCGGGGGGTCGTTCTCACCTCTTCTTCTTCCTCAGAATCTCTCTTTATCAAAGTGATCTTTCACTGCCTGTATTTTTTCTCTGATTTTATTCCTTATATATTACTTTATTTCACAGATCAGTTCAACTCTGTACATTCTAAATTCCTTCTCTGACATTTTTTCCACTGTGGTGTCAGTGGATTCTATTATTGGAGTATCTTGCGTCATTCAAGTCAATTTATTCCCTTGCTTTTTCATGTAGTTTTTGTGTATATCCATTTTACTATACGGATTTGAGGCAGTAGAGTTTCTACCTTGTGGATTTATAGTGTCTCTGAAGGTTTCCAGTGCCTTGCTGTTTAAGGGGAGACGAATAATTTCAACAACTATTGCAAACAATATATAGCATTAAACCAAATAGTTCCTGCTGAGATGTCTACAATGTTAATTGTCACAATAAATAGAAATGATCAGTTATTGCCTACAATAAAAATAGTAAATTTTCAAAAACAATTACAATTTTGAATGGTGAAAGAAGAGATAACAGAAGTGACATAGGATGGTGATGATGATTATAAGGGAGGAGGAAAGAAGATAGAAGTAAAAAAATAAAGGAAGAGTGAAAGAGAACAATAGAGATCAGCTGTCAGCAGAAAAAAAGAGAGAAAGGGAATTGAGAAAAATGGGAGAGAAAAAAACCCAAAATAACAAAAACAAAAAAACTCAATAAAAAAGAATTATTTCCATTGGAGTTCAAAAGATTCTCAACAGTGTTAGGTGGAATCTTCTGGAGTGTGATCCACTCTCTGGATTTCTGGAATAAGAGAGGTAATCCCATAGGCAGAATTCCTGGAGGAGGGGGTTTAGGAGTAGGTGGGCTCTTCACTGATTGCCAATTGGTCTAGAGATTTTAAATAAGCACACTTTCAGGATTCAGCAATTGTTGATCCATTCTGAAAGTGCACCCTAGGGGTCTCCCCTGGGTTCTACTCATGTGGTGGAGGAGCCAATTCTTCATCCACTATGTCACCTGTGGACTCCACATTTACTGGTCTTGGGTTCAGTCTGTAAACTCAATTTCTCCTGCCCCCCCACCTTTTCGAATTCCTGGCCAGGGGCATCTCTCCCAGCCAATTCTGAAAGCAGCTGTATTGCAGGGGGAGGAGGAGAACCTGGTGGGTTTCCACAGTGAGTTGTCCCCTGTGTAAACCTTTGTCCAAGTTTGATTTTCTGCTGGCCACTTAGGCACACTGTATGTTGTGTAGTGTGGGTTTTCCAGGCCTATATTCTAGGCCAGACTTAGGTTTGCCAGGAGTCAGCTCCCTCAGTTTCTGCTCCCTGTGCTGCTGCTGCAAATTGGTTTCTTCCCTGTCATCTGCATGCAGCCTGAAGAGGTGGCAGCTTATTTCCTGCACATGGATATTGTGTGACATGTCTTTCCATTTATTTGGGCAGTGTCTTTGATCTCTAAACTCTCCATATCCAGACATGCCTCAGTCTTCCTAAGAATCTGGGTTTTCTTTAATTCCCTTATTCCTTCACTGTGCTTGTAGAAGGGCCACTCTGGCTGGTGCCTATGGCCTCAGCAGTGGCTGTGGTGCTCGAGATTTCTTCCTCATTTTATTATATTCAACCTCCAGACTTCCCGATCTGCTTTGAGTGTCCAGTATTAAATTCCAGTAAAGTCCCTTTCTTTCTTTTTTCATTCACCCATCTTAGTGAGAAGCTGCCTGTCTGCTTTCTTGGCTTCACGCCACAGAGCAGCCAGGAAAGCATCCTGCTCTATTCTGCCATCTTGAAACGTCCTAAATTTATTTTTTATTTAAAGACAGATTCTCACTAAATTGCCCAGTCTGTCCTTGAACTTGCAATCCTCCTGTCTCATCCTCGCAAGTAGCTGAGATTACAGGTGTATGCCACCACACCTACCTCAAATCCAGCTCTATGTCTGGAAACTCCTCAAATTTAAGAGCAAAAGTTGCTGTTAACAACCATCAAGGGCATTTTGCATTTCGGTTTGAATTTTTATATATACCTGACATTTCACCTGTATGAATTTGTGCGTGCTCTGATTTAAAATGTAGACTTCTCTACAATCTCTTTTCTCCTTTCTAGAAGAGCAAGAATTCTTGAGCTGGTGTTGCCACCTAGTGGTCAAAATGGGGGAATTGGCAAAGGCAATACTTCCTTCCTCTCATGGAAGTGGAGAACTTGTTCACACAGTCTCAGTCCTGCAAAATCTACTGAAGGTCATTTCTTTCGTACACATTGTGGGCAGATGCAGATACTACCAGCACATATATACTCACACACTCACTCAGCCCTCTTTTCTCCCAATCATTTTTAATCGTTTCTATCTTGTGGTCCCACACATGGCAATTCAGTCATTTTCATTCTCCTCCTTTTGTGTGTGTGTGTGTGTGTGTGTGTGTGTGTGTGTGTGGAGAGTGTACTGGGGATAGAACCCAACCACTGAGCCACATTCTCAGCCCTTTTTTATTTTTTTTATTTTGAGATCGGGTCTTGTAAAAGTTGCTTAGTTGCTGAGGTTGGCCTTGAACTTGCAATCCTCCTGCCTCAGCCTCCTGAGTTGCTGGGATTACAGGAGTGTGCCACCACACCTGGCTCTCCTCCTCCTTCTTGTTCTTAATTTGTAAGCCTCCCCCCCACTTTTAAGCAATGTATTTGCAGGAGTAGTTAGGCATGCTGAAGCCAATGTTATAAATTTTACAACTCTTGTGGAGTTAGGCAGTAGAATTGTCCTTTCAAAATTTATAAAAGTTTTAAAGAGAGTTTTTTTTCTTATCTCTCAATTACAGCTGGTTTTTCTTAATCACCAGCAATTAAGGCAAAATTAAAGTGATTTAATTTTTTTCCTAGTGTTACTGGGGATTAAATCCAGGGGTTCTCTACTGTTGAGCCACATCCCCAACACTTTTTAATTTTTATTTTCAGAATAGGGCTTGCCAAAGTTATTGAGGCTGCCATCCAACTTTGATCCTCCTGCCTCAGTCTCCTTAATTGCTCAAATTATATGTGTTTGCCACAGCATCTGGCTTCAAGTGATGTAATTTTAATGAAGATGTTTATACACACACATACAAACATGTGTGTGTATTTACTTAGATTTGCCAAAGGAAACTGGTAGGATAGACAAAAAAAAAAAAAAAACAAAAACAAAAAACTGATAAAATCATCTTCTGTAGGGTATGGGAAAAATACAGGGTTTGGGGCAGGATTGAAAGAGTAATAACCATATTTTTTAAAAGCAGCTTACTAAAATTTATTCATTTAAAGCATACAGTTCAGATATTCTTTTATTAGTAGAATGACAGAGTTATAGATCAGTACAATCTAATTCTAGAGCATTTTCATCAGGCCATAAAGAAACTTTGCCCTCCTTGTGGCAACTTCCCACTTCTCAGCCCCAGGCAACCCCTAATCTACTTCTGTCTCGAAAAATTTACCTTTTCTGGAAATTTCATAAGTGGTTGTAAAATAACTGGTTTTCTTTGTTTCTTTCTTTCTTCCTCCTTTCTGGGGATTGAACTCAGGGCCTCTTGCATACTAGGCAAGCAAGCAGTTTACTACTGAGCTACATCCCAGCCCATGGAAATGTCATAAGTACAAACATATAACGTGGTTTTCTGTGTCTGGCTTCTTTCAGTTAGCATGCTATATTTGAAATTCATCTATGTTTTTGCATGCTTCAGTACTTCATTTTTTTCTCCCTTCCTTTTTCTTCATACTTTTTTCCTCTCTCTTTCTCAAATTAAACTGTAGGGTATGAAAAGCAGAAAAAATGAGTAAATTTACAAGCTGGGTATGTGGTTCCACCTGTAATCCCAGCTATTTGGAAGGCTGGGTTCAGTCTGTAACTCAAACTTGTGAGGCTAGCCTCAGAAACTTAGCTTGACCCTTAAAACAAAATAAAAAGGATTGAATGTGCACTTCAGTAGAATGTGCAGTGTGTGTGTGTGTGTGTGTGTGTGTGTGTGTGTTACTAGGGATTGGACCCAGAGCTTTTAAGTTTACTCTGTGTGTGTATGTGTGTGTGTGTGTGTGTGTGTGTGTGTGGTACTTTATGAAGCTCTGGGTTCAGTCCCTAGTACCACACACACACACACACACACACACACACACACACACAGTAAACTTAAAGAGGAGAAATCTGACAAATGGTATCTCAACCCCAGCGCAATTAAGGTTTACATAAATAGTGGTGTCACACTGAGAGTATGTACCCTTCATATGTTATGATCAAGATGGTACTTAACCTCTTTTGCTTTCTCCACCAAACTCATAATCCCTACACATTCATGAGGAAAAACATCAGGTAAATCCAGTTGAAGGACACTCTTCAAAGTACCTTAGCACTACTCCTCAAATAATGTTATTAAAAAAAAAAAAGCATGAGGACTGGTGCTGTGTGTGTGGCTCAGTGGAGAATGCTTGCTTCGAATTTGTGAGGCACTGGGTTCGAACCTCAGTGCCACATAAAAATAAATAAACAAAATAAAGGTATTGTATCCCTTTACAATGAAAAATATTTTTAAAAAACACAAGAAATTTTCATAGCCAAGAGGAACCTAAGGAAACACAACCTCTGTGTGTAATGTGATATTCTGAATGGAAGGTTGGAACAGAAAAAAAAAGATGCTAGCAAAAATCTAAGAAACTCAGAACAAACTATGGACTTCAGTTAATAATAATATATTCACATTGGTACATTAATTGTAAGACATGTACCACACTAATCTTAGATATTAATAATGAGGATTGGCATGACATAGAAACTTCTTGCTGTATTTTCAAATTTTTTCTATAACTCTAAAACTGAAAATATAAAAAGTTTACCTAAAAAAAAAGCTATCTTTTTTTCCCATTGAATTGCATTTCTGTCTTTGTTAAAAATCAACTGGGCATATCATGTAGGTCTGTTTCTGGATGACTTTGTCCTTTCCAACAATCTCTGCATTTATACCTCTGCCATTACCATATAGCTACATAATAAATATTGAAATTATATAGACTGATTCTTCTTCCTTTATTTTTCTTATCTACATTGTTTTAGCTATTTCTTTCTTTTTTACTTATTTATTTATACCAAGGATTAAACCCCAGGACATTCAACCACTGAGCCACATCCCCAGCTCTTCTTAGTATTTTATTTAGAAATAGGGTCTCATTGAGTTGCTTAGAACCTCACCAAGTTGCTGAGTCTGGCTTTGAACTTAAGATCCTCCTATCTCAGCTTCCTTAGCCACTGATATTACAGGTGTGTGCCACTACACCTGGCCTATTCTTTTTATTTTATTTGTATTTTTTGCAATACTGGGGATTGAACTCAGGGGCATTCTACCATGGGGCAATATTCCAGACCCTTTTATTTTTAATTTTGAGATAGTGTCTTGCTAAGCTGTCAAGGCTGACCTTGAACTTGTAATCTTCCTGCCTTTGGCTTCATAGTTACTGGGATTAAAGATATGTACCACTGTGCCTCGCATTTTAGCTATTCCAATTCCTTTGATTTTCTATAAATATGAAAATAATGTGCTATATATCATATACACACATACGTATACATATGTGTGTGTATGTATATCATATGTCTGTGAGTGTGTGTGTGTGTGTGTGTGTGTGTATAAAATAAGGCTTGGATTTTGGTAGGGTTTCCTCTTTGTATATCAATTTCATTACCTGTCTACTGGTTGCAGAGAATTGACACTTTTATTCTATTTTAGTCTTTCAATACATGAATAGGGTATATTTTGTATTGGGTTGGTTACAATAGTGTTTTTCAAGAAATTGGTTCATCTTTATTTTCAAATTTCTGCGTGTAGACTTGTCTGTAGTATTCCCTTCATACTCTTCTGATGTCTGTAGAGTCTGTATTCGTGTGTGTTTCATTCCTGATATTGGTAATTTGCATCTTTTCTTTTTGATTCTTTGTTGGTCTTGTTAGAACCTCGTCATTTTTTCTGAATTCTTTAAAAATCAGCTCTGTGTTTCATTGATTGACTTCTAGTTACTAACATTTATACGAAACCTGAATCTCACAAATCAAAACTACACTGAGATGAAAATCTCACTCCAGTTAGCATGGTAATCATCAGGAATACAAGTAACAATAACCACTGGAAAGGATGAGGGTGTTGGAGACACTCACAGGCACTGTTGGTAGGAATATTAATTGAGTGCTGCCACAATGGAAATCAGTATGGAACTACCACATGATCCAGCTCTACTATTCCTATGTATTTATCCAAAGAATTGAAGTCAGCATACTTAAGAGATACATGCATACTCATGTTTTTTTTGCAGCACAATTCACAATAGCCACATTATGAAATCAGCCTAGGTTTCCATAATTTTGAGTGAAATAAGCCAGACTCAGAAAAGTATGTTTTCTCTCATATGTGAAAACTGGGAGAAAAAAATGGGAGGCAGAGGGAGAAAGGAGGCTATGAAAGTAGAAGAGAGATCTTTAGGATAGAGGAAGTTGAAGAGGTATTAGGGAGTGAAATGCACCAAATTATGTTTTTATGTGTATATAAATATGAGACAATGAAACTCACCATTCTGAATAATTTATTTGTATCAAGAAAAACCCATTACTCCTACATTTTAATACATTGTATCTTATATGGAATGCTTTAGCTGCATATAACATTTAACTGATTAAAATGACTTAATCTAAAGTAATACTACTGAATTATTGCACATCATAAGAATTTGGAGAAAGATGATTTCAGTGGTTTTTTTGGGGTGGGGGTATTGGGGTTTGAACCCATGGGTGCTTAACCACTGAGCCACATTCCCAGTCCTTTTTTATATTTTATTTAGAGTCAGGGTCTACTGAGTTGGTTGGGGCCTAAGTTGCTGAGACTGGCTTTGAAATTGTGATTCTCCTACCTTAGCCTCCCAAGGTGCTGAGATTGCAGGCATGAGCCACCTTGCCCACCTCTGTGATTTCAGCTTTGATGCAGTGATTCAATGATTTCATCAAGTACCCTTTTCTAGATTCCTGCTGTATTATACTGAGCATATTGGTATTTTGCTCTATGCTCCATTGCATCCTTAAAGAACCGTAGTCAAGATAGTAAGTGAAAGGAGCACTATGGGGCAAGAGCTTCTCTTTTATTTTCTCCCTTAACAAGGAGGGAGGTTTCCTAACAGCTCTCCAGAAGACTTCTTACAGCTCATTTTTCACCTTCTCTGAGATCAAGGGATTTCTGCTCTCTCCATGAACAAATGAACAAACAACAATAAAAAGAGCTCTATAAAAAAAGGAATAAAGAGAAGGAACAGATATTTTGTAGTAAAAAAAAAACAATATCTGCCATAATAATTATATAAGTTTAAATCAGAAAATGTCAAATAGAAATGTTTGAAATAAAAAATAGGATATCAGGGCTGGGTGTGGTTGTGCATGCCTGTAATCCAAGTGGCTCAGAAGGATGAGGCAAGAGGATCACAAGTTCAAAGCCATCCTCAGCAACTTAGCGAGGCTCTAAGCAACTTAGTGAGACCCTGACACCAAAAAAAGAAAAAAAAAATGGGAGTGTAACTCAGTAGTGAAGTGCCCCTGGGTTTAATCTTTGGTTCCATCTCCACCCCCATCCCTGTCCCAAATAAAAAAGGGTTTTGGGAGCAGCTGGGAGCTTTGGTTGGTGGTACAGCTCATGTTTAACAGGCAAAAGGCAGTGGATTCAATCTCTAGTGTGCATGCGCACACACACTCACACAAACCCAGATATATGATATAAAAAATCGCTTTATATCAGTAGGTATGACAAAGTTGAAGAAATTATTAATGACTTTGAAGATAGTTCCATAGAAATCAAAACACCCACATGAAAGAAAAAGAAAAGAAAACCAAAGAGAGGATCCAAGAACTGTGTGGTAATATTAAATGGTCTATATATAAAATTAGAATCCCAGGAGAAGTGGGAGGTAAAGGTGGAGGAAAGAGATCAGGAGATGTTTGAAAAGATAATAGCTGAGAACTTTCCCAAAATAATGATAGACATCAAACTACAGATGCAAGGAAATACAGATAACCACAAGCATGATAAATGTAAAATGAAAATAATAAAACCCAAAATGAAAAGGATACAGAAATTACATCTAGATAAAACATAGTTAAGCTACTGAACACCACAAATAACAAGGGATTCTTGAAAGCAGTGTGAAGTAAGATACATCACATATAGAGGAGCTATGGTAAAATATACAGCTGTCATTTCATCAAAAATGAAGCAAACATAAAACTCAAGGTATCCTCTTTAGAATACAAAAAAATAAAAATAAAACAAAAAATTCTACACTCAGTGAAAACATCTTTTAAAAATGAAAGCATTTTAAAAGTGGTACAAGCCTGTAATCCCAGGGACTAGGGAGACTGAAGCAGGAGGAATTGCAAGTTCAAGGCCAGCCTCAGCAACCTAGTGAGATTCTGTCTCAAAATAAATAAATAAAAATAAAACAAAATGAAATAAAAAGGGCTGGAGTGTAGTTCAGTGGTAAAGCCTCATTGGGTTCAACCCCCAGTACTTGAAGAAAAAGGAAAGAAGGAAGGAAGGAAGGAAGGAAGGAAGGAAGGAAGGAAGGAAGGAAGGAAGGAAGGGAGGGAGGGAGGGAGGGAGGGAGGGAGGGAGAGAGGGAGGGAGGGAGGAAAGAAGGAAGGAAGGAAGGAAGATTGATTTTCCAAACAAACCAAAGCTGGGAGAATTCATTACCACCTGACCTCTGCTACAAAATATTAAAGAAAATCTTCAGGCAGAAGAAATATAAATCCAGATGGAAGCTTTGAATCCAGAGAAGCAAATAAGCACCAGAAATAGCAGAAAAGAAGATAAAAACAAAAGACCTTTCCTTTTCTTTAGTAATTAGTAACACTGTGTAATTGAGTTTATAATGTATGTAAAAGTAAAATGCATGAAAATAGCACAAATGATTTGAAAGAGGAATTGGAGGGAATGAGTTGAAGGATTTCACTCTATACATGAAGTGGTAATATATTGTTTGAATGTAGACAGTGATGTTTAAAGGTTCAGAGTGCAGACACTAACGAAACTATTTTATAAAGAGATGTAACTAATGAGCCCACAGTGGAGATAAGATGGAATCATCATAAAACCAAATAGTTATAATTCTCCTGATTGGTCAACTTGACTACTCCATCATGTCTCTATGCATGGTCTCCCTCCTGGAGCTTCTGCCACCATGTTGCAGGGTGCACACTATCATCCTGCAGCAGGAGGACGCCTGAGCATAACTCCCCTACTTAAAAATCAGACCTCCTCAGTGTTCTTTTGTTTTATCTTATCCCCCACTCCACAAAAATAGACCTTCAGAGCTGCAACAGAATTCACAATGAAGACCAGCTCTACCTTACAGTGCAGGGCAGCTGAGCAACTCCATTTCATCATCCAGAGCTGGACTTTGCCATTATTGTGTACACTCACAGATCTAATAGGTGTCTTTTCCCAAAATAAAGAGGCAGTCAAGAAACAGGAACACTTCAGAAGATTTCCACCTTGCTAACCATCAAGGTTTCCAGTGCTGGCAGTTTAAACAAGCCCTAGGGTTATAATGATTAACCCTAAATTTGAGACCTACTGGCATCTGAGATCCACTGGCCTTAGAAGAGGAAGGGAAGATGGGTCCACTCTGTGAAACAGCATGATCAGAGAGTTTCCCCCTGGGCAAATTGGGCCTTTTAAATAAAAGCTCTGTAAGTTTTCCCAATTCATGTGTCTGTGAACAAAATGAGAACATTTTGCCTCTAGGATGGCAGTGGTTAAGCCTGACGCTTTGGAATTGCATTCTGAGCACTACTGTTTATTACCTGTTCACGTTTGGCAAGTTGGTTACCCTCTCTTTGTCTCAGTTTGCTCATCTGAAAAATGGGGCTAATGTTCATAGTAGCCACTCTGTAAGGATGTGGTAAAGATCAGATGGATTGATCCAATCCTCTCAACAACATGATAAACATTCAACACTTGAAAAAAAAATAGAGCCTTATTTTAGTTAGAATCACAAAGGTAATTTAACGTGATAATTTTTTAAATTATTTATTTTAAATTTATTATTATTATTTGTACTAGGAATTGAACACAGGGGTGATTTACCATTGAACTCTATCCCCAGTCCTTTTTTATTTATTCATTTTGAGACAGGGTCTTGCTAAGCTGCTAAGACTGGCTTTAAACTTGCATTCCTCCTGTCTTATCTCTTGAGTTGCTGGGAATACAGCCAAGTATGTATCACCATGCCTGGATAATAAATGTTTATTAAAATCTATTTATAAATTCATCTTAAGTCAATATATAATATCTAGATTCCTGTTTAAATCCAAAGAGTTCAAAACCATGAGACTTGCCCCATCCCCCTTCCCTCCAAGTAATGGGGATCGAACCCAGGGCCTTGCACTTGCTAGGCAACACCCCACCACTGAGCTACATCCCCATCCCTTCTGTTTTATTGGAAATTAGGTCTTGCTAAATTTCCCAGGTTGGTCTGGAATTTGTGATCCTCCTGCTTCAGCCTTCTGAGTAGCTGAAATTACAGACATACAACACAGTGCCCAGCACTTTGAGAGGTTTTTGAAGCAGGATGTGTGATTCTATTTTGGGGAACTTCTTATCTGTTACTAATTCACATGTCTATTTTTACTAGGAAGTCAAGTTTTAGGCATTCATTATATCCTCAGGATTGAAGTGCTAACATAAAGTTAGCTTTGTAAAGCATGCAGTTTGTAGCAGATGCATGACTAAGAAAATAACTAAATCTCTTAAGATAACTATTTTTGGATGATCCCATGTCCTCCAGAATTCTTATCTGATTTATGTTTCTTAGTAAATCAAAATATTTGTTCTAAGGTTGACAACAAGTTTTTAACAAATGGAATCTTAAATGACTTGAGCTATTTCAGATTATGAAACAAAACAAAACAAAATAAAAAAAACTATACTGTCCCTGGAGTTTTATAAAATTATAAAAGGAACTATTGTTTGTTCCATTATAGATTTCTATTAAGCACTATTTACAGGAATACCTCTGAAACCAGCATTTATGACATGCTGAAACACTGTATGTATGATTCAAGTGTTATACCAAAAGCTATTGAATGCAGTTTGTTTTATACCAAAAGCTATTGAATGCAGTTTGTCATCAGGAGTATGAGTGCTTTTTGGTTTTGTGCAGTGATTGCTTTTGTTGATACCACCAAGGCTGCCACCTTCTTGATCTGCTCCTCCCCTTGATCAAATTGTACAGTGAGATGGAGATGAGAGGGAAAAAGCAAAGTATTATGCTGGCTCTCCCTAATAACAGCCTAGTGACAAACACAAGGGATCTCTATCCAAATGGATGTCTATGCTATTATTCCTCCTGTCTGTAATGCTCCACACAATCTATAAAAATATTCTCGATAAAGCTCAGGAACACTTCTTAGGCGCCCACATGTTTAATAATTAGCATTCTTCCTCTTCTCTACACCCTATGACCAAGCAAGATTTTCAAATCACTTAAATTGAATAATTGATAATTTATGTGAGACATCCCTAAGTGCCTTAGGCTTGGGTTTGTTCTTCCACTGAGCTCTCAGGTAGGATCACAAGAGAAAGTGCCCTTTTAGAGCTTGTCTCAGTTTTTTGCTGCTGTAACAGAATATCACAGACTGGGTAATTTATGATAAATAGAAACATACTGGCTCACAATTCTGGAGACTGGAAAGTGTAAGATCAAGGGGTTGGCATCCAGCAAAGGCCTTCTTGCTGTATCATTTCCCCATGGTAGAAGGGGAGAAAGAGAGAGAAGGGGGCCAATCTCATCCATTTATAAAGGACTTTTTTCTCTGATAACAAACTCACTCCTGCAATACTGACTTTAATCCACTCATGGTGGCAGAACCCTCATGATCTAAATACCTCTTAAAGACCCCATTCCCCAAGACATCCATATTGGGAATAAAGTTTCCTATACATGAACTTTGGGGGACATTTTCAAACCATAACAAACCCTTATGACCTAGAGTGAAACTGGTCTTTAGGATTGGAGAATGAGCAGGCAAGATGAATAAGCAAGCAAAGTATTTGAACGGCCCTTAAAGATTGGCATTTATTAGGATTTTTTAGCTGTTTTCTCCTCCCCAGGGCTTTTATTCTTATAACTACAGTTTCTTTCTATATGTTGATGACTTTAAGTTCTATAATTTTCAAGCAAAGCTCTCTGCTGAAATTCAGATATATATAATCAACTATTTGTCTTAGTCAGTTTTGGCTGCTGTTTAAGTCAGCTATTTTGCTGCTGTGACTAAAGGACCCAACCAGAACAATTTTAGGGGAGGAAAAGTTTATTTGAGGGCTCATGGTTTCAGAGGTCTTAGTCCATAGACATTTGGCTCCATTCCATGGGGCTCCAGGAGAGGCAGAACATCATGGTGGAAGAATGTGGCAGAGGGAAGCAGCTCACATGGTGATCATGAAACAGAGTTTCCACTCTCCAGATACAAAATATATACCCCATAGCCACACTTAATTCCCACCTCTGCCAGCCACACCCTACAACTTCAGTTACCATTAATTTAATCCTTATCAGGGGATTGATTCATTGATTGGGTTAAGACTCTCACCACCCAATCATTTCTCCTCTGAACCTTCTTGCATTGTCTCATATATGAGCTTTTGGGGAACACCTCACATCCAAACCACAACATTGCTATAACAAAAATACCATTGAGTAGGTGACTTAAACATTAGAATTTTATTCCTCACAGTTCTGAATGCCAGTAAGTTCAAGATCAATTTGCCATCCTATTCCATTTTCTTGAGGTCTTACTTCATGGTGCACAGATGACCACCATCTTGTTATATCCTCATGTGGTAGAGAGAGATCATCTCTCTTGTGTTTTTTTTTTTATAAGAGCAATAATCCCATTCATGAGGGCACTCATCTTATGAGTTAATTATATTTGAAAGACCACACATCTAAAAATACCAACACATTGGAAATTATTCTTCTCCATAAGAAATTAGGGGAGGCATACATTCAGATCAGGGCATTATGGGACATATGATCTTATCACTTGGTAACTGTGGAATTCATCATTCTTTCCCTTTCCCCCTGAAGTGCTGATGATTTAGAAGGTATTTCTTTTCTTAGAAAATGACACAATGATCCACTGAGTTTCTCAAAACAGAAGCCAGACTTGACTTTTCCTCTCCTTAACCATGCCCCCATTCATAAGTATACATCCATTCACTCCCTTCCTTAATGTATCCAGAATCCATATCACTCTGTTCATGTCTGCTGCCACGGTCTTCATCTTCACTGCCACTCTAAAGCCTTCCTCTACATCTCCTGGCCTCTAATTTGACCTTTTCCAATTCCCTCACTGTAATTAGATCTTTCTTTTTTTTTTTTTATTGGTTGTTCACAACATTACAAAGCTCTTGACATAACATACTTCATACTTTGGACTGAAGTGGGTTATGAACTCCCAATTTTACCCCAAATGCAGATTGCAGAGTCACATCGGTTACACTTCCACAATTTTACATAATGTCCTATTGGTCATTGTTGTATTCTGCTACCTTTTAATTAGATCTTTCTAAAACACACATTGCCTCTCCTGCTCTCTCTCTTCCCAGGGTTCTCTACTGCCTTCTAAATAAACACTAACTCTGGTCCCTGACATTCCCACTGCCCTCCCACTCCACCTCAACCCACCCAGCCCCTTATCCACTTTCACCTGGTTCCCTGTTATTTAACTTTAGGGTTTGAATTTGTTACTTCCTTTGGGAAGTCATTCCGGAATTCCTGGACCAGGCTCAAGTATCCAAGGCTCTTCTGTTCCCACAGTTCCTTGCACTTATCCTTTATAGCATTACACAGTTTTACCTTTACTTCTTTTCTTCACTTACTATAAGTTTCTAGACACAGAGAACTGTGCCTAGTTTAGCATTGTAATATGGCTGCTTAGAAAGTGTTCTGAAATCCTTATTGAATGAATGAATGCATCGATCCACCTGAATGAAATCATTAATTCTGATAAGTAGTTCATATATGTGTGTATGCACCACAGCCACTGAATAAAACATAAAGTGGAAAGCTTTATGAGTATGATTTTGGGACTGTGAAGAACAGAATTGTGAATCATAAATGGAAGCACATGATTTTTGCTCTAATCATAAAGACATGGAGTGAGGCATATGAAAAAGTGAGATGATATATTCACTCATTAAGAAATAAGAAATGAAAAAAAAAAGAAATAAGAAATGATGCTCCTATATGCCAAGAGTTGTGAGGGGCTTTGGAAATACAGAGGTGAATGAAGATTGGTGGCAGTTCTGCAGGAGTTCAAAATTGAGTGGGTGAAAGATGTGCAGAATAGCACAAAGGAAATTCAATCCAGCCCCCTCATTTTATGATGATTTAGATGATTTCTACAGTGCCTTCCAAATTACTCTATAATTGCATGAAAGAGGATGGTTTTCTCTTTACACACCCACACTTCCCCCATCTTCAATTAATTTACCTCCTTTAAAGAGGAAGACAGTATCAGTGAGCTCTGAGATCACAGCCAACATATGTTCAGCTTCGAAGGACAATTGTGTATGATTCACCAAAGCTGCCCCACAAGGATGATTTCTACTGGCCTCATAAATGCTTTTTTTTTTTTTTAACACTCTGGAGGTTAAACAGATTGGCCATTGATGATGGTTGCTGCATGATTATACTATTGCATACATATGCATATAATTGTTAAATATACATATTACTATTACAAATATGTATATTACATATACATTATTACAGATCATTGTTATAACCACTGATAGCAGTTTTATAAGTAAGTCAGACTATTTCCTATCTGCATGAAAATGTTAAAAATGTTCATTAATTAAAATTATTGAGCTAGGTTAACAGGATATGGAAAGAAATCGATTTCATAATCCTTGGACTCAAGTATCTTGTTGACTAGAAATGACTTTCAAAAGAGATTGATCATGGTGGTCCTAGTATGCTTGAATTAGTTTTTCATGGGCATTTTAGAAGTTACAGTAAAGTGAACCATTTATGCACATTTTAATATGTTGATGTCAGTCAAAGATAGGCCAATCAAGCCAGTTACAGTGGCTCACACCTGTAATTCCAGCGGCTAGGGAGGTTGAGACCTGAGGACTGCAAGTTTGAGACAAGCCTTAGCATTTAGTGAGGCCCTGAGCAACTTAGCAAGAACCCTGTCTCAAAATAAAAACAAAAACAAAAAAGGGTAGGTCCACTAGTTTGCCCCAGGTGAGATTGAGGAAGTGGACTGTCAGAGGCTGTTTTTCTTGGATGAAACAGGTCTTATTCACAGGGTGTGTGCTGCACCAGACACACAGGAGTAAGGCAGCCTAGAATTAAATGGTTGAAAATATCCACATCTTCAAGTCAGCAAACCAAAAATGTTCACTTTATGGAGGACAATTGGTGCCTTAAATATCTCGATTTTACTCACATGCCACCTGTTTCCTGGAGCTCTGAAAAACCATAGGTGGGACTTCATATGTGCTATTTTTGCATTTAGAGGGTCACTGACCTTTAAAGACCTCCTATGTGCAAAAAGTTACACTGTGTAGGTTAAGCAGATTGGCCATTCATGATGGTTGCTACATGATTATACTATGGCATACATATGCATACGGCTGTTAAAAATATACATATTAGGGGCTGGGGATGTGGCTCAAGCGGTAGCGCGCTCGCCTGGCATGCGTGCGGCCCGGGTTCGATCCTCAGCACCACATACCAACAAAGATGTTGTGTCCGCCGAGAACTAAAAAATAAATATTGAAAAAAAAATTCTCTCTCTCTCTCTCTCTCCCTCTATCACTCGCTCTTTAAAAAAAAAATAATGTCTGTTTCATTCTACTATCTTTAAAAAATAAAAAAATATACATATTACTACCACACATATGTATATTACATATTCATTATTACAGATCATTATTATAACCACTGATAGCAGTTTTATAAATAAGTCAGACTATTCCTTAGTCAAACTTGGGAGCATGACTTTCCTGCCTTTTTGATTATATAGTCCATGGCCAGGAGGGAGAATTTTTTTTTTCTCTCTCTCTCTGTCTCTCTCTCTCTCTCTCTCTCTCTCTCTCTCTCTCTTTTTTACTAGAGTGAAAATGGTACTGTTTCCTCAAGTAGAAAAGTCAAAAGTTGCACCTCATCTCAGAGATCCAAACAGCTTTTAATTTATATGTTGATCTCAAGTGATCCGGAATGCAATGGAATTTAAATTAGGCATGTTCACTGGAGAAAGAACAAAATACCTGGCATTTTGTAATTATATGTGCACTCCGGCTTGGATGATGGATGAGGGGGAAAAATCTCTAGGCAGAAATTGTGATGTGCTTTCTCATTGCTCACAGCATTTATTTCCTGTAATACATGTTTTAAAGCATTGCCTTCCTTGCTTCTGATGCTTCCCAGACCAGCTGTGATTCTGATCATTTGCCCTCTGTTGTTCTCTACTTGTCTCACGTGAGGCTATTTCCTTTTCCCACTTGTCAGCTTCTAGAGATAGGGACTAACATTATATATGGAAAAGGATAGAATGTTCTATTATTATGTCTTGCATTTGAGGCTGTATACTATGACATTTTGTGTTCTAACACATGTGGTGCGTATGTATGTGTGTGTGTGCGTAAGATTAATGTGTTTACAAATACATCTGCCTCAGTTTTGGGTTCATTACCCCATTTTCACATTTTGGGGGACAGCAGTTTACAGCGCTTACATAATTTTCTGATTTGTTATGAGGCCAGGAAGCCAGAGCCTGACTGCAGAGCTTGTGTTCTTTTTTTTCCTTTATGTTTGCTCTGAAGGCTCTACCCCTCCTGCCTGGCTGCACCACCCAGAATCCAACAGAGGACTCGACCTACAGTGATAACCTAGTAAGTACTTGTGGAATTGAGGTGCGCCTTGCTATAGATGGATACTCTGTAGAAGGAAAGGCCTTCCCAATAAGTAGAAAGCAAGGCAAACAAGTGGACAAAGAAGCGCCACCTGGGACCTAAATACCACACAGTGCTTCATTCACCACTTTCAATCCAAAGGGAAAAGACTTGAAAATGACCCCAAATCAATTCTGCATAAGTGGGACCAAGAATGCAAAGCAAATATTGCCAACTCACTTGAGAGATGACTATGAAAGGATTTGGTTCCAACTGAGCAGAAATTCAATTTTGGCATCCACTCAGCTCAGAAATAAGGTCAGTTGTTTAAAATTGTGTCCCAAGGAAAGCCTGAGTGTCAGAGGTGATTATCTTCAAACTTCCCCTGCATGCCAAGGGGACCCAAGATTAATTTTTGAGTGCTTTTCCTGAGAGTATTTACATCATCGTCAACTGTCCTTGTTCCCAGCAGGGTTCTTATATTCACAGGGTTTACCACAGTGCACCATACCACCAGATTTCCCTAGGTTATTTTAAAAAATATCATTTCCTTTCAGCAGCTGTTCTTTGTTTGTGTTCCTTTTGCATATCCTTCTTGGGGCAGACAAGCCATCATTCTTGTTGTTCTTGAGGAAGCAGTCAATTATGGATTTTTATAATTAGGATTCTAAAACATGGCATTTGAGACAGGACCACTTTCATCCAGAGATCCCTAGGGTATAATCTAATTACCAACAAGGTACAATGCCCACTGTTTGTCCAACAGTCTTGCTGAGAACTCAGGAGTATAAGGCTTTAAATTGACCAGAGTCATAAATAATGGACAATTAGCTCATGAGCCAGCATTTGCTGAACACCAAAAAGTATCAGGCGTGCCACAGGATGGCAACACAGGGATGCAGCTTCTCAAATGATTTCCCCAGTGGCTGGGTGGGTGTTGTGAAGATATAAGGGACAGTCCTACTCACATTCCAAGGAACACAAACAGACCTATTTACACCCTTTCACCAGAAGAGCAACAAGTTCCCTGAGGGGGTGGAGTTGAGAGGATGCCTGTTTTAAAGTACAGAAGAAAGGAGAAAAGATCAGTTATGAGCTGCCCAGGATGGGAGTTTCCTGGATGGGAACTGGCTTGAAGGTCAGCTCTGTTAGGGGCCAAAGTCTTAACTTCATGCATCCTTCAAGAAGTTTCATGGAGGCTGTTTCTCTCTAGTCAGAGTTACTCAGCTCTTTACCTGGACCTTGCTCAGTACAAGGGCTTTGCCTATTCTTATCTTGGTTCCCCTTGGAATCCAAATGTGTAACCTTCCTGAATCTGGTTATCCCTGATATAGGAAAGGCACAGTGTGTTTGCCCTTTCCTAGAATAAATCTGGAATTAGCTCTCTGTTATGTGGGGTGGTATTGGTTTTTTTTAAAAAAATAAGGTCACTTTGAGCCTTGATAGTTCTGGTGTGATCCACTGAGATAGATGCTAAGTACTGTTGAAAACTGATCATTTTGTTGAGTACAGCTGTCAATCATTCATTCATTGAACCAGTATTTATAGAGTACCTGTCATGTTGTTCTGTCCTAGGTGAGCAGTGAGCAAAACATACAGAAATCCCTGACCTCATGGAGACATAAAAGTTAAATAAAAAATTAAATAGTGTGCTAGATAGTGTTATGTGCTAAAGAGATAAAAGGCAGGGAAAAGTAAATAGAAAATGTATGTGTATATGAGGAGTAGGGCTGCAGTTTCAGAAAGGCTACCCAGGAAAGGACTCCTGAGAAGACAACATTGGAGTGCAGAACAGACGAGGTGAAGGAGTGGGTCAGGAAGGCCATGTGAGTGACGGGCATGCTGGGCAAATGAAGGTGCAAGAGCAGAGATCCTGAAGGTGGGCCTGACTGGAATAGTCCAAGAGCACCAAGTACGCCACAACAGCTCAGTTGAGTGAGGCAGGGGGAGCGGCAGGAAATAGGGTCAGAGAGGAAATTAAGGGGATGGAGAAGAAAGCAGTTGAGGAAGGGCTGAGTGGGCAGGACTTGTAGGCCATTGAAGGAATTTACTCTGAGGGAGGAAGATGGAAATCACTGGCTGATATGATACAGGTGTTTTTCATTAACACAGGCTTCGATGAACAGATATGAAGGACAATGCTGTAGTTAAGTGTCTAAGAAATGAAAATGACCAGTGCCCGTTTCAGTACATATCCTTTTCTATAAATAGACCATGGTATTTGTTGGTTTCGTATTCAAATCTTGCCTTTCCTTCTCAACTTAACATGACCCTAAATTTGATTTACTCTCATGTCACCTATTAAGAGAGGCCTTCTCCGAGATGACATGTCCCATTACCCTCTAGTTCTGCATCCTCTTTTCTTTGTGTCTTAATCTTGTTATTCTGTACATTTTCCCCCTAGGATTGTTTAAGAAAAGATAACACGTACACTTATAACAAACACCTGGTATACACACTTAAATGGACAAACAATATTAACATGCATATAAGTTCTTCCAGATGAACTGCATCCTATTTTATTTTTCTTCAGAGTGCTTAGAATGAAGGTTGCTGTAGTACTGATGGGAGTCAGTGTGGTGTGGGATTTGAGCAGAGTGAAGTGGTTAGTTTTCTACTTTAACAGCATCATTCTGGCTGTGGTGTTGAGAACATATATACAGGAAGTAAGGAAAGAACTGGGAGACTAGTTATTGCTGATCATTGTTTCCCATTGTTGCTATATATTTGACAGTTCATTTAGAAGAGCGTGTATGCATGTTAGTGTTGTTTATCCACTTAAGCATATACACCAGGAATTTGTTATAGGTGTATGCATTGTCTTTTCTTAAACACTTCTAAAAAACTTGTACAGAACAACCAGATAACAAGATAAAGACACTAAGAAAAGACTGGCATCCTAATTGGAATAAGCTATCCTCCATGTATGCATAATATGTCAAAGTATACTCTACTGTCATGTATATCTAAAAAGAACAAACAGAAACTTTAAAAAGACACTAAGAAAACATTCCTCTAAAGTGAGAAATAGCATTGTGCTAAGAATAGATACTTACAGATTTTGTGACAAAGATTAGAGGAGGACAGAATTTTTAGAGTCAATTCTTCTGCATTTCTTTCCTTCCTTCCTTCCTTCCTTCCTTCCTTCCTTCCTTCCTTCCTTCCTTCCTTCCTTCCTTCCTTCCTTCTCAGCATTGGAGATTGAACCCAGGGCTGTGCATGTTAGGCAAGCACTCCACCACTGAGCTATATCCCCAACCCTTTTATTGTTTTATTTTGATATAGGGTCTTGCTAAGTTACTGAGGCTGGCTTTGAACTTGTGATCCTCCTGTCTCAGCCTCCTGAGCCACTGGGATTACAGGAGTGCACCACTGTGCTCAGTTGGCCTTGAACTTCTGATCTCCTTGCCTCATACTCTGGAGTAGCTGGGCTGATAGACATAAACCACTATGCCATTCACACATCACTCATTTACTCAGTTTCTGGGACAGTTGACACTTTCGGCCCTGAGGACCTCCCTGAATTTGTCTTCCCTTTGTTGGGTAGAAGCAAAAAGGAAGACTCCCTTCATCAGATGCTTTAGCCCTGCCTGATCTAGAATGGGAAAGTAAAGATTTGCACCATCAAAAAGTCTTGCATCTACCTGTCTCAAACACTGGAGGCGGGTATCATCAGTACCAGGTAGCGTAGTGGATGAAAACATAGATTTCAATTCTGCTCGATTGCTAACTAGTTCCTAATGATGGACAACTTAATTATCTCCCTGGCCCTTGATTTACCCAACTTTAATCAGGGTAGTTAAAGTTTTTTCATTTAATGAAAAAACCAGTTGCAGAATAATATGTCAAGTATAGTCTCAATTTTTTTGTTTTAATAACATAAAAGATAATTTTTTACAATTGTGTTACATGTCACACACACACACACACACACACACACACACATATATATATATATATATATATATATATATATATCTCCAAATATATATCATATAGATATCCATAGAGGATATATATACATACACAGGTACATAGGTGCATATATACCTACATTTACATGGAGATACAGATATACATATCTGGATAAAGACAAAGAAAGGTCTTAACATAAGTTACTCCAGAGATACAAGCAGAATGCCTGGATCTTTGACCCCTGAGTCTTACTTTGCACTGCTGTCAATAATCTGACTGGGCCATGGACTACTCCTTCCCTGAGGTTGGTGGTGGAGGGTGAGCTTCACTCCTACACAATTTCTCACACATGCTAGCAAATAAGGGTCCTGGAATTCTATAAACAGCAGGCATCCAATTTACCCTTTTGGTACCTAAGCTCATACATGCTTCATTTTCTTTTCTTTTTTTGGGGATGGAGGGGCTACTGGGGATTGAACTCAGGGACACTTGGCCACTGAGCCACATTCACAGCCCTATTTTGTATTTGATTTAGAGACAGGATCTCACTGAGTTGTTTAGTGCCTTGATTTTGTTGGGGCTGGCTTTGAACTCATGATCCTCAGGCCTCAGTGTCCCAAGCAGGTGGGATTACAGGTGAGCACTTCTGCACCTGGCCATGCTTCATTTTCAAAAGCATCTCAGCGCTTGCTCTGTAAATGGGAAGAGTCCCCTGGAGGTGCGGGTGGGGGCGTGGTGCACAACCTGTGATATGTCCTATTGTTCCTAACTCAAGTTTGTCCATGAACAGAAGAGAAAGGGTTCCTCTAGCTGCTTCCCTTCTGTCCTGGGTTCCAGATTGCACTAAATATCACCGGCTAGGACTTATGAGCTCTTGACACTCAAGGTATTGATGTGAAAATGGAGGTGGGGAGTGTTTGCTGGGGAGTTCGAATGGAGGCGCTGAAAGGAGAGATTATTTTCTGTTATTTGTGTTAGAATGATTTTACTTGATAAAATGAGCATATGTCTATAATTTAAAAACCTAGCCAGTAGAGATAGACACTAAAAGCATCAGCATAGTTTCAAAATGCAAAATATGACCATAAAAAGTGGCACGCTGCCTGGCTGTGCAAGGTCTTCTTATCTATTAGCAGTGCTTGCTCAGGCACTTGCCTTTCACTACGCTGGCCCCATTGGTGGTTATAAGATTTAGGCCATTTCTCCAGACTCACTATCAGATTCATAAATTAAATTGAATTTTTAAAGACCCTCAAAATTGAAGTAATTTTAGAAGGAAATTAAAGTTTTGGGGTACCCTAACTGAGAATAAATCTGAACAATTTAAAAAGTAATTGGACTAAAAGCAGACTGTTTGGGCTAAGGGAAAAGAAAACAATATGACTGTGGAATATTCTGGAAAATGTCTGACCTTACAGTCCATCGATCACCCCTCCAGCTTCTTGTCCTTCTGCCTTGACTTTTCAGGATTACATAATTTACAAACCAGCTCTGACCTTGTGCTGAGGGCCATTACCAAGTAGGAATGACGCATCGATTTCCTTGCCAGCGCACCCCATGTTAATTGTGGTAATGCTGGCATATCTTTGCTGATGGTGTCACCAGTGATGCAATTTTTCCAAAGGAGCCGTCAATTGGCTTGGTGTTGTGGCATTTCTGTATCTTCCTCCCTTCTACTAGTGATGGTCTAAAATTTGGGGGCCAACAGAGGTGAGGCTAAGAACCTCACCCCCCCACTGGCACCAAGGCTAAATTTGGGGGCCAACAGAGGTGAGGCAAGAACCTCACCCCCCCACTGGTGCATAGGCCTATCCACAAGCATGGCTGAATGCTGGACCAGTAGTCAGTGACGGGTTGATCTGATTGCAGTGGATTCAACCTAAGACAGGAGGCTGACGCCTAAAGGTCAGTTTTCCCATGACGGGTAAGAACCATATGTTGAATTGGACAACCTACCAGGCACGGTCCTTAAGCCACATTGCTTGTTGTTTAATTAATCAGAAGGGGGGAGATGCTGAGGGCCATTACCAAGTAGGAATGACGCATCGATTTCCTTGCCAGCGTACCCCATGTTAAATTTGCTGTGACATTGCATGTGTGTTTGAGAAAGGTGACCCTACTCAAGGACGAGGGTGGATCCAGGATTAGGGTGTATCCTGCAGTTTGAGGAAGTATCCCACTCCTTGGGTTTAGGGCGTTCCCAGTTTAAGACCTTGGGTTTTAGGGAAGTTCGATGTTGAGGATTATTGCTGCTGGAAATAGGGCGTTCCTGCTACCTGAGCTCCCGTTGAGCTCTCCTGAGATTCAGAGAGCATTTTGGGAAAAAAGCCTCGTGTAGTAGGTGAATTGGGTGGCAGCAGAACTGGGATTGCCCCAGAATGTGTGTGGAGGCCGGTGTGAGTTCGGGAATAAAGAATTGCTGTTTGAATCTACAAAGCTGTGTGGTGGCTCGTGATTCTATGCCCAGCCAAGACTGAGGCAACCTTGCAACTCTGCATTAAAGGGAGAAGAAAGCAAATGCCTTTCTTACATGCTCTGTGGACCAATCCCAGACATGAGAGTGCACGTGGCTTTTGTATTCCTAACATTCCATTCAGGCAAGCCTCTTTTCCTATTCTTAATGGCCTCTTGAGATATTAGGATAGTATTCTGAAAATGGACCGATTCTCTTCTTAATAAAAGGCGATTGGGTTATCACATCTCATTTTTTTCTCACAAAGCAACATGCATAGCCATGGAGGGCATTGCTGACTTTCCAGATGGCTTTGGAATGAGATCAATTTTATTCTTGCCTCAAGTTGTTTATAGAAATTGCTTGCTTGAACTTTATTTATTTATTTTTTTGTACTGGGGATTGAACACAGGGACACTCAACCACTGAGTCACATCCCCATCCCGCCCCCTTTTTTGGTATTTTATTTAGAGACAGAGGCTCACTGAGTTGCTTAGTTCCTTGCTAATTTGCTGAGGCTGGCTTTGAACTTGCAGTCCTCCTCCCTCAGCCTCCCCAGCCACATGGATTGTAAACCACATGTGCACCACCATGCCTGGCTTTTTTTTTTTTTTTTTTAATGTGGTGCTGAGGATTAAATCCAGTGCCTCACATGTGCTAGGCAAGCATTCTACCATTGAGCCAAAACCCCAGCCCCTTGCTTGAACTTTAAAAACAAAGAATTTTAAGGTCCTCAGGGAATAGTCCGAGAAGGGCGATAGCTGGGTCGAATGGTGGATCCATTCCCAGCTTACCCAGGAATCTCCATACTGCTTTCCAAATTGGCTTCACCATTTTGCAGTCCCACCAGCAGTGTACAAGTGTACCCTTTTCCCCACATCCCCGCCAACACTTATTATTGTTTGACTTCATAATGGCTGCCAATCTTACTGGAGTGAGATGGTAGCAGATTATGCTAAGTGAAGCTAGCCAAGCCCTAAAAAACAAATGCCAAATGTCTTCTTTGATATAAAGAGAGCAACTAAGAACAGAACAGGAAGGAAGAGCATGAGGAAAAGACTAACAGTAAACAAAGACGAATGGGGGGAGAGAAAGGGAGAGAGAAGGGAAAGCATATGGAAATGGTAGGAGACCTTCAATGATACACAAAATTATAAGAGGTTATGAGGGGCAAGGGGGAGGGGAAAAAAGGGGAGAGAATTGAACAACAGCAGAGGAGGTAGAGAGGGAAGATGGGAGGGGAGGGGAGGGGAGGGGGGATAGTAGGGGATAGGAAAGGTAGCAGAATACAACAGTCACTAATATGCCATTATGTAATATTGTGAGTATGTAACAGTTGTGATTCTGCAATCTGTATTTGGGGGTAAAAATGGGAGTTCAAAACCCAATTGAGTCTAATGTATGAAAGACGATATATCATGAGCTCTGTAATGTTTTGAACAATCAATAAAATAAAGAAAAAAAATTAAAACAAAGAATTTAAAAATTTTTTTTTCAATACTAGGGATTGAACTCAGGACTTGATGCATATTAGGCAAGTGCTCTACCACTGAGCTACCCCCAAACCAGAAATAAAAAATTTTGGAAGTGGAAGGAAGGAAGAAAGAAAGGAAAAGGAGGGAAGAATAAAAAAAGTAAGGGAGGGAGGAAAAGAGGGAGGGAAGGAGAAAGGAATAAAAGAGATCTTATTTGACCTATATACTTTGAGAACCAAAAGCACTCTGAAGTTTAAAAGACCTTTAGTGTAGCCTTCTCAACACTTTTTTTTTCCCTTTTTTCTTCAGTACTGAGGCCTGAATCCAGGGACACTATATCACTGAGCTACATCCCCATCCTTTTTTATTTTTTGAGACTTTGTCTCACTAAGTTGCCTCGGCTGGCCTCAAACTTGAGATCCTCCTGCCTGAGGCACCCAAGCCATAGGCATTACAGGTGTGCACCACCATACCTGGTGTCAGCTTTTTTTCAAATACTCATTTCCCTGAATTCAATTTCTTACTTTCCTTCTTTTTTCCCAAACTGAAAAACACAATCATGATCACCACTTAAAAACATATTTTAAGACTGAGATAGTTACTGAGCTTTTCAGCTACCGAGATTGCTACCAGAGGCAGTCAGTTAATTTGATTCTGTCGCCAAGCTGCCCTTGAGACTTTGTGTAGGGAAATGCACTAATGCCATTGAATGGAAAGATGAGGGCATGACTCCAGAAATAGGACTGAACCAAAAAGGTCTGCATCTTGCATGGTCCCCACTGCTTGGGTAAAGTAAATCAATAATTAATGTTGTTTTCATTTAGCAAGTCTTCTCAAGGGACTTTAAAAAGACCTGTCTTCAAAAATGTGTATATGTGAGTTTTAATTCAAATGCCAAGCAATCAACATGGATTATGTAAGCACAGCCTTCCTGTAGTAGAAGTTCAGAAAATTAACATGATGTACTTAGATTGTTACTAAGGACTCTTAAGAACAGCCTTATCTGTCCTCTCATCTTTCCTCTTATTATTTGAGACACATTTTGGTAAAAGTAAAGTTTCATTTTCTTATCTCTTTTGTATTTTTTTCAAGTTACTGTTTTACATATGACTTATTTATATTGGCTATCATGTTTCCCAAACATCACAAGGCTTATGTTTATGCATTTCAATCTTCTGGGACTTCAAGAAAGAAATTGCTTTCATTGCATTCAGTATTCATCCTTTCCATACCAATGAGTTTCTAGGAGACTTTTCACAAAGCTCTTGGAGCCAGTGTGTTTTCCTGCAATTTTATTTTGGAATGATTCAGGACTTGAAAATAGTTGTAAAAAAGAAGTAACGTAGGCTGAGGTTATGGCTCAGTGGTAGAGTGTTCACCTTGCATGTACAAGGCCCTGGGTTCAATCCTCAGCACCACATAAAAATAAATAAAAGTTATGTACAGCTACAAAAAAAAATATTTTTTAAAATAAATAAATAAATAAATAAATAGAATAGGGGAATTGTGACCAACTACAACTAAAAAATAAATATTAAAAAAGAAATAAAGTAAGAGAGATTAACCTATAGAATAATTTGAAATCATTAAAAATCAGATGGGCTTTAAAAGATAATGTTCATCCATAAACTTTCTATAATTTAAAAAAAATTAGAACACAGTATTTAAAGTTTTGTTATTTGTTGGATAGGTATTATACAGAGGGTACAAATGTGCTATAAAGCAATGGCCAACTTTTCCAAATCACACCTCAGTTCACATTCCTGGCAGAAATAGTTGGAGAAATCTGTCTTTTATGGGCTACACCTAAAATTATGAAATATCAAGTTTGTTTGTTTGTTTTTTAAAGTATGTGGTTACTGGGGATTGAACTCAGGGATCTGGGCAAGTACTCTACCACTAAACTATATTCTCAGCCCCCAGTGTCAGGATTTCAAGCTATTAAAGTGGTGGTTTGATTTCATCATACTAATTCCTTTCTTTAATGTCTCATTTAAAAATTCTTCTCTAAAATTTACTCTTCTTTCCTTACAGAGGGCTGAATTAAAACAATTAAATATCCATACATGTGGTCCTTTCAAAGACTTCAAATCCAAGGATTGTTCACAACAAAAAATAAGCTAAGTAGTATTTTAATAATCTATTTAAATATAAACCTATATATTTCTGCTTTCTCCAATAGAGAAAAATTACTGAAAACAAAAAAGCCTGGTTGAAATTTATGTTGAAGAAAGACCCGAGGGGCTTGGGGTATAGCAGAGAAAGGTACAAAGTTTCCATCTGCAAAGAGTTTTTGAGTGACCATGACCAGCTAAATTCTACAAACTGAATAAGTTCTAGCAGGAATGAAGACAGTTGATGTCTGTCCCTCAAATGGTCACTCCCAAATTATTGAGTCTTAATAATAGGGTCTTTTAAAGATAGTGTTGCCATTTATGATTTGTGTCCTTGATTTGCATAAATATGTTCATGTTTCATGGATTCTATATACATAAATTTGCTTACTTAGCATAGTTTATGTGCAAGCCCCAAAGTATTCTTCATCATGCTTCTGAGGTTATTTGCAAATGTGCATAGAGTTGTGAAAATTTTGTGCTGCCTGACATCCATGTTATCTGCTAAGGTTGAACGAGGCAATGCTGTGCCTTCCTATTCCTGCTGTTGAACCATGAGTATCCTCTTCAGTTATCTACCTAGTGCTACATCTTCCATAATAATTATGGTTTAGATAGGAGGTGTCTCCTAAAATCTCATGTGAAATAATGCAAGAAAGTTTAGAGGTGAAATATTGGTTTATGAGAGTTTTGACCTAAACAGTGCATTAATTGGGATTAAATGGTGGGAACTGTAGGCAGGTAGTGGGTGGCTGGAAGAGGTTGGGTATGATTTGGGGTATATATTTTGTCTTTGGTGAGAGAAGAACTCTCTGTGCTTCCCGGTGCCATGTCCTGAAGCCACTTTCCTCCGCCATACTCTCTGCCATAATGTTCTGCTCCACCTTGAGCCCAAAGCAAAATGGAACTGGCCATCTATGAGCTGAAACCTCTAAAACTGTGAGACCCAAAATATAACAAAATAAACTTTTCCTTCTTTAATTGTTCTTGTCAGGTCTTTTGGTCACAGCAGTGAAAAAGCTAACTAAAACAATGGTTTTATCCTCTTATTTTTTTTCTCTGTATTGGGGGATGGAAACCAGGGGTGCTCTATTACTGAGCTACACCTCCGTCTCTTTTTGTTTTTTGTTTTGAGACAGGATTTTGCTAAGTTGCTGAGGCTAGCCTTGAACTTGCAATCCTCCTGCCTCAGCCTCTCCTGTTGCTAGGATTACAGGCATGCGCCACCACACTCAACAGTTTTATGCTTTGTCTCAGTGATTTTGCTCTTTCTGATGCTCCTCAGCAGAGGAAAGTTGTGATATGACTTTCAGAGAAAATATGTGCATTATTTTTTATAAATTATAAAAAACTTACCCATCTAATGAGAAAATTAAAAGAGAAATCAGAAGTTCTGAGAATAGTAGCAAAAAAGTCATATAGCTACCTCAAAATTCTCAATTAACAAGATTTTGTTTTGTTTGTTTAATCTCTCTTTTCAAACATGATGCTAAGAATTACAGATAAAGTGAAAATTCTTCTTATTCCATTATTTTCCTGCTCAGAGACAACAGCCATCATGAATTTATTGTGCGTCCTTTACCCTATACTTATGCATATTTATGCATCTATGAACTAGACATGCTCATAATTAACCTGAAAGTATTTTCTAACCACTTGCTATTTTCTACTTAGCCCTTTGTTTTTGGCATCTGAATAAACATCTGTCTTAGTCTTTTTAATGGCTTTATAGTATTCCACTATACAAATAATGAGTTTTTATCATTCTCCTATTGATGGGTTCTTCAGTTATTTGCAATTTTAAAAACTATTTTAAGCAGGGCTGGAACAAGCATCTTTGAATTTTTCTCCTTGTATACACATGAAAAAATTACAGTGGCACACACCTGTAATCCCAGCAACACAGGAGGCTGAGGTAGGAGGATCACAAATTTGAGATTAGCCTCAGCAACTTAGTGAGGCCGTAAGCAACTTAGTGACACCATGTTTCAAAATTGAAAACATTGGGTTTGTGGCTCAGTGTTAAATACCTCTGGGTTCAATATCCAGTACCAAAACAAACAAACAAACAAACAAACAAAATTTTTTTAAGCATATGTCAATGCTAGATCAGGGAATATTTTGTTTTACAATAAAGTTGTCAATTGACTTCAAATTTGCTTGTAATTTTTATTCTCATACTCAGTCTCTGAGAACTTGGAATGAAATTGCAAAATATCTGCATTTGACTCTCTGGAGATGTTTGAGTAGAACCAGGCTGGAAATCCTTTGCCTTTTTTTTTTTTTTTTTTTTGGCAGTGTCTAAATCATTATATTTTCTTTTTTTAAAAACATCAGAAATTTATTAGTTGCTCAAAACATTACATTGATCTTGACATATCATATATTTAAAGGTGGAGAGTGAGGCTCCTTGTCTGTCCCAGAGGCTTCTAGATTTTACCATATAAGGCTATGAGCTAGGTAGCCATTAAAATTGAATTTTAGACACTTTTAAGACGTGGAAGATGTTCATAGTGCAATGTAAAGTTTAAAAGGAGCAAGACAAAAATTTGTTTTATACCAGATCCCAATTTTGTTAATGTGTATTTATTCAGGAAAGGACAGAAGAAATATTAACAGTAATAACCATGATTATTCCTTCTTTATCATTTCATTTTCTAAATTTTCTTAGAAACTGATTTTTGTACTTAGAGGAAGTGAAATGTTAAAATAAATCATGTTAAATAAATGATAAACTTCAAGTCTCTACAAAATTACCAAACTCCCATATTTAAACCAGTAGAATCATATAATTACCTCCTCTGCTGTTTAGTTTGGAAAGAATACATGTTCAGAGGTGGGTCATTATTAGTTATCATTGGAGTCCCTATTTCTACTCTTACTCCAGTGGTGGAAGGGGATGATCATATGAGTCTCAAGGATCCACCTTAATTCCATGTCACATTTCAAGGTTGAGTACCAAACTGATAACCAAGAACCCATTTTACCAGACTAGCACTGTGAGCTGTAAGACTGAAAATTTTTCTAGCAAAAACTAGAAATTGTCTATCACTAGAGGACTAACTAAATAAATGACAAACTACTATCAGATTAAAAAACATTATGTACTCCTAACACTGACATGCAAAGATCTGTAAGTTATAATTTCAAAAGAAAAGCAAATTTGCAAAACATAATTTAAGAGTATGAAACTGTTTCAATCAATATCTATCTATCTACAAACCATGCACAGAAATGCACAGAAAATTTTGGTAAGATATTCTTCAATTGGTGACTAGTTTTCTGAGAACAGAAGCAAGATTTTTGACATGTATTAAAAGAAGACTTTAGCTGTTGGTGACACACATCTGTAATCCTGGATATTTGGGAGGCTGGCAGGAAGATCACTAGTTTGAGGCCAGTTTCAGCAACTTAGCAAGACTGTCACAAAAGTAAAATTTTAAAAAGGGTCTGAGAGTGTGGCTCAGTGGCAGAGAGCTTGCCTAGGATACATGAGGTCCTGGGCTCAATCCTTAGTACCACACACAAAATCATTCCACCACCATAAAACAAATCAAAGAAAAAGAGGACTTTAACATTTTAATATACTTCTAAATTTTACAAAGTCATTTATAGTGAAATGTTTTAATTCATAATTATAAAACTTTTACTTCTTCTTCTTTTTTTTTTTTTTGGTACTGGGGATTTAACCCAGGGCACTTTACCACTGAGCTATATCCCCAATCCTTTTTTAAATTTTGAGACAGGATCTCACTAAGTTCCCTCGGGTCTCATTAATTAGCTGAATCTGGTTTTCAACTTGTAATCCTCCTACCTCAGCCTCCTGAGTCACTGGGATGAGTCAGTGATATGGGCCACTGCACCTGTCTCTAAAAGCTTTTGAAAGAAAAAAAAACACATTTAAAAATATAATGCTTGGTGTTTGGAGCCCGCCATTTTTTCAATCTTTTTGTAGGCTTCTGTCCTGGATCCAGAGCACAGGTGTCTGTGCTGTGCAGAATCTGAAAACAAACCACAGGGAGAACACTGAGAACCCTGAGAGCCAGGAAATGGATCACTAGGCAATGCTGAGCTGACGTGGATCTGGGGCGAACAGTCTGGGCCTCTCAGAACACACTCTGAGCCCGGATCGGCTGAATTCAAGCTCCCGTTCGCCTGCTTCCTGCAGACAAACAGCTGTGACTCAGCACTAATCCATCCGGCTGAAACAAATGGTCAGCCCTTCTCATCCTACAGAGGTAAATGCCTACCGAGCCTTCATAGGTAGTGGCCACAGGTTTGAAACGGGGCTTGGGAGAGACAGTAAGGACCCACCCGTTGCACTGGTCGTCTGGCAAAGGGAAACGAACTGTAGCCATTTGCAAGAGACACCACCATGGCAGAGAACTGACGTCATCAGACTGCAGCGGAGGAGATAACTTCATTGAAACCTGCGGCTACAGGTGTGTAATTCCCTAGCCTTCCCTCTCCACACATTGGGGAAACCTTAAGGGCCCCTCCCAGCTCTCCCGTAAGGGCCCCTCCCAGCTCTCCCGTGAGCACGATAGCCAGACCCAGGGAATCAGAGGTGGCGCGGGACCCGCGGCGCGGAACTACCGCTCCCACCAGGGCTGACTGCTGAGGTCTCTTGCACCAGCTACCAGGGGAGTGGCTACCGGAGGGCAAGTAAAATTCGCTGAGGATTCTAAGCCCCAAGCTCTACAAACTTAGGGTCTGAGGGAATGGCAAACTGGAAGAGTGTGCCCAGTCGTTCATGAAAACAGGGCTCCCGGGAGCAGCAGACCTGGCGTGTAGCCAGTATTGTGGTGAGCGGCACCCGTGAGAGGGGCCTGGCTAGAGGAAAAGTGGGAAGTGACTAGACACAAGAGGAGGCCCTAGGCACTCAGGATTGGAGACTCGCCCAGTCTGGGAGGAGCTGCTGCACAGTGATTGGTTACCGCGTATTGACAGGAGAAACTTGGCCTGGTGGGCACAGCGCCACCTACTGGAAGAGAAGTTAATCAAACTCTAAGACGGCATTTATTAGTTTTTTTTTCTTTTCTCTTTATTTTGATTTGGGTTTTTCTTTCATTTTCATTTTTCTTTCTTGTTGTTTTTTTAAATTTTTTTTACAATTTTTTAAATTTTTTTTCTTCTAATTTTAATTTTAATTTTTTTAAATTATTTAAAAAAATTTTTTTTTCTTTTTTATTTCCTTTTTTTTCTTCTTTTCTCTTTTCATTTCTTTTCAATTATCTTATCCCCCCTTCCTTGAATTCTACCTGCTTACTCTCATTCTCTTTAGTGACTTCTTCCCTTCCCTTCTAATACCTTTCCTCCCAAGCATCTAATAAATTTATAGGAGTAAACAGTAACTCAGCAGTCAAACAGAACAAGAAGTAACATGAGCAGCTTCAAAAAGCAAGGAAGAAAAGGAGTACAAACAATGCAGGACAGCCTAAATATTCAGGAGGACCTAGAGTCATCAGAAAAATGGTCATATAAAGAACTCAAGGAACACCTTAGACAGATGGAATGGAACCTTAAAGAGGATACAAGGTAGCAAATTCAAGCAGCGAAAGAACACATTGAGAATGAATTACATAAACAGATAAAAGAAGAAGTTAAGCATCTCTATCAGGAGATAGAGATTATAAAAAATAATCAAACAATAATTCTAGAAATGAAGGAAACGATAAACCAAATTAAAAACTCAATTGAGAGTATCACTAACAGAGTGGAGCAAGTAGAAGCCAGAACGTCAGATAATGAAGACAAAATATATCATCTTGAAAACAGTCTAGCCAACTCAGAAAGGCTGGTAAAAAAATCACGAGAAAAACATCCAAGAGTTATGGGATAACATAAAAAAACCAAACTTACGAGTCATCGGGATAGAAGAAGGTACAGAGATTCAAACCAAGGGAATGAGTAACCTGCTGAATGAAATAATTACAGAAAACTTTCCAGAAATAAAAAAGGAAACAGATATACAAATTGAAGATGCATACAGGACACCGAGCACACAAAATCACAGTAGACCAACGCCAAGATACATTGTTATGAAGATATCCAATATACAGAACAAAGAGAAAATATTAAAAGCTACAAGAGAAAGGAGACAGATTACATTCAGGGGTAAACCAATAAGGTTAACAACAGATTTTTCATCACAGACACTGAAAGCAAGAAGGTCATGGAACAATGTATTTCAAACACTGAAAGACAATGGATGCCAACCAAGAATTCTGTATCCAGCAAAATTAAGCTTCAGGTATGACAACGAAATAAAAATCTTTCATGATAAACAAAAGTTAAAAGAATTTGCAGCCAGAAAACCAGCATTGCAAAGCATTTTGAGCAAAACACTACACGAGGAAGAAATGAAAAACAATAACCAAAACCATCAGTAGGAAGTGCCTCGGTAAAGACAGAGGGCGAGGGGAAAGATAATCATGGAGAAACAAACTAAATTTTTTTTTAAAAAAGGATAAATAATCAAACATGGATGGAAGTACAAACCATATATCAATAGTAACTCTGAATGTTAATGGCTTAAACTCTCCAATAAAGCGACATAGGCTGGTATCATGGATTAAAAAAACAAATCCAACAATATGCTGCATCCAGGAGACACATCTGATTGGAAAAGACATACACAGGCTGAAGGTGAAAGGATGGGAAAAAATATACCATGAACACGGTACTCGTAAGCAAGCAGGGGTGGCCATCCTCATATCGAATAAAATCGACTTCAAGACTAAGTTAATCAAAAGGGATAAAGAAGGACATTATATACTGTTAAAAGGAACCATTCACCAACAAGACATAACAATTATCAATATTTATGCACCAAATAATGGTGCTGCGACATTCATAAAACAAATTCTCCTCAAGTTCAAGAATCAAATAGACCACAACACAATAATTATGGGTGACTTCAACACACCTCTCTCACCATTGGACAGATCCTCCAAACAAAAGTTGAATAAAGAAACTATAGAACTCAATATCACAATCAATAACCTAGACTTAACTGACATATATAGAATATATCAACCATCATCAAATGGATATACTTTTTTCTCAGCAGCACATGGATCCTTCTCAAAAATAGACCATATATTATGCCATAGGGCAACCCTCAGTAAATATAAAGGGGTGGAGATAATACCTTGCATTTTATCTGATCATAATGGAATGAAACTGGAAATCAATGATAAAAGAAGGAAGGAAAAATCCTACATCACATGGAAAATGAACAATATGTTACTGAATGATCAATGGGTTACAGAAGACACAAAGGAGGAAATTAAAAAATTCTTAGAGATAAATGAAAATACAGACACAACATATCGGAATCTATGGGACACAATGAAAGCAGTTTTAAGAGGAAAATTCATCGCCTGGTGGTCATTCCTCAAAAAAAGAAAAAACCAACAAATAAATGAGCTCACACTTCATCTCAAAGCCCTAGAAAAGGAAGAGCAAAACAACAGCAAATGTAGCAGAAGGCAAGAAATAATTAAAATCAGAGCAGAAATCAATGAAATTGAAACAAAAGAAACTATTGAAAAAATTAACAAAACTAAAAGTTGGTTCTTCGAAAAAATAAATAAGATCGACAGCCATGCTAACGAAGAGAAGAAGAGAAAGAACTCAAATTACTAACATACGGGATGAAAAAGGCAATATCACAACAGATGCTACAGAAATACAGAAGACAATTAGAAATTATTTTGAAAACCTATATTCCAATAAAATAGAAGATAGTGAAGACATCGATAAATTTCTTAAGACATATGATTTGCCCAGACTGAGTCAGGAGGATACACACAATTTGAACAGACCAATATCAATGGATAAAATTGAAGAAGCCATCAAAAGACTACCAACCAAGAAAAGCCCAGGACCGGATGGGTATACAGCGGAGTTTTACAAAACCTTTAAAGAAGAATTAATACCAATACTTTTCAAGTTATTTCAGGAAAGAGAAAAAGAGGGAGCTCTTCCAAATTCATTCTATGAGGCCAACATCACCCTGATTCTGAAACCAGACAAAGACACCTCAAAGAAAGAAAACTACAGACCAATATCTCTAATGAACCTAGATGCAAAAATCCTCAATAAAATTCTGGCGAATCGAATACAAAAACACATCAAAAAAATTGTGCACCATGATCAAGTAGGATTCATCCCTGGGATGCAAGGATGGTTCAATATATGGAAATCAATAAATGTTATTCACCACATCAATAGACTTAAAGATAAGAACCATATGATCATCTCGATAGACGCAGAGAAAGCATTCGACAAAGTACAGCATCCCTTTATGTTCAAAACATTAGAAAAACTAGGGATAACAGGAACTTACCTTGACATTATAAAAGCTATCTATGCTAAGCCTCAGGCTAGCATCATTCTGAATGGACAAAAGTTAAAGGCATTCCCTCTAAAATCTGGAACAAGACAGGGATGCCCTCTATCACCACTTCTATTCAATATAGTTCTCGAAACACTGGCCAGAGCAATTAGACAGACGAAAGAAATTAAAGGCATAAAAATAGGAAAAGAAGAACTTAAAATATCACTATTTGCAGATGACATGATTCTATACCTAGAAGACCCAAAAGGGTTTACAAAGAAACTACTAGAACTAATAAATGAATTCAGCAAAGTGGCAGGATATAAAATCAACACGCATAAATCAAAGGCATGTCTGTATATCAGTGACAAAACTTCTGAAACGGAAATGAGGAAAAACACTCCATTCACAATATCCTCAAAAAAAATAATAAAATACTTGGGAATCAACCTAACAAAAGAGGTGAAAGATTTATACAATGAAAACTACAGAACCCTAAAGAGAGAAGTAGAAGAAGATCTTAGAAGATGGAAAAATATACCCTGTTCATGGATAGGCAGAACTAACATCATCAAAATGGCGATATTACCAAAAGTTCTCTATAGGTTTAATGCAATGCCAATCAAAATCCCAATGGCATTTCTTGTAGAAATAGATAAAGCAATCATGAAATTCATATGGAAAAATAAAAGACCCAGAATAGCAAAAGCAATTCTAAACAGGAAGTGTGAATCAGGTGGTATAGCGATACCAGATTTCAAACTATATTACAGAGCAATAGTGACAAAAACAGCATGGTACTGGTACCAAAACAGGCGGGTGGACCAATGGTATAGAATAGAGGACACAGAGACTAATCCACAAAGTTACAACTATCTTATATTTGATAAGGGGGCTAAAAGCATGCAATGGAGGAAGGATAGCATCTTCAACAAATGATGTTGGGAAAACTGGAAATCCATAGGCAACAAAATGAAACTGAATCCCTTTCTCTCGCCATGCACAAAAGTTAACTCAAAATGGATCAAGGAGCTTGATATCAAATCAGAGACTCTGCGTCTGATAGAAGAAAAAGTTGGCTCCGATCTACATATCGTGGGGTCGGGCTCCAAATTCCTTAATAGGACACCCATAGCACAAGAGTTGATAACAAGAATCAACAAATGGGACTTACTTAAACTAAAAAGTTTTTTCTCAGCAAGAGAAACAATAAGAGAGGTAAATAGGGAGCCTA
>NC_138186.1:62043211-62237198 GCF_964194105.1 Spermophilus citellus | reverse complement strand
TATCTTACTGTACCTAATTTATAAACTTTATCATAGGCATGGATATATAGGAAAAAACATTATGTGTAGGTTCTGTACTACCTGTGATTTCGTGTACCTCCCTTGGACAAAGGGGAACTACTAGAGTATGGGCAATAGCCACTATGGAATCAGAAAATGGAGGAGTCTTTTCCAACTGAAAAGTGTTCTTAGAAGGGATGGCACTCAAATTTGATCTTGTAGCATTGAAAGAGTTTAGATAGATTTAAGGAAGGGTCTGGGTATTTCAGGTAAAGGCTTCAAGTTAGTTTATTTGTATGTGCAATCTAGTTCTGAAACATATGCTACAGATCACCTATCCCTCCCTCAAACTTATTTCCTTCTCGGTTCTCATGTTTTTCTTCCCTTTTTCTTAAAGAATAGCTTGCATTTAATATTTCATGCACTTCTATACACTCTTCGATGCTTGCAATCTAGTTTCCTAAGCCCCCACAACTGCATTGACAGTGCTTCAGCTCACAGCACACACAGCCTCTGCAGTCCCAGTCTTTCTCACCCATCTGCCACGAGCTTCTCTTTCTAGTCTCCTGAATCATTCATCCCACTCCCTATTTTTCTCCTCTCAGGCCATCTCTCCCTTCATCCAGGCTTCTGCTCTCAGCTCTCTCATGACCTTGTCTCTATTTATCTTCCTAATGTTTCTGACACTCAAGTTTCAGCTGGAATGTGGGGAAGAGGGAGAGTGAGACAGCTGCTGTGCTTTGAGCTTAGGTGGCTAAAAGAATGATGCTTTGCTTCTTGGAACCGGTTAAGAGAAGAGAAAGAGTTGCAATGGGGGAGACTGGTCTGAGGTTGTGCTTTAGCCTTGGAATTTCCTGCGAAGTTGAAAGTCTGAGTAGAGACATCTGGCCACAAATTAGAAATGTACAGAATTTGCCTGCTATTGTAGAAGAAACCTTTGGGATATAAGATGCTGCAAAATGAGAAAGGAACTGGTACAAGAATAGAATCTGGAGGAATGCCTACACTTAGATGAAGAAGAATCAAGTCAGAAATGAAGGTGAGATGTCAAGGAAATGAACAGAGGTGCAAGAGAGTCACCAAGTATCAAAAAAAGAGGGGAGCCTTCTATTGTATGTTACACTGTTGATGAATATAGTCCAATACAGGTCAGATCTTTGTCATCGTGATCATTTAATAGATAAAAAGGGTTAACTCTGGGGTGTTTTAGCAAGGAACATACACATATTAATATAAGTATTAGGTGTGAGGGACAGACTCTGACTTCAAGGCCTTTCAACACCTAGCACATTCCATTTACTGAAATTGGAAGTATTAAACATCATTTCTTCTAAAATCAACACACCAAGATTCTTTTTTTTTTTTCTAGCTGGAGAGGACTGTACTTTAGGGTCCCTAAATGAATAGCTTGTGACCCAGGAATACATGTAAGGAGATCAGATTGCAAGTTTTCTTTCCTTGACTTTCAGTAAACAAGCTAATGGGGCCAGGATCTTTCTTGTACCCTAACTACAAAAGTAATTTTTATCAAATACATGTGGTGTAAATTTCTCATTTCTCTTTTAGGGGTTCGGTTCATCATAATTTTGCTGACTTCACTTTTGCAGCCGGTAAAGTAATTGGACACATATTCAAATTAAAAGGACATATAGATTCAGAGGTTGCTATTGATCTCACCGACAAAGCTTCATTAGCATTCTTACAAAAGTATTTAGGTAAGAAATGAATCTTATTTCCTAAACTGATGTTCTCTGATAACTCTGTGTTATTTAACAGTCTAGTTTTAACTATTTCTTTACAATTAAACAAAGCAGTAAATCAATTTGAAAGCAAAAATTTGAGAAAGCTTTGCTGCTTTGCATTCTATTTATCATAGAAAGCAAATCTACTTGTTAAGAGTTAGTTTCTCCATAAAGTCTGGGAGAGACTTGCCTCTTGGAGATACTGATGGAAAGAAGGGTGCCTCACTCCTACCTCTCAACTTCTTGCAGCTGATGAAGCCCTGGGGTAGCTGACATGGAACACCTTGCCACTAAGGTCACTGTGCAATTTGCATAGTGTATAATTCTACAGTGCCACCTAGAGGTGCTAGACTGTTCAGTGCTCACAAATGTTTAATGTTTATTAACATTTATATTTTGTAGGACTTGAAAAAGACTTTGATCAGTGGGACTCTCTGATGGAAGGAGCTGATAAGAATCTTATTCCAGGACCAACAATTCACACACTCACCCAACCTGATACTCCACAGGACTCTATGGGAATAGAGAAAGAGAATGTAGATTAAAAGAGCTTTTTTAAAAGTTTCATTTAAAAACTGAGAGAGCAAGAATCTTAATTGTATTTTCCCAAATAATTCATACCTTAAGTTTTAGTTTATACTGTAATAGTGATTGAGTTGAGGTTTGGATTAAAAACTTTTTCCTTTAAAGAAAGAATGCAATATACAAAACTCATAGCAGCCCAAATTATATTTTTATTTAGTGGATCTTTTTTGTATTAAAATTAAAATTGGCTTTTACATTATTTTAATTAATGGAAGTGTATTAAAAACAGGCACAATGCTAATGAAAACCTGTTGTGATGAGATTCCCTAAACTTACAGTAAAAACAGATGTTCTTGTCTTTTATTCTCTGTTAGCAGTAGTAGAATTCAGTTTTAGCAACCTGGTATTCTAGGATAAACTTGGCAGTGTTTAACTTTCAGTCATGATAAGAAAAATTAGATCTGTTTGATAATAAAGTCATTGTTTTAATGCAGGACTGGTGATACTATACAATTTCAATATGGTAAGGAAATGGGGAGTGGACCAAGGTTGGGAGTGCTAGGGACAGGGCAGAGGCTTGTAAAACAAGTTGGCAATTTGTTTGCATTTTTAAATGTTCTCTCTCATGCATTCTATTCACTAAACAAAAGTCCTCTTGGTGTTACAGCTATGAAAGACAGGCCGGGGATTCCAGCTATAACAAATTAATATAGTTATTCGCCTAAAAACTGAAGGATAACAGAGGCAGCATTCTGAGTTACATTTAACCACTTTGTTTTCCCAATAAATATTTAATGGACATTTTAAATTTTACATGTAGTAATAATATAAGTAGAATAACAGTTAAATGGAGGTTTATAAATATCTTAAAATATAGACTCTCAGGCTGGGGATGTGGCTCAAGCGGTAGTGCGTGCGCTTGCCTGGCATGCGCGTGGTGCTGGGTTCGATCCTCAGCACCACATAAAATAATGATGTTGTGTCCGCCAAAAACTAAACAATAAATATTAAAAAATTCTCTCTCTCTTTAAAAAAAATATATAGACACACTTATACATCTGGGAATTATGGAAGATGATTTTTTTCCTAAGGAATACAAAACTTTATGCTGCTCAATAGTTAAGTGTATATTTTGGCCTAAATATGATGTTCCTAGAAATTCTCCAGAATTTTAAGTTAGCCTATGTGAACAAGGAAATCAATACTTTGTCTGGTTGATACTTCAATCCCTATCTCTTCCACCCAGTTAATAAGTAACTGTGTGATTTGCCACCTCAGGCCATCTTTAGTGGTTTAAGGTGCAAAATCATTCATTCTGAGAAATTTGAATTATCCTTCCCGATAGTCATTCAAGGTATTGTTTTAATAGGGAGTTAGGCCAAACTCAACTTGAAACAGAAACCTTTCTACAGTCTGACCCTGGTACGTCTTCTCTGGCCTTTTCTCCTGGTAATCGCACGCTCATTTACTGCCCTCCTTATCCTACAGCAGGCAATATATTCACCTACCTCAGTTATTTTTAATATAAACCTCTCTCCTCTCCACTCATTGAAATGGTACTGTTTTTAAAGTTCTTAGTTCCCTCTTCCCCTTAGGCTTCAGGGGCTAACTGTATTTTATATCCATGCACCTTCTTTCCACTCATATGGCAAAACTTCCCCTTACTGACTTTACAAATGGACAAACATTGCCATTGTATTGACCTCTCATTCAAGAGCAATATTTTTACAGTCCTTTGTTGGTGGCACATGCAGATGCTGAAAGAAGAAAACAACTGCTGAAAATATCAGCCATGGGTTAAGTTCGAAAAATAAACAGCATAGTGCACACTGGGTAGTTTTCAGGAAAGAGAAGGGAACATTTATTGAGTTCTCTTTTCTGGGCACTTCACATAAATGATGTGAAAGGTTTTATTATCACCAATTTACAGATGAAGAACATCAAAGCTCAAAGATATTATATAACCTGCCCACACCACATATCTGTTAAGAGCATTTAAGATCTATTTCCCAAAGGTAGAATCTGTTTCCAAAAGCTAGGATCTGTATATGACCCATACAAAACCATGTTCCAAGGCACAGCCTTTGAAGTTAGATGAGTGTGAGTTTGATCAAGCCTCTGAGACTCCCAATTGGCCTGGGCAAATTATCTAACTTCTCTAAAAAGCTTTACTTTTCTTACCTATAAAATATGGGTAAAATAAACATGTCACTCAGAGTTGATGATTAAAATGTGGAAATGACTTTAAAGTGCCAGCTGAGTGACTCATACACGAAAACTAACATTAAATATGAAAACTAACATTAAATATCACTAAGCCTCTCCCCCTCCCCAATTACAGGGGAGGAGAGATGGAACCACAGATGAAATGAAATAAGACTACCACAGCTTTTAAGGATAAACTTTATTCAAATTTTGTGTCATATTAGCATACTTCCAAATTCAAACAGAATAATAAATTTTTAACCAGACAGACAAGGCAAAGCTTTAAAATTTAAAAAAAAAAATTCTGGAGAAACTGCCAACAAAGTCATCCTCCTAAGTAGCATCGTGTAATGTTCTTGTCGTAAACCTATGTTTTTCTGTGTTAATGTAAACACTATATTGAAAAGGTACCAACAGTTCCTTTGAAATGTGAGTGGTATGTTAGCAAATTGTTCAGTAAAATAAATCTTCCAGCTGAATAAAAACACAAGACAATTCAAAGCAGAGGAAAGATCCCAGAGCCAGCCATACATACAGAATCCCACTACAAATACCCTGTACAATCAACCTGAGACATAGTTTAATTTTGATACATATCAGTTTTCAAAATGACAACTTCCTGTGGTTAATGCCTTCTATTTTCTCAGACACACTTGATCTGGATGAGATGCCACTGGTTCACGAGCAGCTCTGGACCAGTCACACTTAGGGATCCACACTTAAATCCACATCACTTGCTGACCCCTTTTCTGAAACAAGATGAGAACAACCTTAAGTTGAGGAAAAAAAAAAAAAACCTAAGAACAAGACAATCATTTAAATGAGTTCTACAATGACAAAGTTAAAGTTCTCTAAAGGTGGTAGAGGAAAAGGTAAGTTGTAATTACTACAGAGAATTATTCCTGTAGAAATGATTTTATTTTTAGTATTTTGGTACTCACACTACACATATTATCAAAGATATTATATAACCTGCCCACTTTTTAAAGAAACTTTTAAAAGTTTCTTTAAAAGATTACAAAATGGGTATATTTTATATTTTGCTATAATGAGGTTAACAAGGCTGATAACCAATAGGACTTCCATTATTTTTGATTAGTGTGTGCTTTAATACTAAATCCACCAAGAGCTGATTTCATTCTGAATGTGTCTCAGTTGTAAGAACCAATATGCTATTTATGAATAGCAATGTGTTATAACTGAGAACATACAACAAATTGGATTTTATCATATAGATAAACTAAAAATTCAGGAAGAAATTTTAAAAGATTAACATACAGAGGTCATTTGAACATAATTAATCTAAGAAAAGTCCCTTAAATTCCTTTAAAATATAAATTCACCAGACCTACAATCTAACTTTCAAGATTAATTCAATCAACCAACAAATTCCTTTGACATTTCAAAATATCTTCCTCATGCTTATTTTATCCCCAAAGACATGTCTAATTTATTTTTTACCTAACCCTTCCCACCCCACACACAAAACACACAACACCCCCACCCCGACCACCACCACACAAAACCTGTGCTACTATCATTCAAGAAAATTGACAGGCTCAGGATAATGGTGTTTTTAAACACTTGGAAAATGCTGGGTAATAAAAGTATTTTGTTTTTAAAAAGACGAGTTACCTTTAAATGTGGTATCATCTGATGACATGAAGTCAAGATCTTTTCCCAGTGTGTGGAATACAGCCTAACAAAAGGAACCTTTGAATTACAACCAATTTTCAAATGAAAGTACAAAGTAGTTTAAATCAGAAACAGGATCATAGATAAGCCATAGCAAAAAAGGTCAACAAAAAGTATTTCTTTTAAAATTATGACAATCTGGTTTTATAGTGAAGAATCACCTCATGTACAGTTCCTATTTTTTGACTACTCATGTTTCTGGAACGTCTCCACTGGTACCCTTTTCCAAGCTTGAGCTCCCAGACCCCTGATGACATCAGTCTTTGGTGAGGGAAGGAGAGACATCACTGCTCAAGGGGCCACTACTGTCCACTGAGTGTCACAGATGATTAATGACCCAGTGAAGAGGAATAGTACTCTGATGTTCCTTTCAATACTAATAGTGTCATGTGCATGCTTGATGTGATACAGAAACTGATTCCTGAGACATTTTCTTATGACAAAATGAAATAGTCCAGGTTTTAAGAATTCCTTAAAAATATAATCAGAAGGACATGGAGATCATAATGATTTAATATGTCATAAAAAGCTGCAATACCTCATAATATTCACTTTTTAAGGAAAACTATTTCATTTGAAGATGTGTATTCTTATTTAAGGCTCCCTCAAATTTGAGGAAAGGCTCATTTAAATCCCATTAATAATCAAATAAAAAATTGGAAAGCCTTACCCACATGTAGTTTTTCCATATATGCTTACTGGCTTAACACCAGTATATGTGTGTGTGTGTGTGTGTGTGTGTGTGTGTGTGTGTGTGTGTATACATATGTAAATATATGTGAGTATTAAGTAGACATAAAATATACATGCTATTTAAACTGTATAAGTATGTACTTGAATAATACATACATATATGTGCTTAAATGCTTAAATATGTACATATGCACTTTAGTTTTACATAATCCTAACTAGTTTTTTCTCTTTGGCATGTATAGGTACTTTATCCAACTAGAATCCTGTATGTACGTGTATATATATATATCTTTGTGGATTCTTCAAAATTAATAGATAGAGATAATCAGAATATAAAAGAAAGCATTAGTAAATATTGATGCAAAAAGTTTGGCAGGCTGTTAACTTTGATAAGGAAACAAAAATGTAGTTGACAAAAGAAGTGAATTTTCCATTATTTTTGATGGACAACATTTTCAAATGAACTAACTATCCAACACTAAGAGAAACAGTATAATTTATTTTATGGCTCATGAATGTCATGCAATTATTAAATACATTTGCAGCCTTCTGGCTACAGCTGAGATGGAGCAAACTTACTGTAGCCTCTCTTTCACTCATTACAATGAAAAATTCGGGGCAGAATTAAAAAAGCAAACATTTGAGAACTCTCAAAGGCAAACAGGAACAGGTGGATTGACGTGGATTGACATCTAAAGTAAAAATCTGAAAAAGAGTTCATAATAAGGGTGAGTTTCACAAGCTTTTCTTTTTCTTTTTTCACTTCTTTATATGATGGTTCAACCTGAGAAAGTGCTGAATTAAAACTGCCCAGCTGAATGGACTGCAAAACTGAGAGAAATCCCATATTTCTAGCCAGAAATTACAGAAAAGGGCCCTTGAATGCTACAAATAGGGAATGATGGGAAATTCCTCTATGTTTTTTTTTCCCCTTATTTGTCTTCTGGTCGCACCTGATAACCACCTGGTGACAAGAGTGGTAATGCAGATGCCTGAAAATGTGAAAGAAGCCCTGTCTCCCTGGGCAGCAGAACCAGAAAAGGGCTTCTGTTATCTTTAGAGCAGGAGGAAGGAATTCTTATTTTCTCTTTCTCTCTCATCACTATCACTCCAAACAGAACTGCAGGTCTGTGTGCTTTCTGGTTAGGGGACTCCAAAAAACAGGCCTCTGAGGAGCTGAATAAAAGAGAACCCTTAGAGCCAGAGGTATAGAGGAAATGGTTTGGGAAATTTTAACCCCTAATACCATATACGAACTAATGAAAGACGTAAGATCACCCCTGAGCTATGTTAGGCAGAATAAGACCAAAGAAGCCATTGGTCACTATATAAAGTGCCAAGTCCCAATCTAACTGCTGAGTGACCTATGTACTGAACAACACAGTCAAGGTTTTGAAAATGGAACTGATTGACATGGGAATCACCAACTACTGAATGAGAGACAGGTGTGAACCTGATTGGGTTAATCACCTGCTAAGACAAAAAAAAATTCAACATTCTCCAGAAGATTTTAGCAGAACCCAAGTCTTAAAACAAAAGACTCAAAATGTTCAAAATGTGATTCAGAATTACTCAACATACAAAGAACCACAGATAGCCGACCTTTTCCCTGGGAAAAAGACAGCAGGCAGATGCAAACCCTGAGATGACCAGATATTGGACCAAGAAGACAAAGACTGTGAAGCAAACAGGATAAATTCAAATGCCCAGACACATCATAGCAGTAAGAGAAACTGCCCACCATATAGTCCTAAATGAAGAACAGAATATATAAGTATATGCACTGTAAAATCAACCGGGTCTAAACAAACTGAATAATAATCTATTTTTCCTTGAATGGATATGTTATTGGTGATTGTTACTTTCTCATTTTAAATTTTGCCATATTTCCCAGAATTTTTTTGCATCAGACGTGTATTTTAGAAGAGTCACGAACATCAAATAATTTTTATTCTTTAGCCCTAAAAGTGAAAATCAAGGAGTAAAATATTAATAACTAATTCCCCCAAAATGAAACTTGGCATCAAGTTCATGAACACTGGTTTTGTTATTGTTTTTTTTAACAGTTGTTCTTACAGTAATTTTTTTTCTTCATTTTTCCTCACACAAGGGCTTTAGAAATAGTTCATTACAGAGCTCTCATTAATTAATGTTTACAGAATTCCATACCTCAGATGGACTCCTGTCCAATTTGGGTATGCCATTCCAAACATCTTCAGGGTTCACTGTCTCCTCCACACCATTGGAAAGGTCCAAAACCTACAAGAGAAAACGAAGTTTAGTAAAAAGTAGTGATTTATGTTCCACAGCAATCCTTAAAATGAGACATTTTGCAAGATAACGAAAATGACTGTTTTAAACCAGTTTCAATCTTGTGTTTCAAACTCAGTGATCTTTCAGTTCAAGTACATATTGAGTAAACATCTGAAGATCAACCATGAATAAAATGTAGAGCTCAAGTGTCCAAACTCTAGAGGTCTGCTCTATATGTTTATGTGCAAGAATATAATACATGAAATGCATAAAGCTCTTTTTTCTGAAGGGGGTCTGAAGATGAAGGGACATTTAGGAAATAATTTCAGTGAATGCTTCCTAGATGAGGTGATAGCTACAGTAAATCTTTAAACTGGAATTAACCATTTGGGGAATGAGTGGGAATACAGGCAAAATAGAACTGTAATCGACAATTTAAAAAGCACACCAGGTGATTCTGGTACAGGTGGTTTTCAGATTGCAGGAAAAACACAATCCAATGGAAGTCCCTAAAAAGTTTTGTACAAAAATAATTGGTTGGATTTGCCTTGATCAATTCATAATAGCAGTGTGGACAATGAATTGAAAGACAAGAAGTAAATCAAATGGAAGATTATTCAAGTGATGTAGTTGTGAAATGAGGAACTTACCTAATATAGAGGCATTGGGTATAAACAGTTCCATAAAAGAGAATAAGAAGTGCAACATGTGGAACTTGGGACTATAGAATTTTTGAGTTATGGGAGACAAAGTGGGCTGAATGATTCTTTCTAGGATTCTTATAGATGGATAGATGGATATTTATAATCTTATAGATGACTTCCTTATTACATCAAATTATCAAGGGAACAAGCAAGTAAACATCTACCAATTGTATTCTGTAGTTTATTAAATTCCTTAACAATCTGCAAGTGTATTTTGAGATAAAACTATTTAAATCTCACTTACCCTTGTGCCTTCTTCAGCTATTTCCAAAATCTCACATTTAGACCACGTATTTCTTAGACTTGACCACACAACACATTTGGACCCAACAGAAAATCCTTTCAGAGTGTAGGTGTTCCGTGGTGGTTGAGCTGCCAAATCGAATAGGATAAAACTCAAGGTATACCTCTTGATTCCTTAATGTGAAATATACAAGGAAAGTACTTTTCTAATCTATGGTTATTACTCCTACGTAATCAGTATCATGAAATCACTATGTGGTGATAATAAGCTCTCTCTTTTCCTCAATTTTATTTTAAATATTATTTTAAATTCTTCCACTGCTGCCTCCCCAGATAATTCCTACTGCTTTCCTTAAAAAAAAAAAATCAGCAGAAGGATGTAATGTGAACTAACTTCCCTCCCTCCCTACCTCCTTCCTTCCTTTCTTTCTTTCACTAGGAATTGAAACCAGAGGCACTTAACCACTGAGACACATCCCCAGATCTTTTTATTTTTCATTTTGAGACAGAGTCTTAATAAGTTGCTCAGGACCTTGCTAAATTGCTGAGGCTGCCTTTGAATTTGCAATCATCCTGCCTTAGCCTCCACAGCTTCTGGGATTACAGGGGTGTGCCACCACACACGGTGAATTTTATTTTTAACACTAAAAATTACTATTGAAAGTGGGACTTTTATTACCAGTGGTGTTGTCTATGGTTTTCACAGCCATTCTTACATCAAAGCAGCATGTTGCCAGCAGATCTGTATCACAATATGACACAGCTAGTGTATAGTGTGACAATGGAAAGAAATAGCTAATGCGAGGCTAATAATTACATAAGATAAGACACACCCACAGGATGCCATACCATGCAATTAAAATATTCGAAAAGCATTTTAAGGGATTAAAATGTAGGATTCAGGGCTGAGATTGTGGCTCAGCGGTAGAGCGCTTGCCTAGCACGGGCAGGACCCGGGTTCAATTCTCAGTGCCACATAAAAATAAAGGCATTGTGTTGTGTCCATCTACCAAAAAAAGAGAAAAATTCTTTCTCTCTCTCTCTAAAAAAAAAATTAAAATGCAGGATTCAATACTGTATAATAGTATAATCTGCATTTAATTTTTATAACTGTATGCAGACAGACACTATGCAGATAAAAGAAGAAAGTACAGCAATGGTGGTAACAGTAAGATGATTTTCTTACATTTTAAATGAGATTTATCTTTCAGGAACATAGCTTTTAAGCATTTTATTTTTAAATTCAAAATTAATATTTTAGCATACAATAATTTACACTGATTTCACACCCAATTTTTCTTGTTTAAAATGCCCTTCCATAAAAACCAAATCTGACTCTCTGACTCACTTCTCTGTTTAATCTTTTTTTCCAAAAACTCAATTTAAGAAATTCATATAATTACTGCCTTTTCTTTAAAACCAAAAAGAGCCACGTGCAGTGGCCCATACCTATAATCCCAGTGGCTCAGGAGGCTGAGGCAGAAGGTTAGGATCACAAGTTCAAAGTCAGCCTCAGCAACTTAGTCAGACCCTGTCTCAAAATAAAAAATAAAAAGGGGTGGGGATGCAGCTTAGAGGTTGAGCACCCCTGGGTTCAATCCCTGGTATAAAATAAATAAATAAGTAGATAAATAAATCAGAACTTCTGAAGACAGTAAATCAAACCTTAAACTAAAAGAAAATAAGTCCCCTTACCCAAGGTATGATGTGGTGAAGAGTTATTGTGTTTCCTTCCATCTCTGGATTCTTCTTCAGAGAACAAAGGTATCAATGATGAAATGGCACCTTTGTTTTTGTTTTTACATTCTGGAAGTTCTTCTAACATACTCATTTCAACGTGCATTTTGGGGTCACAATTCTTTCCAAGTAGATGCAATGGTACTCTGTGCTGGTTATCAAAAGACTCCACACTTGACCTTCTCATGTCCTCTGCACATCTTGATTCTTGGCCTTTCTGACTCACTCTTAAGGACAATGGATTAGTGTTGTCATCCAGAGACAGCTGGGCTGTAGGTAGTTCTAGTTCTGGCTGTGTCTCAGTTTCACAGTCGAGGGGAAGTTGCACTGTGAAAGGCTCCAGAGTGATTTCTGTGTCATCGCTTTGGGAGAGAGGTACAATCGGGGGCACCAGACATAGCTCCTCTTTGTCATCATCCCCAACTAGAGAATGCTGTAACTCAATGGATTCTAGTTCTAAGAATTCTTTGGATTCATCATCAGGGGAAAGTGGCACCTCAAGTGAATTCAGTTCTAGCATCTCCTTTGTTTCACTAGGTGGTAATAATGTGTTAAATCCTGTAATTAGGTACGGATCATTAAACTTGGCTTTGTCAACAAAATGGCACTCTACTTCACCTTCCAGCACCTCAGCACCAATTTTGTCTTTGCAAGAGTTTTCAAAAACTTCAAAAATGTTATCACTTCCAAGGTCATAGAACTTACTTGCCTTGTTTTCAATAATGCTTAATTCTTTTTCAATTCTTTCAGCAAGTTCATCTGTCCGTGATTCCACATATAATGTTTTATCTTGTATGGCTTTGATACTTGTTTTCTTAAGTCCAATATCAGGACTGGGAATTGCCAGGGATCCCTTTATCTCCGGGCCATTTCTTTCATATGGTAAATCACTCTTGGCCATACTACTCTTAGAATATTTCTTCATTTTCTCATTAATACTTTCACCTTTGCTTTTCAAGTCAACGATAGCTAAAGGGATATCACAAACATCCTTTTTGATTTCTAATATTGTTATTTCCAACACATCTTCTGTTACTATATCATAAAAGTAATCATTTCCCTTTTGAGGACATATACCTTCTGAAATATTGAATCCTGAAAGGCAACATGGAAAAGCTTGCATGGGAACCGACAAAAGGTCAGAGGGCATGTTCCAGAGTGCTTTTGGCTCCACACAGTCTTCCGCATTTCCAAAGTCCACGAGCCTCACTGATGCAAGATAATCATCACAAATATTAGTGATAAGTGCTCTATAATAATGTCCATCTTCTCTATATTTTACTATACAAGGATCTCCAATGTGAGGACATGTGATACGATCTCTCCAATCTATTCCTTGCTTTGCCCTGGTTTGCACTTCTGCTTCTAAATACTGAAGTTTCTCGGTGTCAGCAAACTGACACCAAAAATACTCAGGCCCATCTATCACAGTGGCATAAGCTCTCACAATCTTCATTTTTGGATTATACCAGTTAAGAAACACTGAAGTGTCACTGTTGGATTTCTTAGCAGACTTTGAACAGTCACCTTTAACTATTTGGGTAGAAAGTCCTATTTGAGATTTTTCACTGAAAGCACATCTGCTAAGCATATCTTCTGATATGATCCCACGTTCATCAGCAAGAATAACTTCCCATCTATCTTGAAATTTAACAAATTCACATCTTACTTGAGCCTCATCAGTCCTTTGGGAAAAGTGATGCACTATCTCCTTTGAGTTGATAATGTCAGGAACCCAAAGTCCCCTTAAAGAGCAATGGATGCATAATCCTGGTAACAGTGCATTAACCAGGTCAAGCCTACCTATTTTGTTAGTGTGAACTACGGAAACGTTGCCATAATCTATGAATTGTACAGAGAGAAGGTCATTGGGTTGTTGTTCCTTGACCACAGCACGATACCATAAGTTATCTTCTGGGAAAACAGCACATATCACATCTCCACTTTGCACAGGTGGCCCCGTATGATATTGGGGCCTCGTTTTGACATCATTTAATCTCTCAGAAAGATGATTGAGCTCAGCTTCATCTTCGGTTAGCTGGACATAAAAGTCTGAAAGATCATTAATGTGTGAAACATACACAGTTGTTTTAAAGCCAGGCATTATCATCTTCTGTGGGAGCTCACAAAATTTTAGAGGCAAATCTTTGTTACAAGCATCTCCTATTCTTCTCTCTGGAAGAGTGGCTTCTAGTTTTGTGGCTTTCAAAGATGGCTCTGTGAAGATTTCTTCTTTCTTTTCTCTTGTTAAAGAAAACACTTGATTACTTTTGTTTCCTGCAGAGTCCTGATACAGAGTGACTAAATTTGTCTTTGTTGAACTTTGTAAACGTTTGAGCTCCTTACATGCTGAGCTGATCTTAGGTTTGCATCCTTCTCCAAAAATCTCCATGCTGCATAATTTGTTCTCTCCTGTGTTACTTAAATGGTCTGTGGGTGACGTCATATTTTCATTTTTTTCTTCAAGAGTTCCAGGTGTAGAAGGAAGTGTTTCATTCTCTTTCTTTTTCTTCCTGGTTCGATTTTTGTAGCCAAGTAGCCCTAACTTCTCATTAATGTTAGCGTTAATTTGAATACTATCATCATACAGCTCTATAATCAGACGTCCATCTGGATCTTTTGCTACAACCAAGGCCTTCAATGACTTATCTAGAACAGTCTCCTGAAACCATGTTGTAACTTCTTCTGGTATATTACTGGGAATATCAGACAACGAGCATTTAACAGCTTGCATGGGCAAAAGTAAAACATCATAGGCATCACGAGGTATTGAGAGCAGATTGTCACTTGTTATGTAAATATTCCCAAAGTCAACAAAGAAGACTTTAGTTGGCTCTTTTTCTATTACTATCCCTCTGTACCAGTTTCCATCAGTGTACTTGGCAAGGCACAAGGTTCCAGGGATCAAGGGAGATGTTTTCAAATTCAGCAAAATTTTACTTAACTGTGTAATACTACATGACAACTGTTCTAAAATATTTGCATTTCTTGCCAGCTGGCAATAAAATGTCCAAGGGTCATCAACATGTGTTATATACACTGAATCCTCACTACCAATTTTCATATCATGTGTAGAATAGTAATAGGAGTGTAGCTTAACGGAAGACTCCAGAGGCTTCTGAAGTTTTACTGGTCTTGCTAGTCTCTTTTCTACCAAAAAATGACATGCACTCTGAAAGGGTGTTAGCAAATCTACAACATTAAACAGTTCTTCATCATGTATTGAGGCCAAAGCAAATATTGTGCATTTTAATTCTAGATTGTTTTGCCATGCACTGTCTACAAATTCACTAAAAGCTTGTATTGCCTTTTCATCCCAAACAAAGGGATTTTCACCAGATGGTTGAATTAAATTATAAAGACTGCACCTAAAAGCCTGAGCTTTAACCTTGAGAAACTCATCACTAATTGAATAAAGATTCTTCACAGAAATAGTATCTTTGTCTCCATAATCTACAAATATTACTTTGACGTGCTCTGAAGATTGGGTCCCACTAATCAGAGCTCTGGACCATTTACCACTTGCTGTTCGCTTTGCCAAACAAGCAGGTGTGGTTCCCTGGTGAAGAGTCATGGTATTTTTGCAGTAGTCCTCAATATCACACATTAAAGTTCTAAGGCCTTGAGTGTTCCTGGTCAGTTGACACCAGAAATAGCCAGGGTTTTCAACATAAGACACTTTGACTTCTACTGTACTTCCAACTTCCAGCTCTTCTTTATAAGAGCCTGGTTTAATTTTCAAGAAATTTGGCGTCAGGGGAGAATAAACAGGGGCTTTTTTCTCTTTTTCCTGTTCTGCTTGTCCAGCTGAGATATTTGTAACAACTGTTGTATCAGTCAAAGCTTCTGAAACAGAGATGGTTTTTTCTTTCTCAGCTTTCTGTTCTTCTACCTTTTTGGCAGACGATATTTTGTTTTCAGCAATAAAATGGTTTGAAGCATGCCCTGGGGAGTGAGCATTTACTACAATATTTTCTTTTGTTTCAAATTCCTGATACTTGGCATATCCAGCTTGAGCAATTACCTTACTAATGTTTTCTTCCCCTGCTCTAGATTCATCAAGAATCTCTATAACATATTGATGATCCTGCTTATCAAGGATATGGATAACCAATTCTTTGTGGAGTACAGTCTTTTTAAAAAAGGAAATTGCTTCTTGGCTCCAGGTTTTCCCCAAAGGCCAGATATCGGCAAGGGTGCATCTTAGAGCCAAGGCTGGTAGCCGCCTAAACTGAGGAAGCAGCATCCTTACATTATACCAGTCCACATTTTCTGAATTGCCTCGGTCAACTAGGAATACATCCACACTCTTGTCATCTAATTTGGTGACTATGGCCCGATAGTAGCCATTTTCTTTCCATTTAACACAGCAAAGGTCATCAGGTTCAGGTTTCAAAACCACACCATCCAGCTTACTGGCAGAGGAATAGAAACTGCACATTCTTCTCATAAGCTTGCTGAAGGTGCCACTGTGTTTCCTCAACCTAATCCAAAACTCAGAGGGACTCTTAACAAACTCTACCTGGGCATCATAGAAGGCATTCGTCTTCAACTTGATAGATCTTAAGGCTGGGAGTGAAACCTCTTCATCTACTTCTTCTGCCGGGGACTGAGACTGTAGCGCTGGGTCTGGTTCTTCTCCCTCCTCTTCCTCCTCTGTCCCCTGGCTCTGAAGGAATCTGTCAGCCAGGCAACATGACTGTACTCCAAATACACCATTAAGATTAATCCCATCTTCTCCATACAGGGTGACATAATACACGTGCTCAAAGGAACAATAAAATTCAATCTTTGCATTCACTGCTTGGCCCAGTATCAGCGCCTTCAGGTCACCGACTTGTGACCGAGACCAGCCTCTCCCACCGTCCCAGAGTCCATACAAGGCACAAGGGTAGGTCACCACAGGCATTCGAAAATATTCAGGCAGCAAGTACCGAAGGCTACTACAACTCACTAATTCCTTTCTTCCATAGTCTACATGAAGCACCTGGGCACAGCGATGTGGTCGAAAAGTCTCAAGCAAGAGCGCTCTGTACCAATGTCCATCCAATCCACAGGATGCACATGGAGAGCCTGGCTTATCTGGGCTCTCCTCCCTCTCCTCCCAGGTAGTACTGGTAGAGTTCTCATCCCCTGTCCCCAGGGAACCCTGGTATACCTGGGCCATGCTCTCAGAGAGGCGGTGGATCTCCTGTGATAGGCTCCGGAGTTGGCAATGAATGCGGTGGGGATGACATACTTGGGTTACCACTACAGGCTCTGTCACGCCCAGCTGCAGCTGGGGATAGAAGTAATCCAGGCCAGGCTGCTCTTGCTTGGGCAGGACTCGCGGAAGAACCGGGGTCCCGGGGCCCATGCCTGCAGTCGTCAGGTAGCGCTTGAGCAGGGAGCGGAAGAGACTGTCTGGCACCTGCCGCGCCAAGCTGAGCTCCTGCATCTGCTGGAACACAGCCGGGACCTCCAGAAGGACCAGGCGATGTTGGAGCAGTACGTCCAGCACCCGTCCGTGCGCCTCCTTGCCCTGCAGGTTGCTAAGGAAGTCCACGGCACTGGACGACCAGTGCTGCGGCTCGCCCCCGCCGGTGCCGCCGCCGCCCGCCGGCACTAAGCCGGCCAGCACGCAGCCCAGCACCTCTGAGGGCAGGTGGAAGAACTCGCTACGCCCGGGCGCCAGCGAGCCCGCGCCAGCCGTGATGGTGCGGCCTTCATCCAGCAGAAAGACGCGGCTTTCCTGCGCCTGGCGGCTGACCACGCGGCAGCGGTGCCACAGGAGTCCCACCTGCACCAGGCACAGCTCGCCGGGCGAGGCTGTGGCGCCGCCCAGCGCCCACGGGCCGCGCGTGGCTGCAGCTTCCTGGATCTCCCGGCTCAACCGCACGTACTCTTCCCGCCGCTGGCCCACCAGTCCCCATAGCTGCACCGGGATCACCTCGGGATGCACATCTACGAAGGACACCCGCAGGGTCAGCGAGGCCCCGGGCGTCGGCAGCCCGGGCGTCGAGCTCATCTCTGCCACGCAGCCAGCGCTCCTCTGCGCCGCGGGAAGGAGAGACCCACCAAACCAGGCTCAAAGAACCTAAAGAATGGGAAAGACGCCGGGCGAGGCGCCCTTTGGGCGACGCGCCAGACGCAGGGCCTCAGGAACTCTTGCGGACAGGTAAAACTCGGCGGCTGCGGGACCAACCGCCCACGGTTGCCGCGCAGGCATTTGCAGCGCGTGGCGGCGCCCGGCTTCCGGCCGCGGGGAGTGGTCGCCACCTAAACGCAACCTGGGGGCCGGGGCAAAGGAGAGGGGGCTTCGAGGGTCGTTCAGGAGGCCGAGATGTGAGGGTTAGAACACAGTCTGCCTCTCTTCAGAGCACCTTCGACTCTGGAGGACGCTGTGGCACAAGGCACAGGACGGTGTTGAGGGCTGGACCAGAAAGTTAATTTCCTGTGCGTTCTTTCAACTACTATTGGTTGAGCACTGCGTGCCAAGTACGGTGCTAGCCATTGGAGTTCCCGAAGGGAAAGGGGAACTAGAAATGGAGGCGCCAACGGCACGTTCCTAAGCGTTGAGACCCGAATTTTCAGAGGCCCCCCCCCCCCCCCCCCCGAACTGGCAAGCTGAGGAAGAGCAGTGCGCTTGCGCTGGGAGGGAACTTGGGTGCTTTTGCTTGCTCAGAGTATTAGTTGCCCTCAAGCAGGTTGCCAGTTGTTTAGTCTATGAACTCGTTTCATCATCTGAATTGATAAAAGTTGTTAGGAGCTCACAATAAAGTATGAAGCTATATCGGGACTGTTCAGTATGCCCTTCTCCACACCGGCCTGGTAAGGGTTTCTTTGCGAAGTGCCATCCCAACTTTGAAGGCTTTCTTCACGTATTCAGAGATAACACAAAACTGGACTCAAAAGAGCAAAAAGAACTGAAACATTACTTCAAACTGCCTCTGTGACTGCTGTAGCATTAGCAGCATCACCGCCACCCGAATCTGACCAGGACAACCCTTTGAGATCCCCCTTTTGTCAAGGGGAAGCAGGTGGAGTGGAAAATTCAGGCAAATTATGGGAAGCTTTCATGATATGTCCACAGTGTATTTTTTTGTGCATTTGCAAAGTTAGACATATATCTCCGGGAGCTTCTCATTTCACTCAAAATTTCGAAATATTAAATACACAATAAGTGCTAAATATGATGCTAACCTAATAATGTAAATTTGTGTCTTCAGTGTAGCCAGATTAGATTGAATCCAGGTGCTTCCAGATCACCCTGTGCTTACTTTTTCATGACACTTTTCACATTGTGTTGTGATTGATATCATCTACCAACCTAAAGGCTCCTTGGGCAAGGATTCTGTTTTATTATTGGAATCTGCATGAGGTGGAAGCAATATATACATAATTTACTAAAATGAATGAATGAATTTGAGCTTTCTAAAAGATTTGTTTTTTTTTCCTGATTAGCTCAGCCTTAAAAATTTAATTCCATTTTCTAAATTTTCTCTAATTGTTTTATACTCACCATGAAAGAAAAGCTAACATTTGATATAAAAATATCTAGCCAGATAGAACTCAGATGCCTCTTTCTTATGCCCTTCCTATTCACCAAGGCAGAATTAATTGTGCCCTTCTACCTAGTCCCATATTACCTATTATATTTTGCAACTGTTTGCTATTTCTCTTTTTTTATGTGACTTAATTTATTTTTCCTCACCATAACCCCATGGAGTAGGTGCAGTTATATCTCCACTTTGCAGTGGAAGAATCTTGAGTCACAGAAGGATTAAGTAACTTACCCAAAATCCCAGAGAGCTGGGCAGAGTCAGGATTTGAATCCAGACTGGCTGGCACCACAGTCCTTTTTCTTCCTGTGTCCTGTGTCCTTGGTGAAGGCTTCATGAAGGAGGAAATGAAAGGTGAGTGACTCACCCCTGAAGCAGGGATTCTGCTCATTTCTTTGTACATTCTGAGTGCCTAGCACAGTGCTGGACTGTTATCAGCTAATGAATGCTTAACAAAAGAATAAGAAATTTGGCACCATGTCCTTTATAGTGGAAGGGAGGATTCATTTAAAAATGGTCTTATTATGGAAATTGTTTTATCATCATCACATGGAATAATGGAGATTTCAGCTATAAGCAGTATAACCAAACTCAAATAGATTACAGGGTTGTATATACTGTAAGTGACTTTTCTTTTCCTTTTAATTTGTCCTCCAACCTCATTCCATGGCCAAGGGCATTATGGATGTCAGGGTGTATCATGCAGCCACCAGGAGCTGATCACAGCCTTCTCCTCCCATCCTCCAGATATTCCCAATGTCCTGCCTTTTCTTTATTTGCAGTAGATAGCTTACTTCTTTCTGTACTGCTCTGCTGCTGAAAAGGGAATGGGGTCATTTCAAAAATCGGACTATTGCATTCTGAAGATTAAGCTCCAATTATATATCCCTCATGCTTCATTAAGCAAAATACTTTGAGTTCTATAAAAAAAATTAAAACTCCCTACTGTTAGGATAGAGAGGCCTTTGGCTTCAGAAAAGCAGAGAGAAAGAGTATTCTTATCCTACTACAAATACTTAAGGTTTATAGATGAAGGAAAAGGCCAGGGATAGAATGTGTCTGAGAGAACTTTGCATACTATAAGTTATTTTAATATTTTTATGAAAACAAGATGTAAGGAAATTGGGCAAACAGAAATCATATTTATTCTAAGCTATCTTAGACCCCTCTATAAACAAAACACAGCATACTTTAGAATACTATAGTTTCTCCGCCACTAATAAGCCACTTTTAAGGAGGCTTAGAAAATTACTATTTAATGAATATTTTGTAAAGCATAATTATACCCTCTTATGAGAATGAAAATTACTAACTACAGATAGGAAGAAAACATGTACAAATCACATGTTAATCTTGGATTTTTTTATCTATAAGACATAAATAACTTTAAAAACCAATATTGAAAACATGAATGTAAAAATGAGCAAAGACAGCAAGTGACATTTCATCAAAGAGGATACAGGGGGGAAGAGAATGAAAACATTTTCACCATCATTATCAGAGAAAAACAAAACCATGGTGATGTATCACCATGTACCAATGATAATGACTAAACTAAAAAATAGTGTTAATACCAACAATGATAAGAACATGGAGAAACTAGATTGCTCAAATTGCTAGTAGGAATGTAAGATGGTATGGTGCATTTTAAAAACAAAATGAGTACTTGTCATAAGACCTAGCAATTGCACTTGAGCTTTTATTCCAAAAAAAGAAAAACTTATGTTCATACATCAACCTGTACACAAATGTATATATTCCCAGTAGCCCCCAAACTAGAAACAACCTTATCCTTCAGTGGATAAATGTTTTGACAGGATCTTCATATTGTGAAATACTACTCAGCAACAAAAAGGGAAAGAAAGGGACCATCAATATGTGCAACAACTTGAAATGTTCTCTAGGAAATCATGTAGAATGAAAAAAACTCTCAAATGGTTACATACCATATGATTTTTCTTTTTAAAAATAACATCCTTAATTAAAGTTTTTGCAAAGGTAAAATAAAATGGCCCTAGCCCATGAAAATACTAAGTTCTCTAATTGTATTCCAAGATGGTCTTTAAAACATAATATCCCATATGTCACAGAAGAACAAACTTGATCTGCAATTATACAGAATGAATTTTACAAACATAATAAATATATTTATGCCCTTATGTGAAACATTATGTGTAATAGTAGTTGACAATAGTAGCTCAAAATAGCAAAAAGTTTATCTCCTCCTCCCAAATTATGATTCATATTTATATAAAATTCTTAGATATCTGTTGCCACATCTGAAAATAGGTGTAAGGATATGTAACTTGTGCATGTGAAGATGAGAACCACATGCGTTAATGTAAGTACAGTTGATATGTTTGCATTAAATTGTTGAGAGCCACAGCCAAAGGGGCCCCAGCAAACTTCCAGCTGCCAGCTGATGATTGGTTCACAGCGGGCCCAGCAACATCTAGCTGATTGGCTCCTCTGCGGTGATGTTCATTGGGCTGTTTCCCTGCCCTTTCAGACCTCGGAGCTGCTCATTGGGGGATTTCTTTGGCTCCGCCCACGCGACCCAGCCAATCGGCCTCAAGAGCAGGAGGATTGTGGGAGGTGGTGAGGTTTGTGTGGGGGGGAGAGGCTTGGGGAAGCCGGTGGTGGCGGTTGGGCTCTGAGGGGTTTTCCCTGAGGAGCTGTTTTGTTTGGCGTTTGTAGTTCTAAAAATAAAGTTAGTTTCTTTTGACAAGTGGCTCCTGAATTGTGCCCAGCCAGACTGCGGCATTTAAAATGTAAGTACAGTTGATATGTTTGCATTAAATAAATGCTGAAGATGCAATAAAATGAAGCAGCAAAGGGAAGGATTTTAGATTTTGAAAGTCTCTGTTTCTCACATCAAGGCAACGTGGACAATGAAATTTTCTCAGTAAGTTTCCTCATCTATAAAAAAAGGAAATTCACTTACTGAATGTCCAAACACAGTAGACATGTAATGAATTATAAGTTATTAGTAATGTTGAATAATATTTAAAATTCTTTCTTAATTCTCTCTTAATCGTTAAACTTTCTCAATCATTAAAAAATCTTAGATGCTTAAAAATTAGTTTATTGAGTATTTACATACTGTAAAACTCATCCTTTTATGGCACACTTGGCTATTTTGACAAATGTATGCAGTTATTTATTTGTATACCTTTTAAATTGATGCATTATAATTATACATAAAAGCGGGATTCATTGTACATAGTCTATGTGAATTTTTATACAATATGAATTTGCATGATGTAAATGCATCAGGTACTAAGTAAAAATGTGTATAGTTGGAAGTATACATTACCACAATTAATAGGTAAACATTTTCATTATTCTCCTGCCTGTTTGCAGTCTCCACTACCCTCCCTCATGGGGACAGTCCTTGCACCTACTCTTCCTAGTCTTTTGCCTTTTCCAACATGTCACATAAATGGAATCATGGGTTGTAGCTGTCTTTGATCACTTAGTATAAGGCCTTTGAATTCATCCATGTTGTTTATCAGTAGTTGTTTTTTACTGTTGAGGAGCTTCCATGAAAATATCACATTTATTTATTAGAGATAGGACTTTCAGGTTATTTTCAATATTTGGTGATTGTCAATGAAGCTGTTGTAAACACTCAGGTATCCTTTGTGTGGACATATGTTTTCATGGGTAAATACTAGGAGTGGGATTACTGGATCATGTGGTAAATAGATGCTTAACTTTGAAAGAAACTTGTCAATGTATTTTCAAAACTGGCCCTGTCATTTTGCATTCCTAACAACATATTAGCTGTTCTGTATTTTCAGCAGCACTTAGTATTGCCTGTCTCTTTAATTTTAGTCTTTCTTGTGTTCTGTGGTTATATCTCACAGTGGTTTTGTTTCCTTAAAGATGCTGACAGTTTTTAATGTGCTTATTTGTGTCATCTATCTTCTATGGTGAAGTGTCTGCCCAAGTCTTTTTCCCACTTTTAAAAGGGCTGTCATCTTACTTTTGAGTTGTAAGAGCTCTTTTATGTTCCAAATACAAGTAAGATATATGCTCTGCACTTATTTCCCTCTCAGTATGTGGCCTGCCTTTTACTTTCTTGTCTTTTTAAGAAAAAAAAGTGTAATTTTGATGAAATCAGATTATTTTTCCTAGGTAGCAGTGTTTTTGTTTCAAGAAAACTTTGTCTAAATATATAAAAATATTTCCAGCGTTTTTTTGCTAAAAGTTTTATAATTTTAGAACTCACATTTAGGTCTATGATTACTTTTGAACCAACTGTATATGTGGTGAGATAAGGATTGAGGGTTTTATTTATTTTTACATATGGATATACAATCACTATACTACCATTTGTGTCAAAGACTGTACTTTCCTAATTAAATTATCTTAATGTCGTTGCTAAAAATTAACCATTGGTTTATGGGTCACTTTCTCAGCTATATATTCTGTTTCACTGACCTACATGTCTATCTTTATGCCAATGCTACACAGTCTTGATTAGTATCCAAATTGCTTAAAAGCCAATTTTCAAATTTGGGTAATGTGAATCCTTCAACTTTTTTTTCCTTCAAAATTTATATATATATTTTTTTTTTGCTATACAAGTTCTTTACTTTTCCATATGTGTGTTTTAGAATATTCTTATTAAATTTCATACAAAAAAACCAAACCCTGCTGAGATTTTATATTTTTATTTTTTTAGTTGTAGTTGGACACATATCTTTATTTATTTTTATGTGGTGCTGAGGATCAAACCTAGTGCCTCACATGTACAAGGTGGGCTCTCTACCACTGAGCTAGAGCCCCAGCCCCCTGCTGAGATTTCAATGAGGATTGCATTATAGATAGAGATCAACTTTGAATTAACTTCAGAGCAATATTGAGTTTTTAATTTCATGGACAAACTTTCTCCCTCCATTTAAGCCTTCTTTAATTTTTTTTAGAAATGTCTTACAGTTTTCAGTGAATAAATCTTTTTTGTAGACTCATCCTTAAGTTCTTCATGTTTTTGATGCTTTTATAAGTATTATTTTTTAAAAATTTAGTTTGCAATTTTTCTTTGCCAGTATACAGAACTATATTAATTTTTTGTATATGGACATTATATCAGTGACTTTCCTAAGTTTTGATTATAAACATTTGCAGCTTTTTGTAGAGTCCTTGGAATTTTCTATATGTATAACTATAACATCTAGGAATAAAGGCAGCTTTATGTCTTCCTTTCTAAGACATGTACCTTTTCTTTTTTTCTTTGTTTGTAAGGGTTGAGACCTCTAGTACAGGTCTGAATGGAAATGGTAAGAATGGTTATCCTTGCTTTGTTCCTAAGTATGGGGAAAGTCTTTTGCCAGTACGATGTATGCTACCCGTGGGTTTTACTTAGATCCTTTTTATCATGCTGAGAAAAGTTTCCTTCTTTTCCATTTCCGGGGAGAACATTTAACATGCAAAGAATGAATTTTATCAAATATTTTTCACATTCTATTGACATTTTTCTCTCTCTTTTGATTTGGAAATAGTGATTTTTTTATTAATTTTGAAAATTTTTTAGCTGAAAAGTTATGTTTATTTTGTTATACAGTTTAAGATATGTTGGGAATAGAATAAAAACAGAGAGAAATGGTTTAAAAGACTGTTTCAACAGCTAATACTCTATTGGAAATTAGATTAGTGGTATTCTAACACTTTTTTGTTTTTTAAATTTGTTCTAATAAGTTACACATGAGAGTAGAATGCATTTTGACACACTGCACACAAATGGAGCACTTCTCATTCCTCTGGTAGTACAAGGTGCAGTCACACCAGTGTAATCATACAGGTAACATGGGTAATAATGTTTGAAATCTTGAACCCATCTTGTATTTCTAGGGTAAACCTCATTGACGCATAATGTATTATATTACCCTTTTTATAATGTCAAATTCATTTGCTAATTTTTTTTAACTTCTATGCTCTTGGATTTTTAAAAATTTTCAGGAATTTTATTGTGGTAAAATACAGATAACCTGAAGTGTGTCATTTTTAACACTTTTAAGTGTAGAATTGTAGGGCATGAAATACATTCATATAGTGCAACCATTACCACTATCCATTTCTAGATCCTTTTCATCATCCCAAACTGAAACTTTGTACTTTGTTTCTCATTCCCTCCTCCTACCCCAGACCTTGGAATCACTATTCTACTTTCTGTCTTTATGAATTTTATTATTCTAAGTACCTCAAGTAAGTAAAATTCTATAATATATGTACATTTTTGCCTGGCTTATTTCACTCCGCATGTTTTTAAGGTTCATCCATTCATAATATATATTTTCTTCCTTTTTTATGTACATACCACATTTTATTTTATCTATTTGTTTATGGATATTTGGGTTGTTTCCACCTTTTGGCCATGTGAATGATGCCACTTTAAAAATTGCTGTAGCCAGATGTGGTGGTGCACACCTATAATCCCAATGGCTTGGGGGAATGAAGTAGGAGGATTGAAAGTTCAAAGCCAGCCTCAGCAACTTTGTGAGAATGTGTGTGTCTCAAAATAAAAAGGGTTGGGGATGTGGCTCAGTGGTTGAGTGCCCCTGGGTTCAATTCCTGGTACCAGAAAAAAAATTGCTGTATAACTATCTCTTTGAGTCTGTGCTTTTATCCTTTTGGGTATATTCGGAAGTAGAATTGCTGGATCATATGGCGATTATATGTTTAATATTTTCCATACTGTTTTGTGCAGCAGCTATACCATCAGTAATGCACAGGGTTCCAATTTCCTCATAATCCCAACAGCAATTATTTTCTATCTATCTGTATTTATTTATATATGATAGCCATCCTAAAGGATGTGAATGGTGTTCATAGAGTTTTGTATTCTATGTTCATAAGAGATATTGGTCTGTAGCTTTCTTTTTAAAAATTGGATGTAAGCATTTTGGATAAATAAGAGAAACAATGAGAAGTCAAAGATGACCCTGAGGTTTCTTGGTGTCTCCTGGGTAAACATTATATTTGAAAGGTCAGAAGAGGAAGGATGGGTTCAAAAAATATTTATTTAATATTGAGAAATTTGAGCTCACAAGGATTGCAGGCCATCCTGATAGAGATGTATCATTAGCAGTTGAAAAAAAACATGACTAAGGTTTGAGAAATGAGTAGGGACCATAAATACAGATTGCCAGCCTAAGGATAGTAGCTGATATCACAGAAACATGTGGCTCTTCCTAATGAAAGAGTGAAAATTGAGAAGAGGTCCAAGAAAAGAACCTTGAAGAGCCAAAATTTAAGGATTTGGCAACAAAGAAACAGCCAATAGAGACCAAGAAATAACAAATGAAATTATCATATGAGTGCCAAGAAGGAAACCAAAGTGGAATGTAGTATCTAAAAGGACTAATTCTCTAACATTTAAATTAATTTCAATTTTATTTTACCCTTCTATCTCAGCCAGTAAGCATGCTCATCACTAATTATTAGTTATCTATCCTTTTTATTGAGAAAGAATAACTGAGTTAATAGGGAGTAATCATAAAGTCAAAATTATGGCTAAAAAATAGAAGAATTCTTTTGGCATCAAACGCAATGCCCTAAATTAAGCCATTTTCTGTTTTAAGTGTGAGAAATAAAGGTCAAGATTTTTTAAAAATTGCAAACTTTTTATTAGCATCTTTAACTCAAAACCACACCAAGGAAAAAAACAATCCTTGAAAACAACCAATTAGGCATTTAAAAATAACATTTATTTTTAAAAATCAGGATCACACTATATTTACTCACATATATTCCTGTTTGTTACCAGATATTTTCAGCAAATAGACCTCTTTAAGCATCTTCATCTGCTTTTATCAAACCTTCAAAGTGGCTCCTGCTGCTGTTGACAATCACAGCAGCCTGCTGGGGGCAAAGTATGGGGAAAGAAAAATAATCATGTATTTCTCAAAATTCAGAAATAATGAAACAACTGAGTGGGTGAAATGTGCATATGTATGTTATCAATGAAGGCCAAATACTAGTATAATTTTCATACATACTAAACAATAAAGAATAATATAATCACATTTATTAACTCAATCAACTAATAAAATTTTATATTATTTAAATCTATCAAATTCCAGGTTTTGGATTATAGTTACTAAACTGATGTAGGTGATACTTCTTGAAACTATGGCATGTTTAAATACACATGATCTTCTAAAAAAGGAAGCTGAGCATTAAATATGGTAAATAATGAACTCAGAGGCATTACCTGAAATAATAATTCTGCAGGTAGGAGGAATACAAAATATGAATTAAATATGTACGTACAGATGCTTTTCTTTCGACCTCTTACAAAAATTCCTTTTCATTCTACAAATACCTTCTTTGTTCATAAGAGATACAGAGATGTATTACTTGGTCTTTGCTTTCAAGCTGCTCATTCTGTATGGGGGAGTTGATGTGTACTGCTATGTAGCAGGGGAAGCAACAGGAGTACAGAGGCTTTGAAGCTGTTGAAGGCTTTCGAAGGAAGCAGCAGGTGATCATTTTAGGTATTAAGAGTTTAACTAGACAATCAAATGAAGATGAATGGTTGGTGGTGGTGGGAGGAAAGTTTAGAGGCACATAATGATCCTGCTTGAGAAGCAGCCAAACATGTCAGGGGAGATGGGTATAGCAAGGCATTTGCAGAGGGTGGTGACAGGTATGCAGTGAAAGGTAAAGGCAGAAGAGGGCAGGAGGTGGGGAGGCTGACATTGGATAGCATTGAGGATTTTAATCTTCATCATAGGTATAGGAAGGAGAAATTGAAGGTAACAATACAGGATGATGTGCCTAGAGCTGTTTTGTAGGAAGACTGTTTCTCCAAGAAAAACAGATTTCAAGGTGAGACAGTCCAGCCATGTAAAAATCTGTAGTATATTTTAAAGTCTGAACAAAATTTTCCAATCTTAAAATATGAGAAATAAACCGAGGAAAAACAAACACCAGTGAATTTTTAAAAACATAATATCAATGTAATGGTCCCCTTTAGGTATAGACTGGTGAGGTTCTAGAGATCAATCATTTCATCTGGTAAAGAAATGGAAATCCAGGGAAGTGAAGGGATTCGATCCTATTTATATTATGTTAGAAGTAAAGTCCAAACTAGGATAGATTTTAGGTTAAGTTCTTCTTCCACATCATCTGTTGTTCAATAATATTGAACAACAATATTATTCTTTATATATATATATACACATATATAAATGTGTATATATATATATATATATATACACACACACACACACATACATACATAAATACATATGTATGCATATATGTGGTAATCATCTTTAAAGATTTCTGGTTTAATCTGGGATAAGAGGATAATTTATTCCCCCCCCCCAAATTTTTAATTATCAAGTATTAAAATTAAGCATTTTTTCCCAAAGAAGGGCCTGAGAAAAACATGTGTGACTATATGAACTATAAATATGTTTGAAAACTTGGATGATAACAGGAATTCTAGACTCATAAATACAAATTCTTAAAATAACACAAAGTTAGGTGTTTCATGTTATATGTAAGTGCAACCAATTTTTCCTGAGTTCTTAATTGTGGGAAGCCATCCTGACACGTGACTGGGCGTCTCCCGTTAAGGGTCTGAGGCATTCTGGCTGTGTCGGAACTTTCCCGGCCCTTTCCTGATGAGAGAACCCATCTGTGTGGGGGTGTGCCTGACCACTGACCCCGGGGGCCCAATCACTGACCCTGACCTTGGAGTGCAGTCCCCCCTCAACCTTCATTGGATGGAATTCTCCCCTGAATCTCTTGTTCCCCAATAAAAAGCTACTCCCAGGCGTGTTCACTCTCTCTCTCTCCTGCTAGCCCTGAGTAATCCTTGCTGCCCTGCTGGGCAGTTAGAGGAGGGAACCAGAGAGGGGAGCCGTCTCGGACCTGGCAATAGAAATAAGGTAACTGAGTCTGTGTGTTTTATTTTGATCTCATCTAGCTAACTTTATGCCTAGAACCTCATTAATGAAACCATTGCGCAGGCCGCATGGTGGACTTATTAGCAAAAAAAAAAATGCTACTACAAAGAATGGAAATCATAGAAAAACAGAACATGTAATCCCTATCAATAGTGTATAATAACCAAACAGGATTAGAATACCTGAAAAACAAATTGTACCTAACTAAGCAAACTTAAGAAATACTATCTCTTTAATTAAATATATATGCTAATTATACAAAGAAGAGAGAACTCTATATAAACAAAAATAATAAGAAATCTATATAACCAAAAATATAGAACAACTCTATATAACCAAACACACACACACACACACACACACACACACACACACACACACACTTTTCAATGAGGAAAAAAATGTGAAAGCAAAGCAAAGGACTGAAATGTCAAATATTACCAATACAGAACTAAAGAGAAACAGAGAAGCACCACATAAAGTAGTCTTATAATAAGAAAGGGAAAAGTGGAATTGTGAAGCCTATGAATATGTACAGAATATCACAGAAATTGTATTCCTTTTTATTTACTGGGTTATTTTGGAAAGGAACAAGAAGACTCCCAGTTGGCAAAATTAAAGCAAAGTTCCAAGATAATTAATGAATGATTTCACTAGAGAAGTGCGACCATGATGGGCTGTATGTTAGATACACAGGATTTAGTCAGATTATGGATTAAGATTAAATGTTCAAACCAAAGCATCATGACTCCATTCTAAAATTTGTACTAGAAGAAATTCAGATTAATTTAAAATGTAAAGAGACAAAAAAAAGTAAAAAGAAAACCTGTTTTTGGAAGATGCAACATTGCTGGACTGAGTTGTTGTGAAGATGATATAAGACATTTACATGGTATCTAATTAGTGCACAATAACTATCAGATGTAATGATCATAATAATTAGAAGATCTGCATTTTTAACCTGGCTCCACTATTAAGTCACTATGAGCATGCACAACTGTACTTCTCTGAGACTCAGTTTCCTAACATGTAAAGGAGATGAACCCAAGGAATCATTTCAGGTTAAAAATTCCAGTTCATGTTGATTCAGATACCAAGGAACTTACTTATGCAATGTTTTAGTCCCAAGCCCCCCAAAGAATAAAACTAAATCCTTTTTTAAAATAATTCAGTTGCAATGTAATTATTTTGATACAGTTTTCACTTAAATCTTATAAATTACAAAACATAAAAAATCAAAAATTTCCCAAAGTTGTTCAATACAGAACACTAGGGATTTAAGCACATAATATACATTAAGTATATATGACTAATCAATTACAGATTGGCAAATGCAATGCAAAAATAGAAAACCTAAAGAGGATTTTATGAGATTAAAATACACATTTTGCAACAATAAGCCACTGCATATTATTATATCACATTATTACACATTTTGAAGTGTACTTCCCCCTCTTAAAATGGCAGTGATTATACATTAGTGCAACCACAGAGCACTTGTAAACTTGTTTCTGTCCAACAACATCCAACATCATCCATGTTCATCATAACAAATTCTATTTTGTTAGCTTCAGGGTCTTTCTTGGGCCTGAGCTTTTTCAGTTTTCCTATTTTAACAGTTACAGTCTTTTCCCATAACTTCAGCAATCCATCCAGAACTGTCCACTGTCTAAGGATGAGGGAGCATGTGGGATGCAGATGAATCTGGAGAAATCTTCTACCTTTCTAAAATAAGAAAAGTGATGGGCAGGGGGTACCAGGGTTTGAACTCAGGGGCACTTTGACCACTGAACCACATCCCCAGCCCTATTTTGTATTTTATTTAAAGGCAGTGTCTCAGAGAGTTGCTTAGTGCCTTGATATTGCTTAGGCTGGCTTTAAACTCATGATCCTCCTGCCTCAGCCTCCTGAGCCGCTGGGATTACAGGCATGCACCACTGCATCCGGTAAGAACAGTGATTTGGTTCAAAGACTGGATACATGACTATATACCATAGACAGTTTATACTTATGACATTTTAGGCAAGAAACTTTGTCAAACTGAGTAAGATTCAGTGTTAGTAGGTTGTGATTTCTTTTTCTTCATCCTTCCCTTCACTCCCTCCTTCCTTCCCTTAATGTTAGGAAAGCAGGGTAAGAAAGGACACACATCAGAGTTGGCTGACTTCATATCAGTCTTGCTTTTAAAATACCATTGAAAGGCAGATGGTAACAAAGGATGCTTTTTACAAAGGGACCTATGCAGCTGAATTTTAATCAAATCAACTGTGGTTCTTTTATTTATTTATTTTTTAGTTGATGGACACAATACCTTAATTTTATTTATTTTTATGTGGTGCTGAGGATAGAACCCAGGACCTCACATGTGCCAGTAAAACCCTTTGCCATTGAGCTGCAACCCCAGCCCCTCAACTGTGATTCATTATAACATTCTTGAAATCCAGTGATAAATCCATGTTGAAATGGGACATGTAACAAGGCAAATGCTCTTCTCTTTTCTCATCTCGATTCATCGAGTCTGTGGCTATTAGGGGAAGTTACTAGCAAGTGTAGTGGAATGCTAACCAATGAACACAGGGCGAAGGATGGGCACTGACAGCAAGCAGCTTTGCTTGACATCCAAACATCATCTTAACTTCACATTTATTTTTTATCCTCTTTGCAAGAAAATGTACATCCATTTCCTTCAACAGTAGGGAAGCTCAAGATGTTTTTTCATGAATTTTTACCTCCCTTTAATTTACAATATGTATACTTTACAACAACAGAAGAGTGAATTGTGAAACTTCAATTATAAACACTGACACAACAGGTTAAAAGTATTTCTTAAGCACTACGTATATATTCTTCCGTATTCCTATTGTCTACTTCAGCTCTGAGATGCTGACTCCCTCTAAGCAGTCTCTTCAGTACAAACAGCATCTCAAGGGCCAAACCATCTTGCCCAAGGTGAAAGTCATCAGGGTTCCGTTCTTCTTTAGAAAACAGTGTGCTGGGTCTCCTGGGATAGCATTGTGAGATCCGACCAGATCACTTTTAGACAAAAAGAGGAGTCAAAGAGAACTTGGGTTTCCAAAGAAAAATAAAGTGCTGCCCCCTATAAATCACAGTCTCTGTGGAGTAAGGTGTCTTCCTAAAGAGGTAGAAATAATAGGGGGTGTGTGTTGCAGATGCCCGTATTTCAATAATACTGAACACTGTATCTTTAAGGGCTTAAAATGGACTGACTCCACTCATCTCTCTGATTTTTTCATAAGTAAGCCAGAACACCAATGACCAAGGCGTCTGAAAGATTAACCAAAGAGGTTAGTGCGTATTTCAAAGCAAACTGTAAATATTCTACATATATGCATATACATCTTTGAGTGACAGAGTAATTTTGAATCCATGTAGGCCAAAACCAAATATCTTGTCTTTCATCTTTGTATAGCACTTTATAATTTCAAAAGCATTTTCATGTCTTATTTATCACCTATTTCTCTAGTATATGTATAATATGAAGGAAAAGTCGTGATGTCCCCATTTAACAGATGAGGACACTGAGGTTTAGCAATCAAATGCCTACTGACATGGTGTAGAACTAGACGGCAAGCTTCTGTTTTCCACTCCCAGGGTTCTTTGAAATAACCTCTTCTGGCAATAGGGCTAGAACTCAGATGCCTGAAGTCTAGGCTGGGCTCCTTTACATGTAGTTTGTATATGCAGCATAATAACTAGACTTAAAAACTTGAAGTAAGGAAAATAAAGATTATTCTTTAAGAGATCATATAAACCCCCAAACCTTATGTCTCACAACATGTATATGAACATTCACATTAACTAGGGAAAACAGCTTCTATCTCAGAAAGGTTTGACTTTAACCTGAACAAAGGACTTCTAAAAGGAGACAGGTCAGAAGAAGATATAATAAACACTAGTGTGTAGACATTGAACACCAAAGGAAACCTTAGATCTAATTCCTGATTGTTTGGTTCTGATCAATACTGACTGGAGAGGAACTCCATCCTACTAGAAGAGAGAGAGAAACTTAGGCAATTAGAATACAAATGTATTTGGTTAGGGAGTTTGTAAAGCTGTCATGTGTACTTGTCATGTGTTCAGAAATACTGAACATGTTACATTGGTAACTTGAGAATTTACTAAATAGTGGATCTAGAGAACACATTTTAGTTAATGTATGAAGACATAAAATAAATAACGATTATAAAGCTGTAAAGATACCATATTCTTGGGACAACCGAAGTGAAGTGAACCAAAGTTTTAACTGTAGTCAGATCAAGGAGGGTGTGCACTTAGTTTAAAGAATGAACCATGCAATCACTCCTAATTGCTGTGGTGATTGGATTTCTTCTTCATGTTAAAGACAACATTATATTATCAAAATCATACTCAAACAAAGTAAAAATTAACTAGGACTGAGCCCAACAACGTCATACCACCTCTACCTAGTGGAAGGGGTTGGGGAGAGCTTAGCTGGGTTTTGTATCCAGTTTAAAGAGGGAGATTAGATAGCCCAAGAATGTGGTAGGTAAAAAATGAGTGAGGTTTTCCTGAGTCTCTGCACAGGAGTGCATGCGGACACTGTTTACTTATTGATTTCCTCGATGGCATAATTATGATCATTGTAAATAATCTAAGTGTAGGCGAACCTATGCTGTTTCCTCTAGTCTGCCTTTTGCACAACTACTGGAAAAAAAAAGCAGAATGCTTTGCCATGCCTGTTATTGTGCAGCTGGACACAGAAGAGCTCTCTTGAGTTGATATTCTGAAATATTAAGTCTATAAATAGGCTCTTCCTGTGGTGATTCTGTGGTAAGCCAGCAACCTTCTAATTATAACTTGGGCCACCATATAGCCTGAATTCTGGAGGAAGCCTGCTGGCCTGAGGTCATCAATACCTGGATGACTTGCTCTATGTGTAGTGCACTGAATATTCCAGGTGCTCTGGTCTAATCACCACTTTCAATGAGTTCAGCTAGGTGAGTCTGTATTGTCAAGACCAATTTACTTAGAAGTGTTCATGAGTCAGGCTTCTGAGCTCAGACTCGTGCACTGTGAAAAATCAGCATGCAATGGTACCCTGGTGATCTTTGCTGGTTAGCCATCCTTTCTTTGCTAATACCTCTCCATCACTACATATTATTTCTATTGTGTTAGAATTTCTGTAAACTAACTGCAGGGTCTTGATCAACTCGGTCTACTGCATTAGTAAGAAGCAGGAGGTTTTGAATTGAACAGACCTTCCAGCAGTGTAGCTCTGCCATGTACTAGCTGTATGAATTTCAGTAAGTTTCTTACACATTTAGCCATTGTTTTCTTATCTGAAAAATGAGGATAACACTACCTGCTTTACTGGGTTCCTAAAAATAGAGTCTAACAATAATTAATGTATACAAAGAGCTTTGAACATATTTAATACTCTTTTTTGTCATCTATATTTCCTAAATCTCACATATAAAGAGAATGTATCACATTAAATGTACTTGTAAAATCTTCCTGCCTCTCATCCTGACTGATCCTAACTTAATATTTTGGCAATGTATCACCTGAACTAGAAACATAAAAATCCCATTTTGTTTTCTCTGCCCCTTGCCTTCCACATATAATCAGTTACAAAGCCCTATGGCATTAACCATAAGTGTCCTTAGAATGTTTTCCTTACAGTGATTTCTTGGTTAGACACTATCAAAACTTTCTTATGCCCCAGTTTTCCATATGTCATCTCTACTATGTTCACAGTAATCTTAGTGTGTTGTTCCCATGATTACACAGGTGCTTGCTGACTACAGGATCACCCCTAGACCACTAAGCTTGGCCTTCAAGGTCTTTTCCATCTGGGTCCTTAGGGAGGTCTTCAGCCTCATCTCCTGCTACCTCCCACTGAAGACCTTGTCTCCAGACACGCTGAATTGCCGACAGTTCTTCACACTCACCGGGCACACACATAACATGGTGCCTAGGTTCACATTGCTTCCTCCTATTTCTCTTGACCAATATGTACTGAGGCTTCAAAAACAGCTCTGCGTAGACTTTTGTTAGTTTCAGATTAGGTTACAGCCATTTCTATTATATATGCCATATTCCCACAGTGTATTGTTCATACCACTGACAGGTACTAATGCAAACCCTGATGCTACCTCCTCCGGAATCAGGCTGCCTGGATTTGACACTGGATTTGTCAGTGGTATGAATATTAGTTAACAACCATCTTAGCCTTGCCAAGTTATTCAAACTACATTTTTATGTCCTCCTCTCTAAAAGGGGAACAGGAGACCAACTTACTGCAGAAATTGTGGGGCAAATTCAATAAGTTAAGTCATAAAAATAACTAGCACAGTTTTCATCATATACCAAGTGTTTCTGTGATATGTATTTAGAAATATATATTATTTCTAGGATTTTACTTCTAAGTTTTGTTATAAGCTCCTCTAGCACAAAGATTCTTATTCCTTAGTATATTAGCTATGCCTGTGACAGTGTCTGATTAATGTAAGTCAAAACAAAACCTACTTTTTCAGTTTTGAGATAATACCAAGGTACTGCATAATTAAGACCACCAAAATAATGTTTGTGTGTTTTTTAAACTCTAGTACATTTTTAAAATTTTTTTGGTTTTTTTTTTCTAGTGCATTTTGTATCAGATATTGCTTTGAGCTATTATTTTGGTTATTAATTCCATGTTAATAAACATCTACTGTCCCTTAATAATCATTTATTCCCAGAGCTTCAGTTACCATCTATATGTTGGCTGTGCCCAAATCTAAATCTTCATCCCCAATTCTCTCGTAAGATCCAGATCTATATATTAAATTATTCATCTAGACCTTTCCACTCAAATGTGCTATCTGTATCCAAACCTCCAAGATCTAAAACTAAACTCGTTTTACTCCCAAATTGTTTTCCTTGCAAATAATCCCCATTTGGAAATATTGATTGCTCAGGGCCTGACTTTTCTTATCTTCTCCTCCATTCCCCTATCCTCATCCCGTTGGTCACATTTCTACTTCCTAAATTCCACTTTATAATACATCTTCTGTCCCATTACCAACACTCATCTAAGCCACTATTATCCTCATTTATCACTACTCTAGACTTTTCTCAGCCCAAGAAAGCTAGAAGAATCTTTCTAAAAATGCAGATTTAATCAAGCCAATGGCCACCACTGAAGGGTTCAAGTGGCCCTCCTGAATCAAGCCTTTCACTCTCTGCCTGGGGGCCCTGTGCCTTGGCCTGCTGGGCTTCCTTGTACTCATCACGCTGTCATGTCTACTCCAACTATGGCTCTCTCTACAGAGTACTCCTTTCTTTCCCTTTTACCTGGCCAAGTTGTACTCATTACTCCAATATCAGTTCCAAAGCCTTCTAAGAACCAGAGGGTTTTTCTTAACTTCCCAGAGTAGGCCATACTTGTTTGTTACACATTTCTATAGCACAAGAGCTCTTCCTGTAACACTCATCACTTCCAGTTTCTTATTTAAGGCTAAGCCCTTAGTACAGGTCTTTGCATGAAGTAGGTGTTCAATTAAATATGTATACACATGTACATATATGCTATATATAATTATTAGTTTTGATTATTTAACTTTCTAAATCCATAATTCATCCATTCTTTCAAATATTTTCTATCTTACAAAAGTCATGAGTACCTTATGTTGTATTTATATTACTTAAACAAATCTAATCCTACATCTTAATTCACTTTAAAATATAAAATATATTATAAAAATGTATAAATATATATGTATAAAAATAACATTTAAACCAAATAAGGATGACATAATGGTTTCTCATGGAGCAGAATTTTAAGGTAATCAGCAGATGTAACATTTGCCATCAAAGTAACAAATTCTGTTTGAAACTGCAAACTTCTCATAGAAAAGATCCCTACTGAAATCAGTATACTTGTCCTAATCTACTGTATTTTAGCTAAATAGACTACTAAAGATTCTATATTACCAAAAATCTATCCACTGATTTTATAACAGATTACCAATCTATTTGTTAATAGAGGTAACTAATTTAATCTACCAAGAAAGGCAATGTGACTCTGAGGAGAGGTAAAAGAAAACTGAACAAGATTTCAAACAGAAAGGACGGATCTTCATTTGGGGGCAGGGTCATGCCACAAACCAGAAGAGAAAAGGGAAAATGTTTATAGATTTAAATATAAAGAAAAGAAAAAGGAAGAAAGAAATAAAATGTCCAACTTTACCATTCGTAGCCAAGCCGGTAAAAAGCCTTTATATAGACTCATGAATCCTTCTCCTTGAACAGCCTGAATCAGGCAATCGCTTGATGATTTATACAAAAGTCCCCTAAAAAGGGAACAAAAGACCTGTTAAATTTCCTCAGTATAAACAGACACATAAATAAAATTGTCTAAAAGAATATTATAAGTTAAATATTTTCTGCTCATCTTTAACAAATAATATTTGTGGTCTTAAAGATATAGATAGCTTCATTTGAGCTTAAAGAAATTTTCAAGGCTGACTTCTGATTCATCCACCCTTGATCATATACTTAGAATTCACTTCATCTGATTTCTTCCAGAGAGGAGGGACTAATTCATATTGACTCAAATTCTCCATGTTACCTGAAAGTGAAAGGCTTCTGAAGAAAGTGCTGTGTAAATGCTCAGCAGAGAATGCTTTCAAAAACTCTTTGAAAAACAAGTCATAATTAATTCCTTGCCTTGAAATAATGGGATTGTTAATTAGCTCATTTCCACAAATACATAGTAGTTTTTCATTAGACAAAGAGGAAGTGATTACATAAAAACAATTTCCTCTTTGACCACAAAAACACATAAATACATTTCTATCAAGAATAATTACAAGCTGGGAGCAGTGGCACATGCCTGTAATCCCAGCGGCCCAGGAGGCTGAGGCAGGAGAATAATGAATTCAAAGTCAGCCTCAGCAATGACAAGGCACTGAGCACTCAGTGAGACCCTCTCTCTAAATAAAATACAAAACAGGGCTGGAGATGTGGCTCAGTGGTCAAGTGGTCCAAGTTCAATCCTCAGTACCTCCCCCCCAAAAAAGGATAACTACATAAAACAGGCACAGTGTCACACACCTGTAATCCCAGTGACTCAAGAAACTGAGGAAAAGAATCACGAGTTCAAGATGAATCTCAGCAACTTAGCAAGAGAGGCCCTGTCTCAAAATAAAATATATATAAAGGGCTAGGGATATAGCTTAGTGGTAGAGCACCCCTGGGTTCTATCCCCACTATTGCCAAAAAAAAAAAAAATACCCAGGAAAGTATCTTCAAAAAATTGTATTCTTATAGACAATCACACAAATATAGAAGAATTTCTCATTACCTTCCTTGTTTATCTCGTGGTTGATTCATTATTCGACTTTTGATGACATCAGCTGGTGTTCCCAGAACAGAAGCTACCAGTCCAGAACATAAACTGTAGATACAAATTAATGAAATTGAAAGATAATATGCAAGACCTCCTATATTTTAAGGAAGGGGAATTGATACTTAAAAAGAATGGAATCCTAAATATATTATTATAATATTCTTTATGATGGTGCTCTTTTAGCTTAAGATCAGTGCAAAATTGATTCAGTAAAGAAGTAGAAAGAAAAAGATAATATCACAAAGAATTTCAGGCAAGGGGCTGGGGTTATGGCTCAGTGGTAGAGTGCTCACCTAGCACATGCTAGGCGCTGGGTTAGATCCTCAGTACCACATACAAATAAACAAATAAAATAAAGGTTTTGTATCTAACTAAATATATATGTATATAACTAAATATATATATATATATATATATATATATATATATATTTAGTTATATACATATATATATATATATTTAGTTATATACATATATATTTAGTTAGATAAATATATATATATATATATAAATAAATGTCAGGCAAAAGATCCACACTGAGCACCTCCTGGTACCAGACATCCTTTTAGACCATTAATGAGGCAGGTAGACCCTGACCTGGAAGAGCTTACACTCTACATGGGGAGAGGCAAAGAAGAGATGAATAATTTCAGATGTTGATAATGGTATAAAAAATAAGATGGGGTAGTGTGAGAGGGAAAAACTAGGTGACAGGCAGGCAGGGAAAAGTTCTAGGGGGTGACAGCACCACTGAGTCCCCTTTGTGAAGACCTGGAGGAAGGAACAGCAAAGGACCTGAGTCCAGAGTGCTCCTGGTGTGTGTTAGTAAATATATGTATCTCTAAATATCATTGGTTTGACACTATTTTATATTCTTTGGGGGTCATCTCAATAGCCTAGAGGGATCCAGAATTTGTAAACAAGAACAGAAGCTAAATGAAATGACTCCAATGTTAAGGACAGTAGACATCTAAAAACCAATTCATTCTCATGGGTAATTTGAACTTGTGATATGGAGAGATTGAGGAAATGCCCCGGCTTGGAGTGCTTTTCTTTCTGTTCATCTCTAGAGGAGTCACATTTCTTCAAATTCTTATCTAATTCTGCCTTGGTGAGCCCTTCCATGTGGTTATTGTTTCTCCCTCCTCTGAACCCTCCAGTGACCATTTTGTTTCAGCACTTACTATGCAGTGTTTTTATACTTGTCTTGTTCTCCTGTTGGTCAGCTCCCTAGGCAGGGGCTGGATGCACTGTTTGTGTGTCAACACAGGGGCCTACACAGCAACTTTAACAAAAATTGACCCTGGGATGGCCCCATCAAGTTGTAAATATTTTGGGAGGTTTAATCTGAAATAGCCTGTAATTTTATCTCTCCTCCCTATTTTAACTGCAATAAAATTTAAGAATATTACTCTTAATGAGTGTACTATCATCCTTCTCTAAGGGTGATACCACTAGATTCCTGATCGAGTGTCCCCAAGTTGGAATTTATGCCACAAAAGCCAGAAAGGGTGATAATATAAAAAGAAAAAAAAAACAGGGTCATACTAAAACAATCACTTACCTGGATAAACCATGAGTAATGATATTGTCCTCAAGGGGTGTATTCAATATCAAGTAGTGCTTCACTGTATCGTAAGTGGTTAAATCTGGCAATGGAAAAAGAAGGTTTAAATATTCATTTATGCAACAGTGAATGTCTTTTGTGTAAAGAGTATACTGGCTTGTGGCAGGAATGTGTACCGGAATGAAATATAGCATTCATTCAGGCAGAGGATGGAGGAAGAGGAAAAGAGGAAGAGGTGACACTTGGATGTATCATTTGAATACCTGAATCCAGCTATGACTAACCTGAGCTCAACACCTGGAATTTTTAGCCAACTAATAAATTCATTTTGGGGTCGAAGTTAGGTTGAGTTGAGATTCCATCATTTATAAACAAGTGGCTCCATGGATGGAGAGAAGCATTTAAATTCACGCTTTATCTATAAGAATACATTGCCTAGACTTGGTGACTATTTAGAAATAAGAAACAAATGAAAGGAAGAGCCAAAAGTCATGCCTAGGTTTCTCACTTGTATAGCAGAAGGGATTGTTTTATATTTTGATATTATAAAGAATGGAAACAAAGATGGTTTTATATAGAAGCCTGATTTGGACACATTCAAAGGAATATACTTAAGATATCCAAAAAAAGATTCTCAGTAAGTAACTAGAATTTGGAAGAGAAATCTGGGCAATAATCTTAGGCAACAAATTGATAAACTACAATCAGAAAGGTTCTCTGAAAACCAAAATATCCAGTAATAATGTGATATACTAGACACAAATGGATAGAATAGCAAAACAGAAAATAGATTTACTTCCTTTAAGTGATACAGTACTGGAACCCTTGAAAGTGCTCCTTATAAATTTCTTAGAATCATATAATTGGACTTAGAAAGGATTCTTTCATTGACTAATTCATCAAATGTTTAATGACTATGCATGAAGGATGGGGAAAATAAAGATGAATAAAAACACAGTCCTTGCCTTCAAGAGGCTTTTATGTAGTGGAACAGGCTCGTATCTAGTGGAACATACAGACATTAGAAAGCAATGAAATGAGCTACAAGCAGCAGCATTAGGCTCAGGGAACTATAGAAACACATAAAAGAGCATCTAAGATAACATGCTGTGGTTAAAGGGATTGTGGAAGGTTCTGGAACAATACATTGGTGGAGAAGAATTCTTCAGACAAGAATATTACTCTTAATAGAGGATCTGTCAAGGAAAACTAAGCAGAAGAACAGGGAAGAGGACAGAAAGGAGAGGGGTGAAGAAGAGCTATGCATGTGCAGGAAGTGGAACCTTTTGGCTCATGACTTGTTGCTTCACTCTTTCCAACAGGATCAATGAACCGTTCAGTTCTCTGAAAGCACAGGGCAAATCCTACAGACCATCTACATCATGCTCCAAAATTCCCACTTTATATTCTGTGGGTAATGAGAAGCCAGTGCCAGGTTTTAGGGGCATCATAACATGTTCAGATCCTTGCTTTGGATGACTCACTCTGGATGCTGGTACAAATTTGGAGGGGGAGACCAGATGGATGGCTGTGGCAGTGGTCTAGTTGAGAGGTTCTGATGGTTGGCACTGTGGAAATGGTTACTTTAAGGATAATAGGTGCATTCTGGAGAGGGGGAAACTTTTAAGAACTCAGAAGATGGTAGTGGTGAGTGTGGTGGCTGCCTTCTCATGCACAAACATGATTGACTGCTCTCAGAGATGAAGCCCAAGGAGGGCAGGAATGAGGCTTTCTTTTCTGCACCTCAAATTCTGTGCTCTTGTTTTTCGAAACAGGAAAGATCAGCAGCTTCCTTTTTTCCACCGTTGCTGTGACCTTTCCTATATTTACTTCCTGTAAAACTTTTGTCTTCCTTTTGCTATATGTGCATCAGCATCCATGGTTCACATCTTTCTCTATCTATTATCAGTTAACAACTATTATCTCAGTCTGATGATGGCTGTGCTGTTAACCTCTTCTTACAAAATATTTTAACATGTTCTATATTTTGAAGTTAAAATTGCTCTCTTAGTGGAGTGACCTATCAACCTATAATTTCTTTTTTTTCAGTAATGTTGTGTTTATTTTTCTAAAATTTGTTCTACATTTGTTCTAGTTATACATGATAGTAGAATGCATTTTGACATATTATACCTACATAGAGTATAACTTCCCATTCTTCTGGTTGTACATGATGTGGAATTACACTGGTTATGTATTCATATATGAACATAGGAAAGTTATATCTGATTCATTCTACTATCTTTCCTATTCCCATTCCCCTTCCCCTCCCTTCATTCCCCTTTGTCTAATCCAAAGTACTTCCATAATTTCTTTATTTAAAAAATACTTTTTCTCTCATATTTTCTCTAATGTTCAATGTAACTAAAAACTTCACCAGTAGTATATATTACTATTTTAATAGCGTGTCTTAAATAAAAATAAATTAGTATTTTTCTGAGGTATCTTTTTAAAAAATTTAATGTTCTTCCAGCTTTATTCAGGTCTAACTGACAAATAAAAATTGTTTATATTTAAGGTATAAGAAAAGAAATTGAGAACTGAAAATGAGAAGCGAAGGGTAGAAATGAATAAGAGATTGTTTACATTTCCTGGCCTGGGTGCCATTCTGAACAAGGTGGATTATATAGGAATAGGATTGCCAGGGGTAAGGATTTGGACATTGTGGATATAATGACCATCAATCTTAAAAGGAGGTAAGGATTAGAGAGAAGATTAGAAATAGTTTGGTCTTTTCTCCTTATTTCCATAATTGGTTTTTCTTAAGAAGAAAATCCTTGACATACATTACTGTAGAATAAGGTAAAAATATTCCAGGAAATATATTCAATTATAATAAACATAAAACATATGGAGCCTGTGGCTGATATATGTTATTATAAATAATGAAATGAAAATGTTCATATCCCTGATACAAGAGCATGCAAGAATTAAGTTGTTTGAACTTCTCAGAATTCAATAAAGTTTTCATTACCTCCCATATTCACCAGTGCTGCTCTTTGTATATTGGGGACCCAGCCTGCCCACAGCCCACGTATTCCTCCTTCAGCTAAGATTTTTGCAAAAGCATGATGCACACCACGGAATCTAAGGAGAATAATAATGAAATGTGAAAAGTTGGTGTACTCTTGAGAATGGAATGCAATCCAATAAGCTTATCCTATAACTGTTATAGAGTAAAATAACATTTACTCAGAATTGTTAGAAATTAAAGGAATTCGTGTAAGTCTAATATGCAGATAAATTTATTAATCCTTTAGAATGCCAACATTTGATTTAAACATTTTTAATACAAATCATGATAAGTTGTGTCAACTTCTCAGATTATTAAAAAAGGTCAAAATATCTTTCTTGACATATCATTGGTAGGCATATTAAATATAGGAGGAAACAGTGACAGTCAGAACTTCTGGATGCCTCTTACTAGTGTTGCAGGGGACGTGCAAATTTTTAAAACTTGTCAAACAACATTAAAAAAAAACATTGATTCTTAGGGCTAAAGATGCAGCTTAACAGTAAGGCCCTTGCCTAGCATGTGCAAGACCCTGGGTTAGATGTCTAACATCACAGTAAAATTAAAAAATAAAACAAACAACAATAATAAAAAAGAAAATCACTCTCCTATAACCTCATAAAAGAAAGAATATTTATAGATCAAAAGTAGAATGTGCAATATTCTAAGAATTTTTAAAATTAAATGATTTGAGCTTTATGAAAATTTGCTATCCTATCTTTATTTTGCTCACATTTCTGTAGACAGGTGAAAAATGGTGCTGAAGCATGAATCAAATCTGGGAGCCTCTGATGTAAAAGAAAAGTCTGGGCTTGATATGGACAGAAAAAAATCTGGAGTCAAACGCCACCTTTACCACTTACCAGCTGTATGGATTTTACTAAGGTATTTTACTCTCTGAATCACATCAAAAATATGACATTCTTGAGATGCATAATTGCTATTATACTACAAGGAATCACAAATGATCACTGTAGCTAAAATGTATTGTACCTTTACTAAGTAGCAGTCACTTTATACATGAGATGCATTTTAATCTTGAAAGGTTTCTGAGGTATGTGTATTATTATTCCAATTTATATGTGAGGAAACTGAGGCTAGAATGGTTAAGGAATTTGACTACTATTACAGAGTTAAAATGTAGTAAAGGCTGAGGCTGGATTGCACCCTTGGGCTGATCCAAAGGATTATGCTCTTTACTACAACATTAAGTATAGTCAAACCCAAAATTTCCAGCGTTGGGATAAAAAAGAGGATTAAAACCCTGGGGAATCAGTTTAGAACATAGCTTTTTATTTTGGTACCAGGGATTAAACTCAGGAGCATTTGACCACTGAGCCATATCCCCAACCCTATTTTGTATTTTACTTAAAGACAGAGTCTCACTGTGTTGCTTAGCGCCTCACTTTTGCTGAGGCTGGCTTTGAACTCCCAATCCTCCTGCCTCTGCCTTCCCAACACTTTTCTCTCCAATCAAGGCTACATCAATTCTCTCTATTCAAAGTCATTAGAAGTTGTTACAAAATGACCAAATGGGGCTCTGTAAACTCCTCGTTTAAGTCAGAGTTGTGTCTTTTCTCCTCTGCTAGGCATCTACCCATTTTCTGAAGGCTGAAGGGGAGATGGGGCAATAGCAGCCCAACCTCATCCTCCAGCATCTGCTAGAGAAGAAGTGAGTACAGAGAAGTGGTCAGGGGTGGCCTCCTAAAGATGGCTCCAAACCCTCCTCCTCCACCTCTGGCTTTGCTGCAGACCTGGAGGATTCAGACTCCAATCAGATTATCCTGCACTTCCCTCTTTCCTGGAAATGGTCTATCTATATGCAAAATTTGGCCCTTTCCCAGGGGAAACTGGCTAAGTGGCTCTTCTAATAAACTGCCCTTTGAGGAAAGGCTGACTTTGCTAATATAGGCTAATGTAATAGGAAGATTTTATATCACAGAGGCATAATTTAAAAAAAATCTTCCTTAAAGGGCCTTAGAATGTAGGAGGAATTAGATTAAAGAAGACCATGGGAACATAAGATTGACCTTGTTAATTCCCTTCTTTCTGGAAGACAGCAAGAAAAGCAATGTTATGCAGCTAGGCATGTTTACCATCACGAAAATCTTTTGAGAGAACCCCTTTTAAAGATGAAAATAGACTGGAAATGTTAAGTGAATGACACCATACAAACCACAGTGGCAAAGCTGGGGTGCATAACAGGGCAAACCTTAATAATAAAATTCTTTATATCAACCTGCAATAGAAGACAAATCTAACAATGTTGGCTGGGATAGCAGCAAAGAGTTATGAACACATGACAGAGAAGATAGACACTTTGTCATGCAAAGAAAAGATATAGCTCAGCTCTCCTCTTCATAAATATAGCTTCCAAATTAAAAAAAAAAAACAGTATTAATACCTTTACTGAATACTGGATTGGAAAAAATATAAATCCATTAAATAAATATTCAAAATATGATGATATCAAAGGGAAGCAAAAGCACCAATTAACTGGAAAACTTACCTCAATGGTTTTCCTTCAAGTTTCCTTTTTCCTTCCATTTGCATCTGAACCTTCACTAGGTCAGCTGGGTTGGCTAAAAATTGGCCGATAACACCAGCCATCATCCCTCCAATGACTGACTTCCTAATTGTAAAAAGAGACATTGTTTTTAAAGTTGCCATTAATTTCACAAATTTTACAGTGAACCAGTACTAAGCTGGGACAGGCCCTGGGTAATAAATTTAAGACAAAGTGAAAAAAAAAAGGATAGACCCAGATGAACCACAGAGAAAAATAGATGGTTTGGTTGTTTAGTGACAGGAGGGTAAAGGACCAAAAGGAACTAAAATTAAGATTTGCACTTTCAGATCTTACATGGCCTGAAATCCAAAGGAAAGGGTGGATGCTTCTAAGATATAAAAACAATAACATAAAAAATATGTTATTTCAGAGAAAAACTTGAATCATTTAGCTGTAGTTTAATTCTGACTACCAGATGAGAAAAACAGCAGAGATGTAATCAGCCTCATAGAAATGGGTAAACCAAAATTTTAAAACTACTACTTTAGTAGTTTTCCAAGTGAAGGGCTTTGAAAATATTGCTCTTTGTGAAGAAACTTTTCCCATTCCTAGTCTAGTCTTTTTCCTCCCCCATCAGCCAACAGTGAGCAAAACTAGACAAAATGACTATAATCATAAATAAGGAGCTGAGTCAACAGATTGCACATGTAGAATTTTTAACCAGTAGTTTACACTACAAAAAGTAAAGTCTATAGTAACTTATGTTTCCCTTAACTGCATAAAGATAGTTTTAATTGATTCCCCTTAAATTAATTACTGGGGAGGTTGCGTATGTTTACATGCTTAATGAACACTTATATTTCTTCTTTTGGAAACTATTGACAATCCTGTCCTTATTCTTCCATTGCATTCTCTATATTTTTCATTGATTTGTAGGAGGTCTATTTGTATTATATATAGTAACCTATTTTTTTATGGTTTCTGTTTTATATATTCTAAGTGACAGGACATAACATTCATTATCTTATCAACTCCTAAAAAAATACAAAAGCTTAATGGTAGTTATTACTTCTATAGCTGAGGAACTGAAGATTTAAAAAAAAAAAAGTGAAGCCCAGGTAACACAGTAGGAGAGTGGAAAATGGAGTTCATCTCTGTCTGATTCTAAATCACAATGTTCTAAGATATGCACTGGGAGGACTAAAGAAGGTACTCTGCTAAAAGACCAGCATAGGTTGGTCACTGGAAGTCACTATGGTTCTTAATAAGCAATGACATGATGACAATATGAGTCTTAGAAAGATTAATGGCATGAAAAAAATATGTTATTGCAGGGAAAAACTTGAATCAAGAGACAGCCTAGAGGGGCTGGGGATGTGGCTCAAGTGGTAGCGCGCTCGCCTGGCGTGCGTGCGGCCCGGGTTCGATCCTCAGCACCACATACAAACAAAGATGTTGTGCCCGCCAAAAACTAAAAAATAAAGATTAAAAAAAATCTCTCTCTCTCTCTCTCTCTCTCTCTCTCTCTCTCTCTCTCTCTCTCTCACTCTCTCTTTAAAAAAAAAAAAAAAAAAAGAGACAGCCTAGAAGTTGAGGGTCCGAACTATATGTGCTGATTTGGAACTGAGCAGCCTGCAGCTGTGGTTGAGATTGCAGGAGTGGAAGAGCACAGCAAACAGGAGGAGAGCAGAGATCCAGTTCAGTGGACACTAGGTGAACAGAAACTGTTCCCAGCAGGTGCTCTTCCCTTGCAAAACAGTGATGACCAAGACTGGTCCTTGACTTTCAAGGAGCCACCTCAGTCTTGCCAGCAGGGAACAGCAGCAAAGAGGCAAAGAAGAAACCAGAAGAGATACTGAAAGAGTCAAAGAGTACAATATCCAGAAAGTCAAAGATGGAGGTACTTACAGGAGTGTCAGAGGAACCTACATTTAAAGGGAAATGAGGATTTGGTACAAAGTCAATTTGATACATTCTTCATTTTTACATTCTGAGAATGAAGTATATTAGTTTATGTCTTCAGATCCCTAAATTCTTATGCATTTTCCCAAGCTTCTAAATTTGCAATCTAAACATTAGGGAATGAGAATATTCTAATGGAAAATTGTTTGCTAAAACAGGCTTGTTTAAAAAAGACAAATGCTCACAGAATGTATGTTTATTACTATGCCTTCCTTATGCTCCAAAAATAATTAAAAGAGCCCAAAACAAAATTATATAGGAAACTTGCCATCCTCTGTAATTATAGGACTGCCAAATCTACTAACAGGTATTTTTAAAGAAATTTAAAATCATTCAAAAAGGAGGCTAAGTACTGACAGAAAACAAGCAAGCATTTTGCTTAAGTTTAGAAGGCTAGATTTTACTATTCTTATTTTTATCTAATGAAACTTGTACAAAATGAGAATGATGGTTTACTTCCTTGACATAGCCTTAAAGAAATGGATCACACACTAACTTCTAATAATATAAAAGCCATACACAGTGTGTGTGTTGGGGGGAAGCATGCATTAACCACAGGTCAGTTTGCTGGAGGAAGAAAAGTTATTATTTTCATCTGACTAAAATCCAAAGGGAAGGGTGGTTGCTTCATTTTTGTGTGTCTTCTTTCTAAGATACATTTTTCATTTAGAAATTTGATTCTGGGATCAGTGATGTCTGAATAAAATATGGGGTATACAGGTAACTCAAATGCACTAAACATGAAAAATTTTGAGGATTTTATCAGATACATAAAGCCTGACACTTACTAAATCATATTATCAAAAATAGCATTATTCTCAATTTCTAATATTGAGAATTCTAATATTAGAAATTGAGAATAATGTCTTTTGAGTGTTATAACCATAAAATATACATAATCCAGTGGTTTAATGTGTTATATTTATAGTCACCAAACCAGGATAATAATAATAATAATAATGGTGCTACCTTATAATTCTTTCATTATTAAAATATTAAATATTTCTACATATGCACATGATGTCTGTTTACAATTTTCAGTAAACACTCTATTATTTGGATTTATTTTGTAATTATTTGTTTTTTAAGCCTAAGCAATTGTAATTGTAACAAATATACAGTTTTTTTTTATTGTTGGTTGTTCAAAACATTACATAGTTCTTGATATATCATATTTCACACTTTGATTCAAGTGGGTTATGAACTCCCATTTTTACCCCGTATACAGATTGCAGAATCACATCAGTTACACTTCCATTGATTTACATATTGCCATACTAGTGTCTGTTGTATTCTGCTGCCTTTCCTATCCTCTACTATCCCCCCTCCCCTCCCCTCTTCTCTCTCTACCCCCTCTACTGTAATTCATTTCTCCCCCTTGTATTATTTTTCCCTTTCCCCTCACTTCTCGGTCTATTCCCTAAAGACCTAAAAAGAGCATGCTACAGGGACACTGCTACATCGATGTTCATAGCAGCACAATTCACAATAGCAAGACTGTGGAAGCAACCTAGATGCCCTTCAATAGACGAATGGATAAAAAAAATGTGGCATTTATACACAATGGAGTATTACTCTGCATTAAAAAATGACAAAATCATAGAATTTGGAGGGAAATGGATGGCATTAGAGCAGATTATGCTAAGTGAAGCTAGCCAATCCCTAAAAAACAAATGCCAAATGTCTTTTTTGATATAAGGAGAGTAACTAAGAACAGAGTAGGGACGAAGAGCATGAGAAGAAGATTAACATTAAACAGGGATGAGAGGTGGGAGGGAAAGGGAGAGAGAAGGGAAATTGCATGGAAATGGAAGGAGACCCTCAGGGTTATACAAAATTACATACAAATATACAGTTTTACATAAATAGATAAACAGATAGTCTTTGAGGCTATACACATTATTTTCAAAACAAAACTTACCAAAGGGGATAATGCTTATCTTCACTTTTGCCAAATACAACCTCCCGGAGATGTTCATATGTGACCATCCGACCTCCAGAGTATACTGTATAAAATAGATCATTAAAAAGGCCAAATTGAGTTCTATGCTGAAAAAATAGGAGAACAATCTACCCTGACCTAGACACTCTCTCTAGTTGCATCCTTCTCTTATGTAATTTATGTTCCTGAAACAGTCTTCTTGATATTTCTCAAAATGGGGTAGGACCCTCACTGATCTTTCTACAATAGGTTCTTCCTTCTCTGTTTTGCTAACTCCTCCTAGTCTTTCAGAATTCAACTCCAGTATATTTTTTCAGGAAGTGCTCTCCAATCTTTCCCTCAGTATTCTAGGCAAGCATTGCACACTCTCACATAGCAACTATCATACTCATTAGTGATCAACTTGTTCTTCTTGTTGATCCTTCCATCAGAACACAAGCTTCAGACAGGTTCTGTTTGTTTTTCTTATTATGTCAGATGCCCTCATATGTACCTTGGCACACAACAGGTATTTTCATTCAATTAACGTATATAACTTCATTGAAGAATTTGTTATATTAACATAATGTTTTCAGTAACATTTCAAACTCAAAAAATGAATCTTATTGGTAAAGCAAAGATGGTGGTAAAAAAAAAATACAAATGAAAAGAGGTGAAACACAAAACAATAGCACACAAAGGAGAAAATATTTTAAAAGATGGAAAGTAAAATTATTAAAATCAACACTTGGTATTCATACAGAGAGCTTTTCTTGATATTTCAGCAAGTTTTAGTCCATATTTTAAGATAATCGTGAATATATGAAGTGTGAAAACGGTAATAGTCTATGCATGCTTGTGGTTATTTCTTGAGAAATATGCTCTTTCTCATCTGAAGAATTGCATCTTTAAAAATATTATGCCAGTAAATGTTCAGTCTGGGCAATTTTCTGATCAAGGGTCTATCGCTATATGCTTAAGGAAACATTATAAATGAAAAATACTAAAATACCACACCTATCCTGCTTCCACTAAGTTGCTGAGGTTGGCTGCAAACTTGCCATCCTTCTGCCTCAGCCTCCCAAGCCATTGGAATTACAGTGTACCACTACATATAGCCAGTTGCTATTATCTTACCACCTTTACCACTAATGGCCCACAGAGCTAGTTAGGCGCCCTGGAGAAGTAAGGCAGAAGTCACCTGTGTTGCCTTTTCCCTGTGGCCAGAAGTGGATGAGGCAGGGATCTCTGCTCTCTTTCAGAGCAGCCTGGTCTCTGATGTATGGGACAGAGGAGATCTGGCATTACAGTAAATATATCTGAATTTTCAAAGAACATTAAAAAAAGGTAAATCTGTGTTTGAAGTTTCTGATGTGAAAGAAAGTAATCATTGTTCATGTTTCTTTTTTTCTTAAACCATTAAAAAACTTTTTATTAGGAATATTTTCAAACAGAAAAGTAAATAATATATAACTTACCATTAAAATTTTTCAACTGCAAAATATACTTCATTCTTTTTTTAATTATTTTGAAGTACTTCCCAGATATCATGATAGTTCATCCCTAAATACTTTAGTATGCATTTCTAAAAATTTAGGATAGTAACTCCTTAGTAACAATAGATAACTTTTTCTTCCTAAGAGATTGATTATATGTTCATTTATCATCAGTAGGGGAAAAAAATTTAGCTGGCTTTTGGATACAGCTAAATGGAAACACAGAGGAGACAAACACAAGACTCATAACAAACTTACCAGCTAGAATCAAGATAAATACCTACGTGTCTGTAAATGGCGGGCGTCACTCCTTGCCAAAGCTTTAGAAAGCCTTCCTCCTGAATGATTCCTAGGGCCGTGCGCACCATGCCCCTATAGGGGGCAGATTCTCTTGCATTGTCTCCCAACCGAGCAAGAGCAGCTTCTCCTTGCATTTGGAGTCGAGTTTTTGTAAGATCGAGGGGAAAGGTTGCTAACAAAAAACAAACAAGCGAGGGGAAAAAACCCACAACATTCAGAGAAACAAGCAAAAATTCTAAAATCATAGGACTAATGTTTTCCCAAGATTATTGGTTGTCAAATTTTAGAATCACAGATTTTCTAGTCCCATGCCCATGTACTCTAATTTGGCAGACATACAAGGGTTTCAAATCAGTTGATTCTCAGACACTACCAAATTTAAGAATCAGGGTACCAGAGCAAACTGGATCACCAATCAAAAATCAAAAAGTGAAAAAACCCTTGAGTTCTTTTCATTCCAAAATTTCAATCAATAATCTACTTTAGTAACTTTAATTTTTTTCCTCTACAATGAAAATAAATATCCATATTCTGTGGTGTCCTCCTGATTGCAACCATGATTGTTTAACAACTGTTGTAACTTTAGAACACTGTACTGTGTATTCTTATGTACTATTACAAATGCAAGATAAAGCAGAATTTTATAATTTCATGGTTGATTTTTCACATGCAAATGAATCACAGCCCTGATATTTGATGTACAGAAGATTCAATGGAGTTCATAATGGCTTCTTTTATATAGAAGGGTGGCATGCTCAATATTTCTTAAATTAAGACATATTAGTTGTTTTCCAGCACTGATAAGTTTAAGCGTGGCATATTTGTACGCTCCTTACAAGTTATCAACTATATTTGTAAAACCTTTTTCTGTTTACATATTGAAGTAGAGATGGATCTTTTACCTTAAAACAGAGTTAAGCTACCTGACCCATATAAGGAAAATCAAGCTTATAACTTGATTTTATTCACATTAGGACAGGTTCATGAACATTACTGACATAAGATTTTAATGATCACCACCTAATACAAATCTTCAACATGCCTTTTCTTTCTTTCTCTCTCTTCTTCTTCTTCTTCTTTTTTTTTTTTTTTTTTTTTTTTTTGTTTTTTGTGGTCCTGGAGATTGAATCCAGGGTTTACCACTCAACTATGTCCCTGGACCCTTTTATTTTTTGAGACAGGGCCTACATAAGTTGCCCAGGCAGGCCTCAAATATGCAGTTCTTCTGTCTCAGCCTCCAGAGCAGCTAGGATTAAAGGCCTGTGCCGCTGCACCCAATTGAGCCCGCCTTTTCTAAGAGGTGACAGAGTGGGGAGAAGGAAAATAATATTAAATATTACCACTTTGGAATATTTTGCCCATAGTTTCCCTGAATCAGAATTAACTTGTATATGGAGAATTAAGCAATGTTGTATTGACATAAGAACCTGAAGAAAAGTCACAAGAAACAGGAGCCTCTAAGTACAAATTATGCCTCTCAAAATATTTTTTTTTCTTTCTGGTTACTCTATGCTTTGGGGTCTGATCCTAAATCAATTTGTAAAACCTCGAATCAATTTGTAAAATTTGTACTCAGAATAATCCGATATTGTGAATCCCTTGCTTCCCATCTCCATTCCCCACACAGTTCTCTCCCTGAATTTTTTACAAGAGCAGTCTTCCTGTACAAAAAGCCATTGAGTCATAAGGAGAAACATCAGTTAAAAAACAAACTGGAAATTCATCTAATTATTCAGCAATCTCACTTTAGATTTCTTTTAAAGTTGATGAATTTTATTTCAGGAAAAACAATGAAAAATAAAATCCCTCCATCAGCTTTGAGAGGAAAGAGGACAAGGTAGGGGCAAAGGGCAAGTGTGAGAGTACAAAAGACAAACAACAGCATGTGCTGGCTCTGCCAGAAATGCAAAATAAACTCATGTTAGAACAAGACTAACAGTCACAAATGATTAATGCATCAGAGGTATTCCTCTTTTGTGTTTTTTTTTTTTTTAAATGGGCAAGAAAATGTAAGGGTAATCTTGAAATACACAGTTAAAGCTTCATAGGGAACACACAGGCACTCTACTCACAAAACCCTTGGAAGAAACACCACCTGATCATGCAAGGGCATCATAATTTCCCTCTGGGTGGTCTCTTAAAGTTTGCTCTGACTCATTTCAAACAGTTCTTCTAGGCTCTTATGATAACCTAAAAATAGCTTCATCATAATAAGTAGCACATTGTAATTGTCTTTCTCTGCATGTCTTCCCACCAGCCTTGTAAGAAGGTCAGAACAGGAACTGTTCAACTGTATATCCTCAGGCCCTACTACTGTAGTAATTACAATGATGTCGCAATTAATAGGTGCCCTGCCTTGAATTTAGTATATACATATCATTGACTTCTCAGGATCCTTCCTGTAAAGTAAACACAATATAGATGAGTTCAACTCAAAGAGGTCAGGTAACTGGAAGATGTTAAATCCATGCTCAACAATGAATGGTTAATAATTGAAGTCCCACAAGGTAAATCCACAACTTGGATTTAAAAGACAATGAGACTAAGTGTGTAAATCTTGTCAGAGACGATTCCAATAAGGATGAAAAATGTATTTTTTTTAAAAGCCATCCTTACCAAAAGGAAAATGATTCATAGAGAGGAATGACAGCTCATGAAGCTTCTAAAAGTATATACATTCGGACACAACAGCACATCTCTAAGGGAGATTAGACGAAATTGGACCAAAAGCACCTCAGAGACCTTCAATTCCTTCTCCCAAAGCTGGCCTTGCCTCCACCCTGCTGCTTCGGCCAGGCAGGCGTGCAAGAAGAGGGCGCAACCTCTTGGGATGCACACAGCCTGGAGCGAAGCAGCGCGCCCATCCCTCCCCCAGCGCCACGGCGCGGCGACTTGCCGAGGAGGCCCAGGTGTGGGCGGCCGGGTACCTAGCTCGGCCACGGTAGCCGCGCAGCCGGACAGTACGAACTTGCTCGCTCGGGGCCATCTCTGGGCGAGTGGCAAAAGCCTCTCCTCATCCTCCGGGTTAGACATTCAGCAGCAGGTGTGGACGACAATGCACCCCTTCTCGCCGGTGCACCCGCTGCGCTGGCCTGCCAACTTGCCACGGCGGCCTCTTCTCAACACGCAAGCGGTCGGGCAGAGACCATTTCCCCCAGAAAGGCTCGGTGAATCCGCGCCTTCCTAGCAGCCCCAAACTAGAGTGGTCCAGCGGCCCCGGTCAAGAGCCGAAAAACAAAGCGGAGCTATGAGGCTTCTGGGAAATGTAGTCCGCCGGACTCCGCGACTTCTCTGATTGGCGGGTAGAGAGACGCCGGTTAAGCAGTTGTCCCTAGGTCTCCATGGCAACAACTCTTGCTCCCTCCCTCCGGCCCCGCCCCGCCCCGCCCCGCCCCGTCTAGCCCAGCCCAGCCCTTGCCTGGTTTTGGTGGTAGCCAGGATTTGAAATAGAAGAGGAGGTGGGAGGGAGCGATGATGCAAACATCACCTAAAAATTGGGGCGGGGAAAGGAAGTTACAATTACGAAAGAGAATTAGCTGCAAAAGTTGGAGCGGAAAAATTGGGAGACCCGGAGGGTCTTCCCTAGCCCACAGGGTACGAGAAAGTGCCAGGTCAGCAGGACTTTGTCAAACTTCTCTCATTTTGGAAAATGATGGAGCAAAATACAGAATTGATTTCCCCAACAGTGATTATAGCCCTGGGTTGCGTTGTTCTTTTCTTATGCCTTCAACTAAAGAATTTGCGTAGACCTCCGTGCATCAAGGGATGGATTCCTTGGATTGGAGCTGGATTGGAGCTTGGGAAAGCCCCTCTAGAATTTATAGAGAAAGCACGAATCAAGGTATGTGGCGCGCAGGCGGGTTTTTCAGAGAAGTTAACATTTTACTTTTTATTTATTTTTTCATTAGATTTCAGGTGCAATATTAGAACACCGGGAATATACCTCCTTCCCGCAATTAAACATTGTTAATAAAGCATTTTTAATCCCTCTACCAACAATCAACAGCCATGTCCTACGCAAGGTTTTGCGAAGGACACGAAATACAATGCAGTTTGCATCTGCCTTACTGGAAGTAGAGATTAACTTTTAAGTGTTAGCTACTTCGTCGAAGTTAATTTCGAAGTGAATACGTTTTAACTAAATGCTTGCAATAGTTGTGAAAAACAGAAGTGTAATGTGATTTAAATTTGTGAAAATGAGTGATAAATTCATATCCAAAATGGAGCTAATACCAGGATACTGTAAAAATTGCTTGCAAAATTGATCTTTACAAATTTAAGGGGTACTGTTTTTCTTGCTGGTATTGTTATTGATGATGGGTGGTTGTAATAGATGTTTTTTGTTCTTAAAGTGTCTTTCAAATGTTTAAGCATTTTAGGGAAAAAACATTTGCCAGACTTTTAATTTCTATTCAATTTCCAGCCACCAAGATTTTGTGGTGATGCTAACCATCATCATTATTGTGTATTGTATTACAATATTTTCTGTGCTTCCTCCATATAGGTTTACTATCTATCTGGTTAGCCCAATTTACAAAATAATTCTATATATAGTAGTAGCATTATATATACTTTTGATGGTTTACCTTAAAAATTTCTGAGATTCCAATTTGGTTTAATATCTTGGGGAATAGTGAAGAGAACTAAGATGAAAATAAGAGTAACCAAAATATCACACCAGAAATGAAACATTAAAATTTTACAGTATATTATTTTGCCTTTTTTTTCTGTGCATTTATAAACTATCGAGTAAATAACAGCAGCATAATACTGTAATTCTATTTTGTGTCCCTTTGAATTTAAAATTTAATGTGAATAATTTCTCCATGTCAGTATTTCTCTGAATCTTTTTAATGGCTATATTTCATGATATAAAGATATGATAGCATACTTAAATCTCAGTAGTTGCATGTTTAAGTTGTTGCCACCCTTTTTCTTTATCTCAAGCATTGTTTCTTAGCATGTGTGTATGTGGTCTTACATTTTGCACTTATCTGATTGTTTCCTCAGAATAAGTTTCTAAAACTAGAATGGCATATGAGAAAATGCACACTTAAATTGGGTATCATATTACCCTTGTCCAAAGATGTAACAATATATACTTTTTAACTCCCTTTGAGTGTATGGATTGCATGGCTTCTTATATCCTGGACCATACTATATACCAATATTCTTCATAATTTTTGCTAGTCCAATAGATGAAAAAAGGTATCTCCTGAAGGAACACTCCTTTGTCTCTTACAGCCTTTTGTAGGCATCTGATTCTAATAATTTTTAAGGATTTTTTAATAAGCTTGATCAGATTAAATATTTGTAAGGATTCTGTAGTTTTCTTTCTTTCTTTCTCCCCCGACCCCCTTTTCTTTCTCTTTCTTTCTTCTACAGTGCTGGAGATGGAGCACAGGGCCTCATGCATGTTAGCCAAGCACTCCACCACTGAACCACATCTCCAGCCCTCTGTAGCTTTTCTTAAATGAAACAAGTTGTATGAGTCAACTATAATATTATGTGACAGTACAAATTACCTTTTTCTAGTATTAAAATATAAAAGATGACTATATTGTTTTATATTTGATACTGAATGTTATTATGCTTCACTCTTGCCTATTCCCCTTGTACTGGTCATCTGGGCAGGATGCTAAGAAAGAGTGGGAACTCCCATCTTTGGTGCCAGGGGAGATTTACACTGTACAAAACACCAACTCTTACTAGGGGATGAAATTGATCAAATTGTGTTATATTGTGTGAGTGTATGAGTATGTAGCAACAAATCTCACTGTTGTGTAAAAAATAAGCAACTATAAAGAAAAACAAATTCATTAAGATGCTATTGGGAATACAAAAAAAACTTGGAGGTGAATAATATATTGATTATCTTGATTGTGGCAGTTTTACAGGTATGTATATGTGCCAATTTTAGCATACTGTATACTTTAATATGCAATTTATTGTATGCAAATTATACTTAAATAAAACTATTTTTAAAATAACCCTCAAGCAGAAATGTTCAAATGAGCATTTCTGACTATAATTAACCCCCCCCCCCCAGGGGAGATTTGCTTTCTTAAGCCATTTTCAGATCATCTTGGGAGACAAGTGGTTTTCTTCCCAGAAAAGCCCATTGTGTAAGTAATAAACCTTTCCATATACCATTCTTGTGTGGGTGACATCATCAGTCTTGACACTGGAACCAGATTTTGAGTGGAGGGTGCATTCTGCTTTCTCATGGTAGCTGCAGTAGGTTCTAATTGGTAGCCTTGACAGAAAATTGCATTTAAGTGGCTACTGTAGGAAACACTAACTGCATACTGAACCACTTAAAGTCTCAGCATAAGAGATTGCCCCCTCAGCTTCTTCTGCCCCTGGAGAAGGCAGAGAAGAGAAAACTTTGAGGACTGTAAAAATCCTCCCTTTATTTTTATTTAGTAATTGTGTAGATGATGCATCAATATAGTTCAATTTTTCTGAAAAAAATAAAAACTACAGTGAAACATCTCTCTGACCTCTTGTTTCATTGCCACCCAGTTCTTACCCCTTATTCCCAGCCTTGGTAATACTAATTCATTTCTTATATATCCTTTCATAGTTTCTTTAACCGTGTACAAACAAATACAATTATAGATTCTTATTGTCCATCTTTTCTACACAAAATACATCATACTACCACTATCAGTACTATCAGTACTATCAGTACTATCTAGAACTTTCAATGTTTTTTTTTTAAGATGTATGAGATGTATGGATATACATAACTTTATTTAACATGTTTCCACATTGACAATCATGTGGGGTATATTTCTAAAATAATTCATAATGATCCCCACCTTTTGCAACCCATTCCCATGTATAATTACCTCCTGTGAGGTGTCAGCAGAACTTATTAACTCCCTTCTAATGAATAAAATATGGCATACCTGATGGGATGTGTCTTGTGTCCTTAAGCCTTCTTTGGATAACAGACTCTATTTTTTTCTCAACTCACACATTTTGATGGAGAGACCCATAAGGTAGGAAACAGAGGGAGGCCCTGGCCCACAGCCAGTTAAGAACTAAGGATTGTGGAAAACTGAATCCTGCTGCCCACCATGACCTTGACAGCAGGTCCTACCCTAGTTGAGCACTAGATGGCTGATGCTCTATTTTTAGTTAGAAGCTCACAAAAGGAAAAAAAAATGTTGTAAATATTTGAAATTTGAAAATTTTGAGACAGAATTTTGTTTATATTTCAAACTGAGTCTGGTTATATCAATCTTTAATTATGATTTACAATTTTTTAAGCATAAGACTTTGATAAAATCTCTAGTATTTTGACCATGAAAGTAATTTTAAAGGTCTAATTGTATGTGTCTCAGGCTGCCCATTGACAGCTAAGGTCATCTATTTGTTGACATGATGGAAACACTATTTGCAAACAATATCCCAAAATGCATTAGGACAAGTTTGGATATTTTGTAAAAACGATAGTGAATAATTTCATAAAACTCTTGGAAAGTTGTTGACACAATTAAGCATCATTATTTTTTCAGACTTTATTGAATGAAATGGTATCTGCCTCCCACCACATTTATAGTGCTGAAATCCGTAAATAAGAGTATAAGATACAGCTGGCAAACCGACCTCCCTCAAACACAGTTCTCTATATTAAAATGGCTTAACTAAGGACACTATTTTCCCATTGAAGAGCTATTTGATGGCCTTACATGTAGTAGTGTATCATGAGTTAAAATCAACTTTCTCTAATATTATTAGAGCTATACCAATTTTCTTTGGTTTTCATGATACATCTTTTTCTATTCCTTATTTTTCTGCTGTTCTGAGTCTTTATACTTTAACTTGTCTCATGCGAAATACAAAATACGTTGAGCTGAATGAAGAAAAAAGTAACATCAGAGTTTATATCAGTAAGTACTTATATTAGAGAAAAATAAAAATCTGAAGTTAATAATCTGAGCTTCTGCCTCAAGACTCACCCAAAGCAGCCAGATAATCCCAAAACAACAGAGGGAAAGAAATTTTAAAAAGCAGAAAAAAAAGGAAATTGAAAACAGAAAAAAAAGCAATGGAGAAAATCAATGAAAGAAAAAATTGGTCTTTTTATTTTTATTTTTTATTTTTTTTCTCTTTTTATAAAAATGTTTATTTTTGTTCTTTTTAGTTATACAGGACAGTAGAATGCATTTTGAAATACACACATGGAGTATGATATAACTTCCCATTCTTGTGGTTGTACATGATGTGGAATTACACTGGTCGTAGATTCGTATATGACCAGAGGAAAGTAATGTCCGATTTGCTCCACCATCTTTCCCATTCCCACCCCTCCTCCTTCCCTTCATTCCCCTTTGTGTAATCCAAATACTTCTATTCCTCCCCACCCCACCCTTATTGTGTGTCAGCATCCACACATCAGGGAGAATATTTGGCCTTGGCTTTTGGGGGATTGGCTTTTTTCACTTAGCATGATAGTCTCTGGCAAACGCCATAATTTCATTTCAGAAGCTGATTTTCTACAGTGATTTCTACGATGCTTTTTGGTTCTTTTTTTTATTGGTTGTTCAAATCATTACAAAGCTCTTGACATATCATATTTCATACATTATATTCAAGTGTGTTATGAACTCCCATTTTTACCCCGTATACAGATTGCAGAATCACATCAGTTACACATCCACATTTTTACATAATGCCATATTAGTGACTGTTGTATTCTGCTACCTTTCCTATCCTCTACTATCCCCCCTCCCCTCCCCTCCCAACCTCTCTTTCTACCCCATCTGCTGTAATTTAATTCTCTCCCTTGTTTTTTTTTCCCTTTCCCCTCACAACCTCTTATATGTAATTTTGTATAACAATGAGGGTCTCCTTCCATTTCCATGCAATTTCCCTTCTCTCTCCCTTTCCCTCCCACCTCATGTCTCTGTTTAATGTTAATCTTTTCCTCATGCTCTTCCTCCCTGCTCTGTTCTTAGTTGCTCTCATTATATCAAAGAAAACATTTAGCATTTGTTTTTTAGGGCTTGGCTACCTTCACTTAGCATAATCTGCTCTAATGCCATCCATTTCCCTGCAAATTCCATGATTTTGTCATTTTTTAGTGCTGCGTAATACTCCATGGTGTATAAATGCCACATTTTTTTATCCATTCATCTATTGAAGGGCATCTGGGTTGGTTCCACAGTCTAGCTATTGTGAATTGTGCTGCTATGAACATTGATGTGGCAGTATCCCTATAGTATGCTCTTTTAAGGTCTTCAGGGAATAGTCCGAGAAGGGCAATAGCGGGGTCAAATGGTGGTTCCATTCCCAGCTTTCCAAGGAATCTCCATACAGCTTTCCAAATTGGCCGCACCATTTTGCAGTCCCACCAGCAATGTACAAGTATACCTTTTTCCCCACATCCTCGCCAGCACTTGTTGTTGTTTGCCTTCATAATGGCTGCCAATCTTACTGGAGTGAGATGGTATCTTAGGGTGGTTTTGATTTGCATTTCTCTGACTGCTAGAGATGGTGAGCATTTTTTCATGTACTTGTTGATTGATTGTATGTCCTCCTCTGAGAAGTGTCTGTTCAGGTCTTTGGCCCATTTGTTGATTGGGTTATTTGTTATCTGATTGTTCAATTTTTTGAGTTTTTTGTATACTCTGGATATTAGGGCTCTATCTGAAGTGTGAGGAGTAAAATTTTGTTCCAATGATGTAGTCTCCCTATTTACCTCTCTTATTGTTTCTCTTGCTGAGAAAAAAACTTTTTAGTTTGAGTAAGTCCCATTTGTTGATTCTAGTTATTAACTCTTGTGCTATGGGTGTCCTATTAAGGAATTTGGAGCCCGACCCCCCAATATGTAGATCGGAGCCAATTTTTTCTTCTATCAGGCGCAGAGTCTCTGATTTGATATCAAGCTCCTTGATCCATTTTGAGTTAACTTTTGTGCATGGCAAGAGGAGGGGATTCAGTTTCATTTTGTTGCATATGGATTTCCAGTTTTCCCAACACCATTTGTTGAAGATGCTATCCTTCCTCCACTGCATGCTTTACAAAGAAACTGCTAGAGCTAATAAATGAATTCAGTAAAGTGGCAGGATATAAAATCAACACGCATAAATCAAAGACATTTCTGTATATCAGCGACAAATCTTCTGAAATGGAAATTGGGACAATCACCCCATTATCCTCAAAAAAAAAAATACTTGGGAATCAACCTAACAAAAGAGGTGAAAGATTTATACAATGAAAACTACAGAACCCTAAAGAGAGAAATAGAAGAAGACCTTAGAAGATGGAAAAATATACCCTGTTCATGGATAGGAAGAACTAACATCATCAAAATGGCGATATTACCCAAAGTTCTCTATAGGTTTAATGCAATGCCAGTCAAAATCCCAACGGCATTTCTTGTAGAAATAGATAAAGCAATCATGAAATTCATATGGAAAAACAAAAGACCCAGAATAGCAAAAGCAGTTCTAAGCAGGAAGTGTGAATCAGGCGGTATAGTGATACCAGATTTCAAACTATATTACAGAGCAATAGTAACAAAAACAGCATGGTACTGGTACCAAAACAGGTGGGTGGACCAATGGTACAGAATAGAGGACACAGAGACCAATCCACAAAAAGTTGGTCTTTTTAAAAGATCAATAACATTGCCAGACCTCGTGTAAGAGTGACAGAAGACAGAAGTGACCAGTGTAAGTAATGAAACAGGGGATATCACTGTGGACCCTGTAGACATCAAAAGAATGATGGAATACTATGAATAACCCAGTGTACATAAATTTAACAACTTAGATGAAATGGACCAGCTCCCAGAAAAACACAAACTACGACTACTATTCAATAATAAATAGATAATTTAAATAGACTATACTACTATGAAAATTGAATTTGTAATTTTTAAATTCCCCTAATAGAATTATTTAGGTCCAGATTGTTTCATTGGGAGATTATACCAAATGTTTAAAGAAGTAACAATCTATTATATGCAATCTCTTCAGAAAGTAGAAGAGAAGGGAATACAGACAATGCAAATGAAAAAAAAATAGATGAGTATCCTATATGAATACACAGGCAAACCTATAAACAAAATATCAACAAATAAAATTTAGCAATATATGGGAAGAATTACCAAGTAGGGGTACTTACCAGGGATTCAAGATCATTTTAATATTTGAAAATCAACCAATATAAAGCACCATATCAATAGGCTACAAGAGAAAAAAGTGTATGATTATATCACTTGGTACAGAAAAAGCATTTGACAAAATTCAGTATTTATTCATGATAAAAAAATTCAGAAAATTAGGAATAGAGAGGAAGTTTTTCAACTTGATTAAGAATGTCAACACAAATCATATAGCTAACAGGATACTAAATGATGAAAGACTAATGTTACCCCTCCATGATTGGGAACAAAGCAAAGATTTCTGATTTCACTATTCTTAATAAACACAGTATTGGAACATTTACCAGTGCAACAAAGCAAGGAAATAAATTAAAGCCATATGCTTGGAAAGGAAGAAATAATATTTTCCCAGTTTTCAGATTCTAGAATTGTGTAGAAAATACCAAATAAAAATAAATAAATAAATAAATAACCTCTTGAGAAGTTTTGTAAGGTCTTATTCAATTTTCAGTTGTATTGCTATATACTAACAATGAATATGGGGAAACCATTATTAAAAATATAATGCCATTTATAACCATTTAGAAAAAAATATGCAGATATAAATTCACCAAATATGTACATGACTTACATGCTGAAATCTATAAACACTGATTTAAAAAGTCGTAAGTATATTGTATTCATGGATTGAGAAAGCCATCATAGTAAAGATATCAGTTCTCCCCAAACTGAAATCCAGTTTAATGCAAATACTATCAAATTCCCAGCAAGATTTGTTGTAAATATAAGCAAGATTGTTCCAAAAATTATATGGAAAGGCAAAGGAACTAGAACACCTAAAACAATTCTGAAAAAGAAAAGTAGATGAAATCATTCCTCTCAGTTTTAAAACTTATTGTTTATCAAGATTGTGTGATATTGGCAAAGGGATAGAGAAAATGATCACTAGAACAGACTAGAGAATTTAGAAAGAGACCCATACCAATAGCTAACTCATCTTTTGACAAAGGTGCAAAACTAATTCAACAGAGTAAAGATAGCCTTTTCAACCAATGGTGATGAAGTAGTTTGATACTCTTTTTTTTTTTTTTTAAAGAGAGAGTGAGAGAGGAGAGAGAGAGAGAGAATTTTTTTAATATTTATTTTTTAGTTCTCGGCGGACACAACATCTTTGTTGGTATGTGGTGCTGAGGATCGAACCCGGGCCGCACGCATGCCAGGCGAGCGTGCTACCGCTTGAGCCACATCCCCAGCCCCTAGTTTGATACTCTTAACTGTCACTGGAGGAGTTCTCAGGACAAGTGGGATCCTTGGCATACATAAAGGAAAATAATTTCAGCATACACCAGTTTCAACAATTTAGAAAAAAATGATACTGATATGGTTTATCAAGAGAGACAGAGAGAAAGAGCAAGAGACAGCAACCCTTTGGTTTGGGACATTAATATCTATAGAGGGACAGTACTAGGGCTGAGCTGGAGGTAGAGTCAGGGCAGAGTTACAGGGTTTCACACTAGTTTTCCTAGCCTTCTCCTCATATTACGTTGGGGGCAAGGTTGCCAGCCAAGGGCAGGAGCTGGGTTGCTCAGAAGTTGCTTGTTTTGCATTCCAGTGGTTCATGGTCATTTCCTGCATCCCAGTGGGCACTTTATTTATTTATTTACTTATTTAGGAGATTTAGTATATCTTTCTTTTTCTGTATCCTCAAATTCCTGTCTCAATAAACAAAACAAACTGACCTCCAAACACCAAAATGTGCCCATCAACCTAAGTCTTACATCTTAAACAAAAATGCATTCAAAATAGATCAAGAACTTAATGTAAAACATAAAGCTATAAAACTTTTAGGAAAAAACCATAGAGACTATAGTCTTAATCTAGGTCTAGGAAATAGTTCTTAGATTTTAGCCCCTTCCCATCCATGTGGCAAAAGGCCACCTTCCATGTTATGGTTTAGATCTGGACTGTCCCTTCCAGATCTCATGTGTTCAGAGTTAGGGCTTTGGGTAGTAATTGGATCATGAGGACTCTGCCCGATCCGGTGGACTGATCCAACTATGGATGATTGGACTACTGGGACATGGGACCTGTTGGAGGAAGAAGCTCATGGGGATGTGCCCTGTAAGGGTTTATCGCCCTGCCACAGTATGCTCTGCTTCCTGGCTACCATAAGGTGAGCAGCTTTCAAACAATGAAAAAGACTCGTCTTCTAAGTATTGATTAGTAAATAATTGAAATAATATTGGTAATATTGAAAAGCAGTGCAGATGTCTGGGTCATCACTGTGGGAGGATGGGCTTCATTTTCTATCAATGCAGTGATTCTTGGACCCACAGTTGCCTGGTAGCACCCACAAATGTATCATAGGAGTAATCATCTGCCATCTCATTGTAGGTGTAGAAATGACTGTTATTGAAGTAGCAATGAGCATAAATGATATTCTGAGACATCTATAATAACTGTGGGCTGTGAAAGTGTGGTTTCTTATGATGATAGAATCATGGGTAAGAATATGGTTTTTTGCCTACATTCATCATTAAATCAAATGCTCGATTATAGTTGGAATTCACCAAAATGACATCCCTATTTCCCAGCAAGATGATGGACTCCCTGAAGTGAAACTTCATGCTAGAGTATGTTTTATAGGCTGCTAGGAGTGTCTCAAGAGAGAGAGAAAAAAAAATGAGGTAGGAGATAAAGGCAAAATGTAGAACAAAGAGAAAGCAAGGGAGCAGAGGGTCCATAAGACAGGGAAGGAGTCGGAGATTCACAGGAGCGGGAACTTCTGTCCATGTTAACAGGAGGGAAATCTGGGGGAATGGGCACAAGTTTGCTTGATTAGCCAGATGCAGTACTTAGAAGATGAGGTTGCGCTCAGTTCATTGCCTGCATCTTTTCTAGCTACAAGGCAGGATCTTGTAACAGGGTCTTAGAAGGAGAGAGTTGAGTAAGAAGCACAGGTAAAATTGCTATTTTGAAAAATAAGAAAGTGGACAGGTTAGTGGACAGAAAAGTATTTGAGTTTGCAAGACATAGTTGAGTGACCATGGATTTCCTATGAAAGCAGCTGGTTATTTTGTGTCTTTTTCTTGAGTAATGTCAAGCTATTAGTTGCTTATAATCCTATTGATATCTTGACAACAATGGTTTATATCACCATGTTGATAAATTTTCTAGTTATTATTTATAATTATTGTTTTCTAATAATTATTTTATGATGCCAGGCAATGCTAGGATTACATGCCTGTAATCTCAGCAACTTGGGAGACTGAGGCAGGAGGATCTCAAATTTGAGGCTAGTCTTGGCAACTTAGTGTGACCCTTAGCAACTTGGCAAGACCCTATCTCAAAATAATAAAACATGAAAGGGCTGAGGATGTGGCTGAGTGGTAAAGTTGGAGAAAGAAGGCATTGATCCCCTGGGATCAATCCCCAATACCAAATAAATAAATAAATAATGATAATAATAATTATTATTATTTCATACTATAAGAAAAGAAGATATGAGTTAATAATAACTATCTTATTAGACATTATTAGGACAGAATAAATTTGGATTTATATAACAACATGGTTGAAACAGTCAAAATTTATAATTAATTATCAGATATAGTCCTAATGATTTTTATCATGACCGTAATTTCAGTATTGGAGTTCTTGAGGAAAATGTAATCATTCTTAGAAATGCTTATTAATATAAAATGTGTTTCTATGTTTTATTTCAGTATGGACCAGTATTTACTGTCTTTGCTATGGGAAACCGAATGACATTTGTTACTGAAGAAGAGGGAATTAACGTATTTCTAAAATCCAAAGAAGTAAATTTTGAGCTAGCAGTACAAACTCCCGTCTATCGTACAGGTAAATAATACATTCAGGTAGTTCATTTGAAGTACAATGTTGGAGTTCAAGAGAAGTTGAAGGCAAAAATTACATCCTTATGTTTCCATCAAGAATGATGAGGGCCCATTACTTTATTCTCCAGGTAGAACTAGAAGGAGAAAATAGCATGGGATGTACTTTTCTGGTCATTGAAGGGCAAATTATTGGCAGGCTGATACTTTTAGACTTCAGTTAGACATGTTGAAAGAGATGGGGTTACCTCACTGAGTGTTTTTAAAGAACTATTTGGAGTGTGTATTATGTTACAGCACCCAAAATACTGGTAAAATTGTTCTGCAGCTGTGATGACAGCTCTTGGCTTGATTACATGTTGTTGCTCCACTTTCTGTTTAGGAAGCCCTTGAATGGCTTTTCCTGACATATCCCTCAGGGCTAGTAAGGTAAGCCAGGGCCTGGCTTGCCTGTTCACAAATTCCCCATCTAATTTAGCGACTGCTGGCTTGTGGTGGGGGCGTGCTTCTACTGTGGCTGTTGGCCTTCCTTTCTTCCCAGGCTGTGGATTTGTGTGCTGAAGCTCTTTGTCCTTCCCAGAATGCAAAGCTGGTTCACTTTGTGCCCATATGTGTTCTCTGCTTTCACAATGTTTGCACTTGTTTCTACCATCTACATCTTCTTTCTTTTTTTCTTCTTCATGTACTCTCATTCATTTCTTGCTCTTAAGACAAAAAGTTTTAAATTTCTTAGTGATCAATAACATAATTGTTTTTTTTCTTCTTGCTTGCATGAAAATCACATGTTGGTTAAACACTATTTAGTGCTTAGTGATATATGGGTTGTGGAATTTCTGATCAAGAAATATAAATATTTTGAAGGCTTTTAATCTGTATGGTAACATATCCTTTTAGGAAAAAAATATACTAACTTACCTATTGAGGATTATGGAAATTATCTTTATTTTCATCTGTGCCTCTCCTGGGGCCTTTTATGTATAAATATTTCTGTTTAACAGATGAAATATGATAATAGGAGCAGGGGTTGTGGCCCAGTGGTAGAGCCCTTGCCTAACATGTATGAGGCCCTTGGTTCGGTTCTCAGCACTGCATATAAATAAATAAAATAAAGGTCCATTGACAACTAAAAAATATTTAAAAAAATAAATATTATAATATTTACTCTTAAGCCTGTTTCCCATTTCTTTTTAAAATTCTCCTAGAGAAGATGTATGCTCAGGAAATCTAGAGCTTATTTTTAATTAACTTACACAAAATATAACCTACACATAATAAGATGATGAAATATAAAATTATATCTTTATATTTGATAAAAGATACTTCAGAGACAATACAACAAGATAAAAGAAAAATCTAAGGAGATATGTTTTTAAAATATCTTATATTTCGACTACCCCAACCTAACTGGAAGTGTATATTGTGAAAAGAACATGAATATAAAGGAAATAGTGGAGTCAGTTATTCATGGGTTTTGAAAAGGCTTTTTGGTACAAGTAACATTCAAGAAGATACTAGAAGGATAAATAGAAATTAGCAAGAGAAATGTGGATCTTATCAATGTGGGTAGGTAGGTGGGGGTAGATGCTAGGGTAGTAAAACAAAGAATGTTTTGAGCATTTTGAATAGCTTCTGAAAATGCTGGGATACGTAAAATATTATGTATTTTAAATATGCATGGAATATAGATTTAGAGAAGGAAGAAGCAGAAAACCAATCCTCTCCATCCCTTAAAGTGAGTCACCCTCTAGACTGGTGCTGTCTCACAGTATGGACTGAATCTTCACCTGCATTAACTTGCCAGATGTGATTTTATGTAAGAAAAGGATTTTGGTAATCGTCCCTACTGACCAAGTATTGGCAGAGGTATACTGTTCGTATGCTTTAAAGAGTGGTTGCTTGTTTTGAAAATAGTTTTCTCTGTTTATAGCATCAATTCCAAAGAATATCTTTTTAACACTGAATGAAAAGCTATATATTATGATGAAAGGGAAAATGGGGATCTTCAACATACATCAGTTTACTGGGCAACTGACTGAAGAATTACATGAACAATTGGAAAATTTAGGCACTCGGGGGACAATGGAACTGACCAACTTTGTAAGGTAAATAGGTAAAAAAGGTAAATAAGTAAATGTGTTTGTATGATTTAATCATGCTTTTCTGGAATTAAAAAAAATTTAATATGATACATTGGACTTGGGAAATTACTTGGTGTAATGAAGTAATTAGAAACAAATTGATTCAATACAGTTAATGAAGTCTACCAAATGAGGCTATTAAAGATTTTTAAAAAAATCTTAAATTTTAATTAGTGTGCAATTTTAGTTTAGCACTTCAATTTTGTTGTAAGCAAATAATCCAATACAATCATTTTGATATATTTATAGTAATTTCTATAGTGTCCTTCCAGTGATTGTGTATATGTCCCATGGATGTACCTCTCACAATTGTCATACACCCACCATTCAGAGCAGTCTGTGATGATCAGACACTGAGAGGACAGGAGAGAGGAGGGAATGGTGAAGTGGATCATGAGGGTCCAGGAGGTAACTGTGAGACTTCAAAAGGCAGCCCAGACCAAACCAGGGTGGGTCTCAGAACTGTTTTAAGACTATTATCTTAGAAGGTAGGTCCCAAGAGACAGGAGAGAGCTTGGGGTAGGGGATGGATCAGCTCTGTTCTAAAGCTTTCTGGAAAAGTTTAAGGCTGGGCATGGAAGCTATGAGAGCAAATTCCCTCCACACATAAAGAGATTTAAGCGATTTGGTAGATTAGAAAACCTGAAGCTCTTTTCCACCTCAGTGGAATTCTGGAATGCTGAAGGCAAAATCCAACAGTTCTGACTTAAAACAGAATGATGTGTAGTGGTTTCTTACAAGTTCAGATAGAGGGGGTGGGGGAAGCAAACTCAACCAACCAAACTTAAAAATTTGCTAAAGCTTGCATAGTATCTGTAATAAAACAATGCAAATCTCTGGATGGTTTTGAAACTTTGGAGAAAAGTGATCCTAAAGGGGCATAAATTTATCTTTGATATTAGAATATCTTTGAATATTGAGTATTTTTGGATATTCTTTTCTTTTTTTAAAATATTTTGTTTTAGTTGTAGTTGGACATAATACCTTTATTTTATCTTTATGTGGTGCTGAGGATCAAACCCAGCACCCTGCCTGTGCTAGGTGAGCACTCTAACCGCTGAGCAACAATCCCAGCCCCAGATATTCTTTTCTTAATTATGCCACATTAATCATTTTACTCACTTACAGTAAAAAATATTAAAGATCACAGTATATTTCAATATGCAGTAGTTTGAATATGTGGAATCCTGTGAGGAATTATGAAATCTGGTGACTACTACTGCCCTTGATTCTCTGGTTACTTTAAAGGCAAGGGCTGTACCTTAGACATTGTTATTATTTTCTTGTTGAACTGCATTGAATAAATTTGCTTCTGTTTTTTATATCATATTTGTCAGGATTTATCTAATATGTCTGCTTAGAAAGGATTTTAGAATCTTCAGATAAATAAGACCACAATTTCAGCTATCCCCAAATCATCTTGACCACAGTTAGCAGATATTAAAAATTTTTAAGAGTGATTTTTCCAGTGGTTCCAGAGGCTGAGGCAGGACGATTGCAAGTTTAAACTGGCCTCAGCAAAAAAGCAAGGCGCTAAGCAACTCAGTGAGACCCTGTCTCTAAATACAATACAAAATAGGGCTGGGGTGTGGCTAAGTGGTCAAGTACCCCTGGGTTCAATCCCCAGTAACTCCCCCAGCTTGAAAAAAAAGTGATTTTCCCCAAAAGAAATTGTCACATAGTATCTACTCCTAATAAGTCACCTCTTTTGTATCTTGTACCTTTCTTCTCCTGTCATTGTATCTACTTACTGTGTATTTCTGTCTTTTTAGGCATCTCCTTTATCCTGTCACAGTGAATATACTCTTTAATAAAGGTTTGTTTCTTACACACGAGAGGAAAATGAAGGAGTTTTACCAGCATTTTCAAGCTTATGATGAGGGTTTTGAGTATGGGTCCCAGATGCCAGAATGGCTCCTGAGGTAGGTCACTGATTCTTTGTACAAGCTCCTCTCAGGAATTTATACACTCTTCTCATTTCTCTTTTTCCAAGTATATATAACAGCAGTTTAAGTGGGAGAGGAGTTATTCTATGACCTGTTTGTGTTTTAGTGTGTAAATGTGAATTGAGGGAGGAATGAAGAAAAGAGATGCATTTCTTTCTTTATCTTTTTTTGATGAGCAAAATCAAAAGAGCTACAGAGTGAAAAAGAAGGGGTGAAGAATTTATTTTGAGGCCTTTTATTTCACGTATAAGTTATTATTATGACACTGATTCAGTTTGGATCCATGCAAAGGCATCAAGTGTGAGCAGTCTCTGCCCCATTCTCTCTAAAGCGAAAGTAGGTGTGGCCAAATGTTATTTCAGATAAATGTTTGTAAAATGGTTCAAATGCAAAATAAGTGCCTAGGTTTCTAATTTCTTGGCAGTTGCTGTATGCCTTCCTCCATCTGAGCTGTTTTTAGTACCATGGACTGAGTGGCTCATAAGCAATAAAAATTTATTTCTCATAGTTATGGAGGCTGAGAAGTTGAAGATCAGGGTTGCAGTCAGTCTGGGTTCTGATGAGGGCTCTCTTCCAGCTTGTAGACTGTCCACTTCTCACTGTGTCCTCCTGTGATAGAAGGGGTGGACAAATTCTGTCCACACTCTTTTATAAGGAAACGAGTTCCCTACATCGGGGGACCTTCCAGAAGGTCCCACCTCCTCATCCCATCACCTTGGAGACTAGGATCTCAACATAGGATTTTGAAGAGAACACAAACATTTAGATTGTTGAAATGTATAATGGTGACTTGTTAGAAAGATTAACACAATGATAGCCAGTTTCTTTGCAGGCGTAATTTAGCAATTGGTCTCTGTGCTGTGTTTTCCTCCTTTTAAAACTTAGAACAGCCATAACGAAAGTAAAACCAAGCAAGTTGTACAATCTCATTTCTTCTTCAATGCCAATCCACTAGGAATCGAGACATTTATTTTGCAAAAGACTAAAATGTGTTTCCCTTTGTCCTCTCAATTGTCCTTGTGAACATATAAGATAGACCTCACATGAAATAGACCTCATATTAAAGTCTACCCCAAAATAAAGAAGAAATTAGAAGAAATAATTCTAATTTTATGGACATTCTCTGTTTTATACTATGACCCATTACTCTTAACATGCTTTCAAATTAATTTCTACACACATATTTTTTCCTCATGCAGAAACTGGTCAAAATCCAAAAGGTGGCTCCTAGCCCTATTTGAGAAAAGTATTCCAGATATAAAAGCATATAGATCTGCAAAAGATAATTCTGTGGTAAGTATTCTTTAGCTTCTTTTGCTAAAATACATATGATGAAGTGGTAATAAACTATGATTTGTGAAAATATTTTTACTAAATATCATGTGTTTAATTAATGCTACTTTTATGCCACGTGGATATACTGGACATGTTGACATATGTTATTATTATATCCTCACAACACTGAGGTTATCAATTCTATTCTACGCAAGAAAAAACAGAGGCTACCAATGAAATAAAATTCTAATATTCTTTATATGTCATTATATAGTTGACTGTGTCAAAGGAAAAAAATTAATCTAGTTTAAAGATCTTAATAGACCTTATTTTTGCAATTCTAGAAAATAGAATAAATATTCTGATAGGCTGAGCAGAAAAAGTTGGTTCCATAGATAGAAAAGGGCTGAAAACAAACTAACAACAACAACAAAAAAAAAAAACAGAAACAAAGAGCAAAAATATGATCATTGGTTTCGAAGTCACTTCCCATAAAGATGAAGGACAGGGAGAACTATATAATGACTACCTGGGCATGGTGGCACACATCTGTAATCCCAGTGTCTTGGGAGGCTGAGTCAGGGAGATCTCACGTTTGAGGCCAGCCTTAGCAACTTAGTGAGGCTCTAAGGAACTTAGTAGGAGCTAAAAAAATATATATATTGAGGAAGTAGGGATGTGGCTCAGTGGTTAAGCACCCATAAGTTCAATCCCTGGCACCCAAAACAAAACAAAACAAAACGAACAAACAAAAAAGAATGACTGATCGGTTAATATCAGATCACCTCTGGTTACTTTTTGTAAGGATTAATGAAGTTGAGGATTAAAGCAAAGGGAACTTCATGCTGTGCCTATTGGTCTGTTTGGGAAATTTGTCTGTCAGTCATTCTCCCGATTTCTTGGAAAGTCAGAGCACAACTTAATTATGGTTTGATGATGTCTAACTTTAGCCTGGGTGGCTCCATTTGATTTTTAGTCTGGTCTGTAGGGGCCCAGTGCAGGAATTCAGTCCAAAACAACGGCCTTTGATAATTTTTATTTAACAGCTAGGCCAATGGTGACAGGATGGACTAATGGGAAGTTTGGACAGGATAATAAAGCTCTATAAAGTGGACCGTGGTCCTGAGGCCACGACCACCAGCTGTTCTTTCTTTAGAGAAGACAGAATGGTAGGATTTAAGTGCCAAGTGCTACAACCAATGTCCTCAACGTCAGTCTGCGCCTGTGGTTCCCCGAATCGAAAGCTCCGGGGTAGCTGGATCCAGCAAATTCAGTTTCACAAGCCTTCCCAGGTGTTTCTGAGGCTTTCTGATGCATGGCTTTCACCCTGACAGTAATGAGAATCACCTCTAGGAACTTTTGATAATGATCAGATCTGATGCATGCCCCCCCCCCCCCAAGAACCTAGGTTTCTTTTGTTCTGGGTTGCTTGGACTCAAATGTGGTCACCAGTGTGTGACCTCGGGCAGTATCTGAACTCTTGGCCTCAGTTTCCTCATGTACCTCATAGAGTCACTGCGGGGATTAAATGAGTTGATTTTTAAGTGCTTAAAACATAGTAAGGTACCAGTACAGAGCAATAGTGACAAAAACAGCATGGTACTGGTACCACGGGTGGACCAATGGTATAGAATAGAGGACACAGAGACTAATCCACAAAGTTACAACTATCTTATATTTGATAAAGGGGCTAAAAGCATGCAATGGAGGAAGGATAGCATCTTCAACAAATGGTGTTGGGAAAACTGGAAATCCATATGCAACAAAATGAAACTGAATCCCTTTCTCTCGCCATGCACAAAAGTTAACTCAAAATGGATCAAGGAGCTTGATATCAAATCTGAGACTCTGCGTCTGATAGAAGAAAAAGTTGGCTCCGATCTACATATTGGGGGGTCGGGCTCCAAATTCCTTAATAGGACACCCATAGCACAAGAGTTAACAACAAGAATCAACAAATGGGACTTACTTAAACTAAAACGTTTTTTTCTCAGCAAGAGGAAGAGGTAAATAGGGAGCCTACATCATTGGAACAAATTTTTACTCCTCACACTTCAGATAGAGCCCTAATATCCAGAGTATACAAAGAACTCAAAAAATTAGACAATAAGATAACAAACAACCCAATCAACAAATGGGCCAAGGACCTGAACAGACACTTCTCAGAGGAGGATATACAATCAATCAACAAGTACATGAAAAGATGCTCACCATCTCTAGCAGTCAGAGAAATGCAAATCAAAACCACCCTAAGATACCATCTCACTCCAGTAAGATTGGCAGCCACCACGAAGTCAAACAACAACAAGTGCTGGCAAGGATGTGGAGAAAAGGGTACACTTGTACATTGCTGGTGGGACTGCAAATTGGTGCGGCCAATTTGGAAAGCTGTATGGAGATTCCTGGGAAAGCTGGGAATGGAACCACCATTTGACCCTGCTATTGCCCTTCTCGGACTATTCCCTGATGACCTTAAAAGAGCATGCTACAGGGATACTGCCACATCCATGTTCATAGCACCACAATTCACAGTAGCTAGACTGTGGAACCAACCCAGATGCCCTTCAATAGATGAATGGATAAAAAAATGTGGCATTTATACACCATGGAATATTATGCAGCACTAAAAAATGACAAAATCGGAATTTGCAGGGAAATGGATGGCACTAGAGCAGATTATGCTTAGTGAAGCTAGCCAATCCCTACAAAACAAATACCAAATGTCTTCTTTGATATAATGAGAGCAACTATGAACAGATCAGGGAGGAAGAGCAGGAAGAAAAGATTAACATTAAACAGAGACATGAGATGGGAGGGAAAGGGAGAGAAAAGGGAAATTGCATGGAAATGAAGGGAGACCCTCATTGCTATACAAAGTTACATATAAGAGGTTGTGAGGGGAATGGGAAAATAAACAAGGAGAGAAATGAATTACAGTAGATGGGGTAGAGAGAGAAGATGGGAGGGGAGGGGAGGGGGGATAGTAGGGGATAGGAAAGGTAGCAGAATACAACAATCACTAATAGGGCATTATGTAAAGTTGTGGATTGTAACCGACGTGATTCTGCAATCTGCATTTGGGGTAAAATTGGGGGTTCATAGCCCACTTCAATCTAATGTATGAAATATGATATGTCAAGAGCTTTGTAATGTTGTGAACAACCAATAAAAAAAAAGAAAACATAGTAAGGACTAGTTAAGAGTTCATCACTGTAATCATTTTAAAAATCACTTCAACTCTTTTCATACTTAAAGATGACATCACTTGTCATCTTTACTTGTCTTTAGTAAAGAGTTGTCCCAAACAACTTAACTCTGGAGAAGAATAGAGGCTTAGAAGAACGAAATGTGTGAATGCTCACACGTCTCCCTCCTAAAGAAAGAAACAGAGTGCTATTCTGGAATGCTTCTCATTGACAGAAATGCTCAAGAAACATGTCCCTTTTACAGATGTACATAGACAAACATACATTTTTGTTTGTATTGCTTTCCAGGAGTTAGCGACAGAGAAATATACGTGTGTGGAAGGTAAACCTACATCTGTAATCCATGAGCCTAGAAAATAGGGTTTTAAAATCTCAAGCTAAAATTCTTTATATCTGTAGAATAATGTTTATTTTTCTTACTGTAAAGAAACGAGGCATTTTAAATCATAAGTACTTCGGTTCCCTATTTGAATAACAACAAAATCTGAACTTTGCAGAAGTTAACCCAACATTTGAGACTTTGGGGAAAAAACATATCTAGCTTCAACATTCATGGACTTCATTTTTTGTTGTATTGTTTCTGTTTTTCTTCAGCAGTGTTCATTCTGAGCTTGTCTCTCTCCACCCACCACTATCTTTTTTTCTTTAATGTGGGCTTGGAAAAAAATAAAGAATTTTTTTTAATATTCTACTATATAAGGACTGATATGCAGAACACTGGATAGAAATTGTATTTAAAAATATATATTTAAAAAGTTATACATGTATTTTAAAATACATGTATATATTTTAAAATATATATTTAAAAATTATACATATATTTTAAAATTATACATGTATTTTATTATAAAAGAAATGCAAATTTTGGTGATCTTCCATGTTATTCTATATATATATATATATATATATATGTTATACTGATTTTTTAAATTTAAAATCATCACACCACAGAATAACATGTAAAAAGAATGAAATACACCTATAAGATTTTCATGAGCTAGGACTTAGATTTGTAACAACTTATAGTACGAAGAAGTAAATGAGATTCATACTTAAACCATTTTTATTTCTGCTAATCCATTATTATAGAAGTGATAAGGAGATGGAAGCTTATATATATGCAGTACCTATTCTGTACCAGCCACAATGTTACCTTTTACAAAGTAATTTCAAATTTATTTATTTAATGGTACTGGGAACTGAACCCAGGGCCACTTTACCACTAAGCTACTTTCCCAGCCCTTTTTAGTTTTTATTTTGAGACAGAGACTTGCCACATTGCTTAGGACCTTGCTAAGTTGCTGAGACTGGCCTTGAACTTGTAATCCTTTTGTCTCAGCTTCCTGAGTTGCTGGGATTACAAGTGTGCACCACCACACTGTCAAGGGGAAGCTTTTAAAGATTAAAATGAGAAGGATTACATTAGATATTTTTTAGTTAATTTTTCATTTATATATGACAGCGGAATGCATTACAATTCTTATTATACATATAGAACACAATTTTTCATATCTCTGGTTGTATACAAAGTATATTCACACCAATTTGTGTCTTCATACATGTAATTTGGATAATAATGTCCATCACATTCCACCATCATTTCTAACCCCATGTCTTCTCCCCTCCCCTCCCACTCCTCTGCCCTATCTAGAGTTCATCTATTCTTCCCACACTCCCTCTCCCTACCCAACTATGAATCAGCCTCCTTATATCAGAGAAAACACTCAGCATTTGGTTTTTTGGGATTGGCTAACTTCACTTAGCATTATCTTCTCCAGCTTTATCCATTTACCTGCAAATGCCATGATTTTACTCTCTTTTATTTCTGAGTAATTTCCATTGTGTATATATGGCCACATTTTTAATCCATTCACCTATTGAAGGGCATCTAGTTTGGTTCCACAGTTTAGCTATAGTTAATTGTGCTGCTATAAACATTGATGTGGCTGTGTTCCTGTAATATGCTGTTTTTAAGTCCTTTGGGTATAGACTGAGGAGTATATTAGATATTTTAAGCAATTAATCTTTGTTCATGGATTGCTTACATTTTCCTAAGAGCAGAAATTTATTTATTTATTTATTTATTTTTATTTTTTCTTTAATTTTTATTGTTGGTTGTTCAAAACATTACATAGTTCTTGACATATCATATTTCACACTTTGATTCAAGTGGTTATGAACTCCCATTTTTACCCCATATACAGATTGCAGCATCACATCGGTTACACATCCATTGTTTTACATATTGCTATACTAGTGTCTGTTGTATTCTGCTGCCTTTCCTATCCTCTACTATCCCCCCTCCCATCTTCTCTCTCTACCCCATCTGGAAATTGCATGGAAAAGGAAGGAGACCCTCATGGTTATACAAAATTACATACAAGAGGAAGTGAGGGGAAAGGGGGAAAAAAAAACAAGGGGGAGAAATGAAATTTATTTTTTTAAAAGGTAACATTTATCGTAATATGAACCAGGTTTTGCTCCAGGCATTTTATAGGTAACTGCATAAATTAATTTAATTCTCACAACAATCTTTGAGGTAGATGGCATATTATGTGCATTTGGCAGATGAGGAAACTGAGGTACTAAGAGCTTAAATTAGCTTGTACAAGGTCACTCACCTCTTAAATGGCAGAACTAGGATTTGAAACAAGACAGAAATGCAATTGAACTCCACTGGAGTTGCTATTCCTAACTGCTACACTACCAGCAAGTACATCAATCCCTTAGCATGCTTCAAATTGAAGTCTGGAAATGACAAGGATATTTTCTTTTGTATTAAATAAAAATGCATACTTTTCTGCTTGTTGTTATCTCTCTTTGTCACATAGCCATGGTTTGACAGTATTTATTTATTTTAAACAGACATTAATGCAGGCTGTGCTGGAGATTCTAGAGATGGAAACAAATAAACTAAATCCAAATTATGTGCTGCTAATGCTTTGGGCTTCTTTGTCAAATACTGTTCCTGTAAGTATGTAATAAAATGTAGGTTGCATTTCTTTCTACTGGACTTTTATTGCTCTTTTTCTCTCAACCCACCCTCCTTTAGTCCTTTCACTTATGGGGAAGACTACAGTGGTTTCAGTTGCGAGATAAAAAACAAAATTGAATGCCTAATGAAATATGAGTAGGTCACAAAGGAGGCAGAGCAAAGATCCAAAGTGAATCCTCTGATAGGCAGTGTGTACAGGCCAAAAGGAAAGCTTGCCCTTTGTAGCCACGGTAACAACCCCTGTTTATGGAGCACTTGTTACGTGCAAGCTATCTGCTCAGTATTGGTGCCACACAAGGTTTGGCCCCAGCCTTTTATGGGGGGAAGAGTAGAGGAATGGAGAGTTTCAGATAGAATTAGTTTAAATCCAGACATCCTCAGTCATAGCTCTAGAATCTTAAGGTAGAACTCAAATTCTTTGTGGCTCCATTTCCTTATTGATAAAGAAATAAAGTACCTAAAACTCTAGTACAGTCCTAGGTCTTGGGTACTCATTTCTCTATACACTTCCGTTTCTCTAAAAAGTTGCTGTGGGATTCAACAGAATGATCTCAGCTGGTACCCAATAAATGTGGGCTCTTTCTCTCCCTCCATACCTATTCTGAGCACTATCACCATTTGCAAGACTTGGCCTCTTAGTCCTGCACACTTCCCTGACAATGGGGCTCATGACATTGGAACTCAAAATAAATCTGAAGAGAACAGAGGATTTCAAAAACTATTTCCTTTTAAAGCTGTCATGAGTTAGGTTAGAGCCCTGGGATTTCTCTCTACTTCCATTAGTTTCCTGATGAGGAGGCTTTCACATTAGCCTCACTGTTCCTGATGTTATCCAGAATTACAGGTGAGACCCTTTTACATATTAGTTTCCTACCAAACCGGCACATTCAACCCATTTCTAATGAGAAGTGTCATTTTCTTTCTTTTTCTTCTAACAAATAGAAATAAACAAGATGTTTACAGTATTATTTATTTTCCTTCTTCTTTCTAAAGGGGGTGGCTAATAGATTTCTAAGTCCTGATATCCCAGTTTCTCTTAGGTTGGTGTAAAATTTTTTGGGAGGGTGGGGAATAGAGACTATAACTCTGTTCTCTCTGATCAAATACATGTCAGCCACGAGAATATATACATTTCATCTTGTGTGGCTAAGTAAAACTAGTGTAATCCCTTCTCCTGCTTTACAGACCTCTCTAATGTTATTCTCTATTTTTCCTTATGATTTTCTTGGATACTGTTAAGCTGCTACAAAATTGAAAAGCAAACATCAAAACAATTCCCAAAGCACCAAAAAAAAAAAAAAAAAAAAAAAACAGCCTCTCCTGTCAGAGGATTAATTTTCAAGATCTAATTAGAAGGGTCCCCTGGAAGAAAGCCTCACAAAGGGCCATTGATCTGACACAGAGGAAGTCAGTTCTTTGGAATTTGTTCCTGGCACTGATCTGAAAGGATTTAAATCGTTCATTTCAGAAAGGATGTGTCTGATTAGCAAAAGTTCCATCTTGCTGGCTTTTAATGGCACTGTTAAGAGGCAGCCTGATGTGGGAGCAGAGTCTTGGGAAGGTTGTTGGGTCAGATACAAAACTAGTCCCCAGCTCTGGGTGAGAGTGGGCCTCTTATTTAACCCTTCCAGTCCTCAGTGTCCACGTCTGTAAAATGGGATTGAGGTGTCTACCTCAAAGGATAGTTGTGTGTGTTTTACCGGAAGAAATGGAAAGTGGCTCAATAAATGCTAATTTTCTTCCCTTGCAAAAATCATCACCTAAGTTTTAATTGATGATTAATTTCAATTAGTAATGAATATTGATTGCCCTGGCTTTCAAAATACTTGATTTCTCAAAGGTCCAGGATGGGAGTGACTCTGATGACCTTCTGTTGCTGCCAAGAGAGCTGCTGAAGCCCTGCCAGAGATGGTGGTGGGTGTGTCCTTTCTTGGGGCCTGGATTACTTCATTATCACCTGCTCCTACTTTGTACTCTGTCTGAAGGCCTCTGGGAATCAGGCCTCAGATTTCAAAAGGACTTGGTACCCATGTACTAGGAGGCTCTGTGAACTGACTGCCAAGTGAGCTTTTTTAGAACATTTCTCCAAACTAGTTGCAAAGCTGACATTTTACCTTTTTATCTGCCTCTCTGAAATTCTAAGTGCTTTCAGTAGCAATCTCCATCTGGTCCCACTCACTCCCACAGTATTTGTTGTCTGTACCACATGGTGGCACTTTCAGTGTCTTGTACATTTAGCTCCTTTTCCCCCTGTTATGCGTGTCTCACATCCCCAACTAGAAGACAGAGTTCTTTGGGTAGAAATCGCCTTATGCATATTTGTGGACTGAGATTGGTACAAGACTATCTGGTCTGTTATGGAGACTTTATCAATATGTGTTAAATCATCTTTGGATGGATGAGTAAAAGATGCTGGGGGACATAATTCATCTTCTCTTGACCCAGCACAGGACAAAGCTTTCCTTCTTGTCTCTTCTCACTGTCGTTGTTAACCCTCCAAAACAATGGAGGGGCATTGTGGCAGCAGCTTCTGCTGTTCAGTGGGTCAGGTGGCCTTTCTTCTTTTTGCCCAGCTCTGACCATGGAATTGACCCCTTTGGCAAAATAGCAGTTGGTACTGTTGGGAACAATTGTTTTTTACTCTTTTTCCCAAATGCGAGTGCACAGTGACCTCAGGGTCACCTGTTCTTGCTTATTGATTCAGTATTACCTATAAACTTGTATGAATTCCTTATTCTCTTTTGTATATCTTGTCTTACATTTTAAAGTGGAAAATAACAGAGTTTTGAAAAAGAAAAATTTGTTAAGAAAAAAGAGGTCTTAAAAATGGTAACTTAACACCATTGCACAGCCATCTGTAGTTTAGCCTGATTCCTTGTGTTTGTCCTAAAAATAAATATTAACCAATCTTAGTAAACTTCCAAAAGTACCATAGGCACATAAAATCTGAACTCTTTGGTATATCTAAAAGATGGTGTATCTGTGCGCCTATCACCAGAATTTCCCTCCCTAGTGAACTCTGACTCTTCAAATGCAATAAATTGGACCTGGAATTGTTATATAATTTTTAATTATTGACATATTAATTATACAAATTAATGTGATTTATTGTGAGATTTTCATAATGCATGCATTTTGCATTGATCATGCCCATCCACACTTCTTATATCCTTGCTGCCCACCCATCCACCCTTTCCAGGCTAGAGTAATAACTCTTCTACTTTCAGGTCAACATTTTTTAAACATTTTGACATAGGAGAGAGAACATGTGATTCTTGTCTTTCTGTGTATGACTTGTTTTGCCTAACATGATGACCTCCACTTCTGTCCATTTTGCTGCAAATGACAGAATTTCATTCTTTATGGCTCAGTCTATTGTACTTATATACCACATTTTTTTTAAAAAAAATCCATTAATCAGTTGATGAGCAACTCAGATGATCCCATATCTAAGCTATTGTGAATAATGCTACATTAAAAATGGGTATGTAGATATCTCTTTGGTCTGCTAATTTCACTTTCTTTGTCTATATCCCCAGGAGTGGAAGAGTTGGATCACATGGTAGACCTATTTTTGGTAATTTTTATGAACCTCCATAATGGGTATACTAATTTACATTCTTACCGACAGCGTATAAAAAGTTCATTTTTTCCCACATTCTCATCAGCTTTTGTTATTTTGAGGGGTTTTGTTTGCTTGGTTTTGGTAACAGCAGTTATAACTGAGGTGAGATGGTCTCTTCTTGTACTTTTGATTTGGGTTTACCTGATGGCTAATGATATTGAGCTTTTCTCCATAATTTAATTGGCCATTGTATTTCTTTTTTTGAGAAATTGTCTATTCGGATCAGTTGCCCAGTTTTAAATGGGATTACTTTTTTTGTTGTTAAATTTTTCATGCTCTTATATATTCTATAAATTAACTCCTTGTCAGAGGTGGCATATTCTCCCCTTCTGTAGATTGTCTTGTCACTCTGTTGATTATGTCCTAAACTGCACAGAAGCTTTTTAGTTTATTTTAATCTTAGTTGTTATTTTTCGTTTTCGTTTCCAGTGCTCTTGGGGGGCTATCCAGAAAATCATTGCCTGTACCAATGAAGAACATACCCTAAATTTTCTTGTAGTTTCATGTTGTATATTAGTCTTTGATCCATTTTGAGTTGACTTTTTGTACAGGGTGAGAGAAGGGGATCAAGTTTCAAACTTCTGTATGTGGATATTCAGTTTCCCCAGGACTACTTGTTAAAGAGACTGTCCTTTGACCAATCTGTTTTCGGTACCCTTATTAAGAATAACCTGGCTGTAGATGTGTGGATTTATGTCTGGGTTCTTTGTTCTGTTCCATTGATCTGTGTCTGTTCTTAAGCCAATACCATACTATTTTGGCTACAATGACTCTGAAATATGTCTTCAAATCAGGTATTATGATACCGCTTTTTTTTTTGTTCCTTTTGTTCAAGATTGCTTTGGCTCTTTGGGGTCTTTTATGCTTCCATAGGAATTTTAGAGTTGTTTTTCTAGTTCTGTAAGAATGTCCTTATATTTTGATGGAGATTGCATTGAATTTATAGATCACTTGGATATTATGGACATTTTCACAACATTAATTATTCTAATTCATGAGAATGGGAGATCTTTCCTTTCCTTTTATTTGTTTTTAAAATTAATTTTTGTATCATCAAAGTTTTACAGTTTTCATTGTTAAAAGTCCTGAATTCCTCTGGTTTATTCCTAGTTTGTTTATTTATGTAGCTATTGCAAGTGGATTGCTGTCATGATTTTTTTTTCTTGGAAAATTCATTATTGGTGTCATTATTGGTGTATAGAAAAGCCACTGACTTTTAGCCTTGATTTTGTATCCTGCTACTTTACTGAATTCATTAATCAATTCTAATAGTCTTTTGGTGAGGTTTTCTGATGTGTAGAATCATATCACCTGAAGAAAGGGATAATTTGACTTCCCCCTTTTCTATCTGTATGCCTTTTTTCCCCTTTCTCTTATCTGATTGCTTTGGTTTAAATTTCTATACTCTCTTGAATAAGAGTTTAAATTTCTATGCTCTCTTGAATTAGAGGGTGATGTTGTCTTGTTCCTGATCTTAGAGTAAATGCTTTCAATGTTTCTGCATTCAGTATAATGTTGTTTGTTTGTTTGTCATACATTGGCTATATTATGTTGAGGTGTGATTCTTCCAGAGCTAATTTGTTCAGAATTTTTATCATGAAGAGCTGTTGAATTTTACCAAATGCTTTTTATGCATCTAATGAAGTGATCATGTGATTTTGTATGCTTCTATTTATGTAACATTTATTGATTTTCATATGTTGAACCATTCTTGCATGCCTGGAGTGAAACCAAATTGGTTATGGTGTATAATCTTTGTGATTTGCTATTGAATTTGATTTGCTAGCATTTTGTTAAAGATTTTTGTATCTATGTTCATTAGGGATTTTGGTCTATAGTTTTTTTTTCTTTTTCTTGGTATGTGTGTATGTGTATGTGTTCTTGTTAGATTTTTGGAAACAGTATAATGCTGGTCTCATAGAATGAGTTTGGAAGGGTTCCCTCCCTTTCAATTCAATGGAATGATTTGAGACACATTGGTGCTAGTTCTTTAAGTGTTTGGTGAAATTCAGCAGTGAAGCCATCTCATCCTAAGTCTTTCTTTGTTGGGATTCTTTTCTTTTTATTTTTGATTGCCATGACCTTCATTAATGTTACCAGCAAAGAATAATGGGGAATTAAGAAAAATATACAAACACATAAAGAGAGAAAGCTAGGACCCAGTGGGACACTATCCTCTGATGGAGGAACGAACAATGACCCCAGAGCTAGCTCAGTTTGTTTATTACATAGGTTTTATCATCAAAGGGGTTTTCTGTGAGTAAGTTTCTTCAAAGCAGGCAGGCTGAAGGTTGAAGTACTGGTAAGTAATTATAGCCATCTACTTGTGCTCATAATTCTCTATCCCCCAGCAACTGGTGTCTGAACTCAGAGCCAAGACTCTTACTGAAAAGTAATAATAGGACGTGGGTCTGTTATTTTCTTGATATTCTTTTAGTTTGATAAAATATTTGTTTCTTCCTCTCTTTCCTCTTTGTGATTTGATAGTTTACTATATTGATAAGTTTGTTAATCAGCTTTTTGTTTCTGAGACTAAACTACCTGAAAAGGACAACTTAGATGAGGACAAGTTTATTTTAGCTTATATGTGAGAGTTTTAGTCCATGGTGGGAAATCTTCATTGCTTGGGCCCAAGGCAGAATATCATGAGAGGGACATGGTGGAGGAGTCCTACTCCAACCATGGCAGGCAGGAAGCAGAGAAAGGTGGGATGAAGAGAACCAAACAGGAGGTAAATCCTTCTAGGGTGCTCCCAGTGACCCACTTCCTGTCTCTAGCATGTCCCACCTGCCTACATTATCACCCAGTTATTCCATTTAATTAGGATAGAATGATTAGGTTATATCTCTTGTTAATTAAATAATTTTACTTCTGCATATTCCTGCATTAACATAGGAACTTTGGGGGGATACCTCATATTTAAACCATAACAACATTTTAATATTTTCTACTTCTCATTTATATATCTATTCCTCCAGTGGGATTTATACTGTTACATGCTATGATGATGGTATTTTTCTTCTATTTTCAAGTGTAGGACATCCTTAAGCACCTTTTTTTGTAGACAATTCATGGTCTGATGGTCATGAATTCCCTTAGTTTTCACTTATCTTGGGAGGTCTTTATTTCTTCATCCATTCTAAGTGATAGCTTTATAGGGTATATAGCCTCACTTGTGTTTTGTTTTGTTTTATTTTATAGGGCTTGAAATACATAATTTCATGCCTTCCTGGTTTGTAGAACTTCTTCCAAGAAATCTGTTGTTAGGCTAGTGGCATTGCACTTAAATGTGATTTGGTCATTTTCTCTTGCATATTTTAAAATTCTTTGTTCTGCACATTTGACAGTGAGTAGAGTACATCATGGTGAGAATGTTTTTCTGATCATGTCTATTTGAGGTTCTATAAACCCTCCATTATCTGGATGTCCACATATTTCTCCAAATCAGGGAAGTTTTCTATTGTTTCATTAAATAGACTTTCAATGCCATTAGCCTTTGTTTTCCCCCTTTGGTTATGCCCATGATGTGGGGTGTTGATCTTATTTATTTATTTATTTTTTGGTTCCAGGGATTGAACTCATGGGCACTCAACTACCCCAGCCCTGTTATGTGTTTTATTTAGAGACAGGGTCTCACTGAGTTGTTTAGAGCCTCACTTTTGATGAGGCTGGTTTTGAACTCGTGATCCTCTTGCCTCAGCCTCAAGAGTCACTGGGATTATAGGTGTGTGCTACTGCACCCAGGTATTGATCTTTTAATGGTGTCCCCCAAATCTTGAAAGCTGTCTTGATTCTTTTATATATTTTTTTCTTATTTCTGTCTGTATGTGATATTTCAAAAGACCTATCTTTTGCTCTACAACTTTAATGGGTTAGTCTTCTTAGTAAGTGGTTTTCTTCTGTAGATGCTTCTTGAGATAATGGTTTATTATGTAATATTGATGGGACAAGAGCTGGAGCCTCAGCTATACTTGATCTGGTCTGTAGTTGAGGCTTTCAGTTAATTTTAATTTTTTTTGTTTTTAATTGTTATTATTACTACTGTTATTTTCTAGTTCTAGGATTTGAACCCAGCGTCTTGTGCCCACTAGGCAAGAGCTGTCATTCTGAACCGTCGTACTGAACTGTACCACCGGCCAGGCTCCTGGCTATGGCACTGTATCTCTAAGCTCTTACCTGAATTTATCTTTAATCTGAATTTTATTGAGCTCTTCATTTCCAAGATTTGATTGTTTCTTTTTCAAAATATTTCTCTTTGTTGAATTTATCATTCCTATACCAAACTTGTCTACCTAATTCCATTTAACTATGTATCTGTATTCTCTTGGATCTCATTGAGCTTCTAAAAATCATTATTTTGAATTACTTATCAGTCATTTCATCCACTGATATCTTTGTAATCTGTTTCTAGACAGTTATGATCTTTAGGAGGAATCATAAACTTTGTTTTTGCATACTTTCTGTGTTCCCAAGTTGAGATTTATGCATCTAGTGTAACTGATAGCTCTACAACTTTAATGGGTTGGTCTTCTTAATAAGTGGTTTTCTTCTGTAGATGCTTCTTGAGATAATGGTTTATTATGTAATATTGAACTTGGTTATGGGTGGCCATTATAGTATAATTTCCTGGAGCTTCCTTAGCTTTGTTTGGTTAGTTTAGGCATAGTGTATACTGTACTGAAGTTAGAGAGACTTACTGTCTTTACCACTCATACAAGCATGGAGACACTCTAGCGATTCAAGCAAGCGTGATGTCAATAGCAGAGTGGGTGGGGTTTGCCTTGTGGTTCTTCCTGTAGTGGGATGGATGGCCCTATCAGTTGCTGTGGATTTCCTCTGGCGCTGTTGATATTGGCTGAGTTGATTAAAAGGGTCTGGAGTACTGACTGCTTCAGTAATAGTGAGGGGCCTGAACACTTTTCCTCTGGTAAGACACTAATGCAGATTCAAATGCTGTACAGGGTGAGGTAGGGACAGGAATCATAGATACCCCCCTGTGATATTTACACCCAGTCTTGTGAGCAGTGTGTGATCAAACAAGAGGGCGACCAGTTCATGGGACCTACATAGGTGTTGTGACAACAAAAGTTACATTGTTCCTTTCTGATGCTACTATGGGCATTTTGCTCAGGAGTGGAACCTCAGACTTCCCCGCTGTGCATGCCTGGGGATGGAGCCTTTTCTCCCCATGCCAATGCTTTCAGCTTTGGTATCTACCAGGGATCAAGTGAGATAGGTCAAGGCTGGAGCTGGACAGAATTCCTCTCAGCTGAGGTGCTCACAGGCATCAAGTAAGATCTGAACGCAGCTAATGCTAGGCAAAATTTTTCTCCAGGTCTTCTATGTTGTGAACCCTGAGGATGGGACAAGAGCTGGAGCTTCAGTAGTTTTGCTTGAGACTGCCCAAGCATGCCTCTGTGGGAGGGGAGCAGTGAAACCAGAGGTTCTTTGCCTTGTTAGGAAAAGAAACCACATGTGACTAGCCACATCTGCAGTCTCAGAAGGCTGGTTCCCTAATCCCTGGGTTCTTGAGGGCAGAGTTCACTTGACCATCAGTGTTGCAACACCTGCCCCCTCCAGTGTAGTACTCTCAGTAGGTTTGTTCAGAGTCATTCTGTTGAGCCTAATTTGGTTTGTGAGGCATCTACCTGTGGAGCCAGTGCAGTGGAAGGTCTGTGGCACACCAGAGATGGAAATATAGAGTGGCTTCTGACCCTGAAGGTGTCCAGATTCAGACACTAGGGTCTCTAGATGGCTCCTGGCTATGGCACTCTAAGTGTTCACTTGTAGATAGAATGAATTCCTTTTCAAAAGCCTGGCTACCTTGCAGATTTCAGGATTCTTTTCTATTCAGGCTATAAACCCACAAGGGTTATAAAACTCTCCAGTAGCTAGGATTTTCCAGTATCACCCTGATAGAGTTTGGTAGGAACTCTCTTTCATATTGAGCCTGTGGAGGGGAGACTCCCCCTCCCTTGACCGTGTCGTGGGATCAACAAGTGCTGGGATATATTTTGCTTCTTTTGCTATGCTGCTATCTCAGATATCTGGATTTTATAAGGTTTCTGTTTTTCAACTGTTGAATTCCAGTAATCTCCTCTGGTCACTCATCTCACTATGCAGCTACACACCTGTTACTTTGGTTCTTCTTCTATGTGGGGGACCAGGGGTTGCAGGGTGCCTCTTATTCATCTCTTGTGGATCCTCTCTGAGTGATTATTAATTAAATTCAGTAGTTCATCACTTCAAGGAGAAAAGATCTGAGTGTAGAGATAGGAAAAGAGAACTCTGAGTACCTCTTTCTTCATCTGTGAGACTGAACTAGGTAAAGCTTTCCTAATCTGAACTGTGCCCCACGAAGATTGCAAGAGCAGAGTTCTCCTGTTTGCCTTGTTTATGTAAACAGTACCATGGACACACACACACAAAATCACTGCACTATTAATTTAATGTCACCAAGGGGTAACAGTGGGCAGTGTTGCACTTGGCTTGTTTGAGCATTTCCTGTCAGATGGTTGCTCTTCCTCTTTTGACCACACTGGGGAGTACTGGGATGATTTCAAGTACATAATGTTCCTTACAAAAGAGAAAGAAGGTTTAAGTTACACATAATTTTGCCCGAGTCTCTTCAGGACTGATTTTCCTAGATGAAACTTCTTTTACAACAAATACTTATAGAAAAACTGAAAGGAAAACCTAAGCTTCTTTTATGATTTTGTACAGATTTCCTTTATTGTATAACCTAAGAATAGAAACAAAAACATCTATTGGAGTAGGAAGTTAAATTTTAAGATGAATAGCAGTGTAATCTTGTCTTATGATTTATTGAGTAAAGATATGAAAAAATTTCCATCAGCCAATAGATAACTTGGAAATATACTGTGTTCCATTGCATTCAGGTGTGAAATGATTTGATTTTTCATGTAGAGCACTATTATCATTTAGTTTATAAGATTTTAGATATGGATTCCTGGGCTTATTTTAAATTACTGTTTTGTTTGCAAAAAGTGAAATTTACTAATTTGTTTGTATTTTAGGCTCATTTAATCTTGAAAATTGTTTTTGTTTTCTATTAACATTTTTAAATGTCATGATTTGTTGCTTCTGAATATTTAATACATACCTATATAATATTTTGTTGCTTATTGGTAAAAAGGAATTTCACTTTTTCTATTTTTAGTGAACGTATTTGAATCTATATAAACAATATAGTTAAACCATAAGGACAGAATAAATTGGTAAGTTTGACATCTAGAAGATATAAGACACCTCTTCAGTTCATAAATTCTAGTCATCTTCAATGATGCTCTTTTCTATCATGCTTTTAAGGTTAATTTAGACATTATCCTAATTTGTTTCATTCGTAGCTTTTGTTTGCTTTCAAAGAAGTCTAATTTTGACATATGTTTTTCTTTTTCAGGTTGCGTTTTGGACACTTGCATTTGTCCTTTCTCATCCCGATGTCCACAAGACCATTATGGAAGGCATATCTACTGTGTTTGGCACAGCAAGTACTAAACCCAAGCTCATTTTCATACTTGAGAATGCATTTAATAATCCAGTACACACGTTATTGGTCTATAGTTTGGATCTTGACTATTCCCCTGAGGCCCATGTTTTAAGAGCTTGGTCCCAAGGTAGCACTACTGGGAGATGGTAGAACAATTAGGATATGGGGCCTAACAGTCTCCTTCCAGGGCATACCTCCAGTGACTATCTGGCTGAACCAGGATGTGCCTGTATCACTGCAAGTTTGAGGCCAGCCTGGGCAACTTAGCATGACTCTATCTCAAAATAAAAAAATAAAAAGGGCTGGGGATGTGACTAAGTGATAAAGTACCCCTGTATTCAGTCCCCAGGACAAAAAAAAAAGTATTGTTAAAAAATAATAGGGTTCATTTTAACATAATCATACATGCATGGAATTTAATTTGCTCCAATTCAGTCCCCAGTGCTTCCTCTTTCCTTCTGCAATTCCTCTTCCTTAGTCTACTGATCTTCTTTCTATTTATTGTTTTTTTGTGCTTTATAGATATCCCCAACAGGTAGGATTCACTGTAGTGTATTTATATATGTACATAACTTAATTTTGTTAAATTCATTCTGCATTTCCTCCCCTTTCCATTCCTTCTCCTTCCTCCTCACTCTTTTTCCTCTACCCTACTGATCTTCCCTCTATTATCGTAAGATCTGCCGCACCCACATTTTTCCCCTTAATTTGCTCCAGTTTTCGCATGAGAGAACACATTCAACCCTTGGCTTTGTGAGTCTTGCTGATTTCACTTAGCATTGTTTCTCAGTTCCACGTATTTACTGGAAAATGTCATAATTTCATCTTCTGTATGACTTAGTAAAACTCTGTTGTGTACATATACAACATTTTCTTAATCCATTTATCTATTGAGGGATACCTAGGCAGATTCCATAACTTGGATATATTGAATGTGTTGCTATGAACGTTGATGTGCCTGTGTCACTCTAATATGCTGTTTTTAGTTCATTTGGATAAGTACCAAGGAGTGGGATAGCTGAGTCATATGGTGGTTCTATTCCTAGTTTTCTAAGGAATTTCCATACTGATTTCCGGAGTACTGGTACTAATTTGCAGACCCACTAATAATGTATGAGTGTACTTTTTTCCTCACATCCTTGCCAATATTTGTTAATATTTGTATTCTTGATAATTACATTCTGACCACAGTGAGATAAACTCTTAATGTAGTTTTGATTTTCATTTCCCTGATTGTCAGGGCTGTTGAACATTTTTTTCATATATTTGTTGACTATTGGTGTTTCTTCTTCCTTGAAATGTCTCGTTAGTTCTTTTGTACATTTATTTACTGGGTGATTTATTTTTGTGGTATTAAGTTTTTTAGAGTTCCTTATATATTCTGGATATTAATCTCCAGATAGAGGAATAGCTGGCAAAGATTTATGTATTCCATTCTGTAGGCTCTCTCTTTACTCTTGAAATCATTTTCTTTGCTGTGCAGAGCTTTTTAATTTGATACCATTATTGATTCTTAGTTTTATTGCTTGAGCTTGAGCTTTAGGGGTCTTGTTAAGGAAGTTGGTGCCTGTGCCAGTATGTTGGAATATCAACCTACATTTTCTTATATAAGTTGCAGGGTTTCTGGTCTAATCCCTAAGTCTTTGATCCACTTTTATTACATTTTGTTCAGGGTGAGAGATAGGGCTCTAGTTTAATTCTTCTACATATGGATATCTAGTTTTTCCAGAGCCATGTTAAAAAGGCTATCTTTTCTCTGTCATGGTTTTGGTACCTTTGTCAAATATCAGATGTCTGTAACCATGTGGATTTGTCTCTGTGTCTTCCGTTCTCTTCCATTGGTATTCATGTCTTTTTTAATGCCAATACCATGTTATTTTTGCTACTATAAATGTGTAGTATAATTTGAGATCAGGTATTGTGATGCTTCCAGCATCATTCTTCTTGCTCAGAATTGCTTTGACTATTCTGGGTCTCTAATTCTTCCAAATGAATTTTAGGACTTTTTTTTCTAGTTCTCCGAAGAATTCCATTGATATTTTGATGGGGAGTACATTGAATCTCTATAATGCTTTTGGTAATAGAATAATTTTGACAATATTAATTCTGCCTATCCAAGAACATAGGAGATCTTTGGCCTTTTCATCTTCTAAGGAATTGAATTTCTTTCTTCAGTCTCTGTAGTTTTCTTCGTAGAGAAATTTCACTTTCTTGCTTAGATTTATTCCTTGGTTAGATTTATTCAAGGTTTTTTTTCCCCAAATTTATTGAGAACAAAATAGTTCACCTTATTTCTTTCTCAACAGATTTACTATTTGAGTGTAGGAAAGCTATTTGTTTATGAATGTTGATCTTGTATCCTATAATTTGCTAAATTAGTATATCGGCTATAGTAGTTTTCTAATGGAGTTTTTTGGGTCTTCTACATATAGGATCATGTCATCAGCAACATAAATAAATTGATTTCTTTTCTATTGTATCCCTTTAATTTCTTTTTCTTGCCTAGTTGCTTTGCCTGTTGTTTCAAGAACTATATTTAATGGAATTAGTGAGAGTGGTCATCTTTGTCTTATTCCTGCTTTTAGAGAAAATGCTTTCAGATTTTCTTCATTCAGTATAATGTTGGCTTTGGGCTTCTCGTATTTATCCTCTATAATATTGAGGTAAGTTCCTTCTCTCCCTAGTTTATCCAATGTTTTTAATATGAATGGGTGCAGGATTTTGTCAAATGCCTTTGCTTGCATATATTGAGATGATCATATGATTCTTATCCTTAATTCTATTTATGTGGTGAATTGTATTTATTGATTTGAGCATGTTGAATCAACCTTGCATTCCCTGGGATGAAAACCACTTGATCATGGTATACTATCCTCTTAAGGTGTTTTTGAATGGGTTTACGATATTTTATTAAGGATGTTTGCATTTATATTCTTCAGGGATATTGGTCTGTAGTTCTCTTTCCTTGATGGGTCTTTGTCTTGTTTTGGTGGCAGAGTTAAACTGACTGCACTGAATATATTTGGAACTATTCAATCTTCCTGTATTTTGGGAGTATTCTGTCCCCAAATTATTCCTGGAATAATTTGAGGAATACTGGGGTGCATGTTTGTCTTTAATGGTCTGGTAGAAATTGGCTGAGAAACCATCTGATCCTAGGCTTTTATTTCTTGGAAATCTTTTAATTGCTTCTTCAATTGCATTGCTTGATATTAGTCTGTATAAATCTTCTATATCCTCCTTTATTCATTTTGGGCAGGTCATATGTCTGTAGAAATTTGTCAGTGTGTTCTCAATTTTCCAGTTTATTAAAGTATGAATTTTCAAAATAGTTTCTAGTGATCTTCTGGATTATAGAAGTGTCTGTGGTGATGTCTTCTTTTTCATCTCTAATTTTGTTGATTTGGATCTTCTCTATCTTCTGGTTAGTTTGGCTAAGGATTTATCAATCTTGTTTATCTTTTTAAAGAACCAAGTCTGTTGAATTGATACTTTGTATTTTTAAAGGTCTAAATTTCATTAATTTTAACTCTTAATTACGTCATGTCTTCTATGGAATTTAGAATTAGTTTGTTCTTTTTCTAGGGTCTTGCAACACTAGCATATTTATTTGGTATCTTTATATATTTATTTTTTTCTTGTCAGCACTTGATGCTATAAATTTTTTCTCTTAGAACTGCTTTTATACTGTCCTAGAGACTTTGATATGTTGAATCTCTGTTCTTATTTGTTTCTAAGAATTTCTTGATTTCTTTTCTCATTTCTTCCATGATTTTTTCCCTCAATTTAAAAGAATGTTATTCAATCTTCATGTGTTAATGTGGTTTCTATAACTTTTCTTGCTATTAATTGCTAATTTTATTCCATTATAATCTTATAAGATGCACAGGATTAAATCAATAGTTTTATTTCTTTGTGTGTGTGCATTTGATAAGGCTTACGTTGTTATCTAAAATATGGTCTATTTTGGAAAGGTTCCCATGAGCTGCTGATCTGAAAGTGAATTTAGCTGTTTGGGGATAAAATATTCTGTGGATGTCTGTAAAGTTCATTTGATTTACAGTATTATTTAGGTTGAAAATCTCCTTATTGATTTTATGGCTGGATTACCTGTCTATTAGTGAAAGGAGTGTCTTGATATTACCTAGTATTATTGTATTGGGGTCTATCTAATGTAATTAGGTTTACCAACATGTGGGGAATAGATATTTACTATCATTTTATCTTGTTCCTGGACTCTTTCATTTTCTACTACATAGTGATCTTCTTTATCCCTTCTGATTAGTTTTTGCTTGAAATATGCTGTGTCAGGTATGAGGCTAGATACTCCTGATTGTTTCTGGCCTTCACTTCCATGGATTCTTTTCCCTATCCTTTTACTTTCAGCCTGTGGGAGTCTTGCCTATAAGTCTCTTGCAAACATCATACAGCTGGATCTTGTTTGTTTGTTGTTGTTTTTTTTTTAATCCATTTTGCCTATCTATGTCGTTTAGTTTGGGAATTGAGAGCATTTTCACTCAGTGTTACTATAGGTAGATGTTTGTTATTTCCTGCCATTTGGGTTTGTTTCCTATGTTTAATTCATTCTTAATTTTAATTTTAATATAATTAGTTGCTCTTCTAAAGCACTCCCTCCATTTGTGAACTTTGAGATTTGTTTTTGGGTTCTGTGTGTAGTATATGTTAATTTTTGTAATGTTAGCTTAGTGGTCATGAATTCTTTTGGTTTATCCTTATCATGGAAATTTTTATGTCCTTTATCATTCTAAAACATAGCTTTGCTAGATATAGCAATCTTGATTGACAAGTGTTTTCTTTTAGGGCTTGGAATATCTTCTTTGTCTCTTCTCATTAATTTTTAGAGACTGATTTGAGACATCAGAAATGAGCCTTATTGGTTTATCTCTAAATGTCAGTTGATGTTTTTCTCTTGTAGCTTTTAATATTCTTTCCTTATTTCTACTTGATCATGATTTGCCTTGGAGAGGTATTTTTTTTAAGTTGTCTATTTTGAGGGTTGTATCTCCTCTTATATGTGAATATCCATCTCATTTTTAAGTTTTAGAACAGTGGGCTGACATTGCTGCCCCTGCTGCCACCAACCAAGTTAGTGTGTCTCCCTTAATCTATGTGTTGAAGTATTGTTAGAGCTTGAGTAGGGCTCCTTTGCATGTGGAGTGAGGTTTGTTATTACTTGGCTGAGTTGTGAGTGTAGCTCAGCAGCAGAATATCTACCCTGTAAACTTGTGAGATTGTAGTGTCCTAATCACTTCCCTGCCCCACTTAGAGAAAGGGGGGAGCAAGAAAAGCAATAATAGTAGCCAACAATGCACAGCCTTAAAATAAATGTCCAGTTCCTATTGTGACATCTACAACACTAGTTATCATTTGAAGAGGAATGGGTCAGCATTTAGCATCAGTACCAACAATAAACTGCTATGAATTAGATCAGACATTGAAGAGAAAATGTCAACTATATTGTCCACTATATTAATAACCACAGGAACATGAGTGTGGTAGAATTATAAGACTAAATAGTGTTATTAGATATTGAAATTACAGTTCCTTAGATGAAGAGAAAATATAGTGGGAAGGCAAGAGGAAGTTTGCAATGTTTAAAAAGTGAATAGAGCAGAATCAGGATAGTGGTAGAAGGTAATGGCTATAAAGAAGGAGGAATAAAAAATACTTAAAGTAATAAACTACAGGAAGAGGGAACAAGAAAACTTGGCTATTAGATGGCAAAGACAGTGAAAAAGTCATAATAAGAGGAACAAAATCAAAGGTATAAGCAAACAAAAATCAAACCAAATCAAACTCACATAAAATTTTATCCCATTAAAGATAAAACAAGACCAGATAACAACCAGGTAAAAAAAGAAATAAAAATTTTAAAAATTATAGGAAAAGTACATGTAAGTAATATTAAATCTAATATTAAATCTGTCAGCACAGCAATGACATACATGCCTGCGTACACACACACAGAAACACACTTATACACACAAACACAATCACACAGAATGGAAAAGAACTTAAAGAAAAACAAAATAAAATAAGAAAGGGAGTTAAATAAGAAAAAGTTCTTTTCTTTTTTAAAATTTATTTGTTCTTTTTAGTTACACATGACAATAGAATGTATTTTGACATATCATGGAGTATAACTTCCCATTCTTGTGATTGTACATGATGTGGGGTTATACTGGTCATGTATTCATATATGAATATAGGAAAGTTATATTTGATTCATTCTATTGTCTTTTCTTTCCCCATCCTCCTCCCTTCCCTTTATTCTCCTTTGTCTAATTCAGTGAACTTCTGCTTCCCCCTCTTTATTGTGTATTAGCATCTGCATATCAGAGAGAACATTTGACCTTTGTTTTTTTGGTGATTGGCTTATTTCACTTAGCATGATGGCCTCCAATTCCATCCATTTATTGGCAAATGCCATGATTTCATTCTTTATGGCTGAGTCATATTCCCTTGCATATGTGTACCACATTTTCTTTATCCATCCATCTGTTGAAGGGCACCTAGGTTAGTTCCATAGCTTAACTATAGTGAATTGGGTTGCTCTGACCATTGATGTGGACATGTCTCTATAGTATGCTGATTTTAAGTCCTTTGGGTATTGCTAGGAGCCACAAGCAAATAATATGATGCATGGCACCTTTGGTTGTAAAGTGACAGCTAGCCACTGAGATGATATGATTATGTTAAGATTTACATTCATATGGAAATTGGACTCCTGCTGTTCACCTTGGCCTGCTACGGGACTCATGTTACGGGACTCCTGGAGAGTTCCCATTGGTTGGGGAAGGATAGTAGGAGGGAATTCCGGGGGAGGTCCGGGGGCCCCGCCTCCCCCCCCCCCCCCCGGGGTTCCGGCGCCGCACGGTTCCGGTAGACGCACGCGTGGGTGGACCGATTCTGGCTTGCCGGCACCTATGGAGTATTGGCGGCTTTTTCAAAAATAAAGTTTTGTTCCTGCTTGAGTGGCTCCTGATTCTGTGCCCAGCCAAGACTGCAGCAGGGTATAAGCTGAGGAATGAGATAACTGAGTCAAATGGTAGTTCCATTCCAAGTTTTCTGAGGATTTTCCATACTGTTTTACAGAGTGGTTGTACCAGTTTTCAGTCACACCAGCAATGTATGAGTGTATCTTTTTCCCCCATCCTCGCCAACAATTATTGTTACTCATATTCTTTATTTAAAGTTTGTTCTATTTAGTTATACATAATAGTAGAATGTACTTTGGCACATCATACAGAAATGGAATATAACTTCTCATTCTTCTGATTGTACATTATGTAGAATCATTCTGATCCTGTGATCATATATGCATATAGGGTAATAATGTCCTATTCATTCTTGTATCCTTCCTGCCCCTATTCCCCTTCCCCTCCTTTCATTCCCTCTGCCTAATACAAAGTAACTCTATTCTTCGCTAGCACCTTCCTTATTAAAAATTAGCATTTGCATATCAGAGAAAACATTTGGCCTTAGTTTGGGGGGGGATTGGCTTATTTCTCTTAGCATGATATTCTCTATTTCCATGCTTTTACCAGCAAATGCCATCATTGCATTCTTGTTTAAGGCTGAGTAATATTATCTTCTGTATATATACCACATTTTCTTTATCCTTTCATCTGTTGAAGGATACCTAGGGTGGTTCCATAGTTTAGCTATTGTAAGTTGAGCTGCTATAAGCATTAATGTGGCTGTATCACTATAGTATGCCAATTGCCATTCTGACTGGAGTGAGATGATATCTCAATGTGGTTTTAATTTGCATTTCTCTGTTAGTGATGTTGAAAATTTTTTTCATATATTTTGTTGACCGTTTGTATCTCTTCTTCTGTGAAGTGTCTGTTCAGTTCCTTTGCCCATTGATTGATTGGATTATTTATTTATTTATTTATCTATTTATTTATTTTGGATGTTAAGTTTTTTTGAGTTCATTATATATCCTGGAGACTAATGTTCTATCTGAGATACAGGTGGCAAAGATTTTCTCCCATTCTATAGGCTCTCTCTTCATGTCCTTGATTGTTTCCTTTGTTGTGAAGAAGCTTTTCAGTTTGAATCCATCCCATTTATTGATTCTTGGTTTTATTTATTGAGCTATAGGAGTCTTGTTAAGGAAGTCAGGGCTTAATGCAACATGATGAAGATTAGTGCCTACTTTTTCTTCTACAAGGCGGAGGGTCTCTGGTCTAATTCTTATTGATCTACTTTGACTTTTGTGCATAGTGGGAGATAGGGGCTTACTTTCATTTTGCTGCGTATATATTTCCAGTTCTCCCAGCACCATTTGTTGAAGAGGATATCTTTTCTCCAATGTATGTTTTTTGTACCTTGGTCTAGTATGAGATAATTGTATTTACATGGGTTTGTCTCTGTGTCTTCTATTCTGTACTTTTGGTCTTCATATCTCTTTTGGTGCCAATATCATGCCTTTTTTAAAAAACTATAGCTCTACAGTATAATTTAAGGTTTGGTATTGTGATGCCTCCTGCTTTACTTTTTTTTTTTTTTTTTTTGCTGAGGATTGTGTTGGCTATTCTGGGCTTCTTATTTTTTCAAATGAATTTCATGACTGCTTTTTCAGTTTCTCTGAAGAATGTCATCAAGCCTTAATAGAAATTATATTTCTATTAAGAAATCTTTTTCTAATAAAAATTGCATTTCTATTAATTGTATGGCCATTTGGGGGAGGTGAGGACTGGGGAATGAACTCAGGGCCACTCAGACTCTGAGTCACATCTCCAGCCCTATTTTGTATTTTATTTAGAGACAGGGTCTCACTGAGTTGCTTAGTGCCTTGCTATTGCTGAGGCTGGCTTTGAACTTGTGATTCTCTTGCCTCATCCTCCTGAGCCACTGGGATTACAAGCATATGCCACCATGCCCATCCAGGCCATTTTGATAATATTAATTCTGCCTATCCAAGAATATGGGAGTTCTTTCCATCTTCTAAGGTCTTCTTCAATCTCTTACTTTAATGTTTTTTTCGTTTTCATTGTAGAGGTCTTTCACCTCTTTTGTTAGATTGATTCTCAAATATTTTATAGAAAAAAAGTTCTTAATGAGAAATTAAGGCCTCATTTCCACTAAAGTGGTCAAAATTGTTGGGAAGGATGGATGTATATTGCTTATGCTGTGTGTCATTCTTTGCCTTTCTTTTTGGGCTCTGAAACCCTTTGATCAAGGACTGCATGTTGTTAAATCTGACTTTTTCTGTGTCTCTCATCAAGTTTCTAGCCAGTGTGACCTGAAGCCAAAGCTGGTTTTGGTAGCTCTAAGCTTTCGATCTCACAGTACAGGATAGGATAAATTATAGAGTACTGTCAATTGATATACTCCCAGAACAGGGCTGATGCAGAGTTCTAAATGGGAAGTTCCAGTGGCTGCAATTTAATTCTGGCTATATCTTGGAACTTTCTTGGAAGGCACTTGAGATTAGATCCATGCCCCCCTCCCAACCCCATTGCTAGACCAATGCTGACCTCTGCTGGATATCTGGGTGTCAGAGACATCTCCCAAATTCCAAATTCTTCACTAGTCATGCATATGAATTACCCAGGATCAGACCAGGGAATGTGCCTGTCTGACCAGTTTCTGGTATCTTCTCAGCTGCTCATTTTGGTCACCATCAACAAAGGGATCTCTCTCCCTTCAATATCCCCAGCCTAGATCATCCTAGGCACAATCCTCTCTGCATCTCTTTCAGTCATGCTGGTCTAGGCACATTCTGGACCCCATAACAGGGAACTGCTGGATCAGGCTGGCAGTGCCCTTTCTGGGCTCCTGAATGTCCAGCTTCTGCTCTCTGCTGCTATGCCACTTGCAGTTGGTTTCCGTCATGACTCTCTGCTTGTTGGCCAAGTGATTCTTATCACTCTCAGATCATCAACTGGCTCCCCCCTCCCTGAATCATTTAAGATTAGCCTCCTTCTTTATTCTACAGTTTTCCCCAAGCTGATTTTATTCAGGTGATATCCTCTCGTTCTATTCCCCGTGCCCCTCCTTCTTGCAGTGGGCTGACGCTGCTGCCCCGCTACTACCAACACAGTTAGTATGTCTCTTAATATATTATTTTTTTTGTTTTATGTTCAAATCTTCTGGCTTTGTGTCTCTATGATTATTTTACTGTCCAGTGTTGAATTTCAGTGAATTCCCCAGTCACCCAACTTGCTGAGTTGTGGTACTCCTTCTGCTTGCATCTAGAACAGAGGAGCAGTAGGAGAGCACGGATTCTTCTAATCTGCTATCTTCCAAATCCCCCTAAATTTCTTACTTAAAAATATATGCAGGTTTTATTTACTTTTTTTTTTCTAATCCCTCAACTGAACGATAAATCCATGGTTTTAGAATGCAGAATTTTCCTGATTTTTAAAAATGAACATGGTGCATATTCCATATATTATATTGCAGCGCTAATGGATGTGTTGCAGTCAAGTATGGCTTGCACCCAAGAATTATAAAAAGAAAAAAAAACTTTCCTTATGGAGCTTGAATCTACAAGCAAATAGAAATGTACATATCTACAAATGGAAAAAGGAATACATCCTTGTTGTTCACCCTTGTTGTTCTTTATAATTTCCTTACTAAAGTCTTTTCCTGACTTAGAGATCTACCAATTCCTGATCTTTAAAAATGAAAGAAAAGGGGTGGAGCTGATAGGGAGTCTATCTGACCCAGAGGCCACCATATAGCTGTAACAATCTAAATTTCTATCATGCTCGTATCTGGAACTCTTGAACTCAGTTCTATAGGGGAAAAACAAAATCTTTTCTCTTTTTCTATATTCTCTCCCCCTACCTGGGTAACTGCTGTAGTATATCAGTACTTCCAGTCTGTAAGTCACTGTTGCAGAATTGAAAGCCATTTATAAAAAATATGAACTGTTTTTTGCTGTGCCTATACAGAAGCAATTCCAGTCCATTCATATAAGTTATATAGCAACAGCTCAGGAGAATGCCAGAGAAAGAGCTTTCTCCTTATTCCACTCTTTGTTCCTTCTGGGCCCCCACCCTATTGTATGGAACCTCCCATATTCAAAGTGGGTCTTCCCACATGCTAATCTTCCCTGGAAACAACCTTATAGTCACACCCAAATGTGTGCTTTACTAATTTTCTAGGCATCTCTCAATTCAGTCAAATCAACAACCAATATTAACCATTATAGCCTTTAAAAATTACTTATATGTTTATTTATTTTAATTAGGTATATAAGACAGAAGAATGCATTTTGATTCATTGTACACAATTGCAGCACAACTTTTCATTTCTCTAGTTGTACACAATGTAGAATCATAGCATATGTGCTATTATACATGTACCTAGTGTAATGATGTCCATCTCATTCCACCATCTTTCCTGACCCCATACCCCCTCCACACCCCATTCCTCTTTGTCCAAAGTTTCTCCATTTTCCCATGCCCCCCACATATGGATCAGCAGCCACTTATCAGAGAGAATATTCCACCTTTGGTATTTTGGAATTGGCTTACTTTACTTAGCATGATTCTGCAACTCCATCCATTTACCTGCAAATACCATAATTTTATTCTCCTTTAATGCCGAGGAATATTCCATTGTGTACATATACCACAGTTTCTTTATCCATTCATCTATTGAAGGACACCTAGGTTAGTTCCATAACTTAGCTATTGTGAACTGAGTTGCTGTGAACATTGATGTGGACACGTCTCTATAAGTATGCTGATTTTAAGTCCTTTGGGTATAGACCGAGGAGTGGGATATTGGGTCAAATAGTGGTTCCATTCCAAGTTTTCTAAGGAATCTCCATACTACTTTCTAGATTGGTTGCATCAATATGTAGTCTCACTAGCAATGTATGAGTATGCCTTTTCCTCCACATGCATTCGATCAACAAATATATGAAGTAATGTTCAACATCTTTAGTAATTAGAAAAATGCAAATCAAAACTACTCTAAGATTTCATCTCATGCCAGTCAGAATGGCAGCTATCAAGAATACAGACAACATTATAGCCTTTTATCAGCTTTAAGACCCAGGATGTTTTGAAGGACCTGGGAATCATCTTTGAAATGTGATCATCAAGAGAGATATTTTCCCTATCTGTTTCTGTGTAGGATAGAAGCTTATTTTCACTGAGTATCTGACTCTAACTTGAAAAAACTATCTTCTGTCATAAAAATACATATTTTATATTTCTTTTAATTAAAGCCAAATAAGCTAACACAGATGGCCACCCTAATTATCAAGCAAATTAGGATGAATAAAGTATAAAAGGTCATACTGTCAAATCATCTCACTTGAGGTTTAATTATCAGTTATTTTCAGTGTTTGTCTGTACTATATTTTATAAAAGTGTGAGATTTCTTTCTGTCTGCAATCTCTTAGTGATTACCTGTAATGCACATACCACATTCAACTTAATTACTTATGCAGTGTTCAAATTGTTTTCTTTCTCCTCTAATTTTGTGGAGTATTTTTTGGGAATTAGGAGACTTTTTAAAAATGTTATATATCCTCAAAAACTCTCAACTATGGTAAAGTTTCTAATTTTAGTTTTTAGGTGTGCTTTAAGTAGACTGTGAATAACAGTTTAGAAACCACATATGTAAAATAAGTGGGATATATAAAACATCTGAACATGTAGGACTTCATAAAACAATATCAAGCAATTTGTTGTCTACTTCTTAATTACATTTTTTCATGTTTTTTGATACAAGCATTATATTTTCATTAATCTTAATATAAAATATGTTTATTTAAAATGTTAATTGGGCCTCCATGAGTTAATAATGTCTTATTACATGCATATTGATATTATAATTTTATTATAGTGGATATATAATTTATCAATTATATAGTTAATTTGAGTCTTAAAGCACTTCTATAGGATATATAAAACTAAAGTTAGATAATATATAAAATATTATGTACAATTCTTGATATATGATAAATGTTGCCTATTACTGTCATTATTTCTATCCTTGCTCTATTTTATATGCTTTTATGAGATGGTCAGTCAAGTGTGGAGATACAGGAGAGACTCAGTTATATAGGACAGACAGAGGAATGATGGCTCTGGATTGAATACTTTGCTTGTCAAAACTATGCATCTGGTTGGACTCTGCTGTTTCCAAGAGCCCTTTTTTATCTCTGAGGTTTGTCTAGACTGGGTAGGGGCAGTCTCTCAACACCAAGAAAGGTTTTTTAAGATGTCAAAACGTGATATACAGGAAAAAAGTTGTAATATGTGCTTTGTTGTGGTTGCTTTTTTTCCCCACCAGTATCTACAAAAATGTTCACACTCAGATTTAAAGAGGATATTAAGACATTACTGTCCCATTTCCATTTTCCTACTTCCCTGTTTATTCCCTGAGCTCTCTACCCTCTTGCCTGACTCTAAGCCACTAATAGTATGTCAACACAATCTGTCAAATAGAATGCTTATAGGCAACCACATTTATATAAGCGTTGGTTAATGGCTGAATAATGTAGTTCAAGATTTGCATCAACTACTAAAGAGTATAATGAAAATTATCATCTTATTGGAAAATTTGGACTAAAAATAAAGATTGATTGTCATGTTTTGTAAGGGTTGTGTATAGTCTTATATTCTTAATTTGATTTCCCCTTTCTCTTTGAATTAGAGTTTAAATGCTTATATCATAATTATTAAAGAACTAACATGCTAAAAAATTGTATTGTTAAAGAGTTAATTCTAGGAGATCTCAGTGAAAATAGTTGTGATGGGAAAATTTTTTATTATCTTCAGACATAAAAATAGACTGAGCTAATATGAACAAAATCAACCCCTGTTTTAAATGAACCTCTACTGTTTTACAACTTGTCATTCCTCGTTTATCTTTCAAATATGCAGTCTAGTCTATAAGTAGAAATTTCTCTGCATGATTATTTGGTTATCGCGCAAAACAGTGAGATCTGAGCCAAGTGCTGCACCACACAAGTCCTAGCTACTCTGGAAACCAAGGCAGGAGGATCTCTTGATGCCAGGAGTTTGGGGGCAGTCTGGGCAGCAAAGTAGGACACCATCTCTAAAAACAAAAGTGAGATCTATTAATGCTGACATGGGATTTGTCTTGTTTCTTATTAACACCCCTGTTCTTAATCAATAGCAAGCCTTTTTGTAAACATTTCTGAGCAAATAAAAAAATATGCTTCCATAGCCCCCATACTAAAGTCTATTCTTATTTTATTCAGTAGTATCAATAATATTAAACTGTCAATGAGTCTGCAAAGTGGACACAGGATAACTCATAGAAAAGTTTTAATTTATTTGCATAAGATTTACCACATAGACAAATTATAATTGCTTTTAATGAATGTTATTATTTAAAGCACTCTTAGGTTCATGGTAAAATTGAAAAGAATTTATAGATAATTCCTGTTAACCGTTTTACACCCCTTGTGTATCCATTATAAAACCCTTCACCAAAGTGATACCTTTCTTCCAAGTGATGAACTCACATTGCTACATCATCATAACCCAAAGTTTAGAGTTACATTAGGGTTGACTCTTGGAGGTGTAGGTTCTCTGTAGCTTGATGAATGTATGATGACATGTACCTACCAGTATGATCACACATGTTACTTCCAGTGGTATGACAACTCTCTGTGCTCCACCTATTCATTCCTTTCCCCCTTCTAACTACTGGGAATCACAGATCTTTTTACTGCCTACACAGATGGACTTCTTCAGAATGTCATATAGTTGGAAACATACAGTATTTGTAATTTTCAGATTGTCTTATTTTATTTAGCAACATGCTTTTATGTTTACATCATGTCTTTTCATAGCTTGATACCTTATTATTATTTTTTTAATGCTGGTAACATTTCATTGCCTGGATGCAATACACATAGTTACCTGTTCACCTGCTGAAGGACATCTTGGTTTATGATCAAAACTGCTATAAACAACCATATGCAGGTATGCATATCAGTTTTCTCTTCTTTTAAGAGCCAAGGAACATGGCTGTTGAGTACTAATATACAAGAATGGCAGGGTTTTTTTGGTTTTTTTGTTTTTCGGTTTTTTTTTTTTTTTAATGCAGCTACCAATCTGTCTTCCAAAATGCCTCTACTTTTTGCATTCCCACCACCAACAAATAAGAGTTTCTATTTTTCCACCTCCTCACCAGCTTTTGGTGTTGTCAGTGTTCTGGATTTTGGCCATTGTAACTGGTGTGTAATGGTATTTATTGTTTTGATTTGCACTTCCCTAATGACACATGGTATAGAGCATCTTTTCATGTACTTATTTGTCTATTTCCTCTGGTGAGGTGTCTGCTAAGATCTCTGGCTCATTTTTTAACAAGTTGTTTGTTTCATTTATTTTGGGGTTTTAAGAGTTTATATATATATATATATATATATATATATATATATATATATATATATATATATATATATATTTTGTACAACACTCCTTTATCAGATATGTCTTTTGTGAATCTTTTCTTCCCGTCTGTGCCTTGTCTTTTCATCCTTTTGAAACATTTTTTAGTTTTAATAATATCCTGCTAATAAATTCTTATCTCTCATGGATCATAGCCCTGTTGTTCCTCCTAAAAAGTTACCACCAAACTTTGGATGATCTGAGTTTTCTACTGTGTTACCTTCTAGGAGTCGCATGGCTTTGTCTCTTACACTTAGGTCTTTGACCCATTCTAATTTTTTAAAAGAGTGTGAGTTTTGTATCTAGGTTTTTTTCTTTTGTATGTTAATGTTCAGCTGTTTCAGCATCATTTGTTCTAAACATCTTTATTCCATTGCCTTTGCCCCTTTTCCAGCAATCTCCACTAGATTTAGGTAGATGTTTCTGAGATCTCCATTGATCTATTTGGTTATTATTTCATCAGTATTACACAGTATTGATTATTGTTTGTTTATAGTAAATCATAGGGTCATAGTGTCAGACCTTCAACCTTGTTCTTCTATATTCTATACTATATTTTATTGGCTATTATATATCTCCATATAAACTTTGGAATCAGTTTGTTAATATTGTAGTCACTTAATAACATGCTAGGATTTTAACTGTGATTACATTGAATCTGTAACCCAATTTGGGAAAAACTGACATTTTGATTTTATTAAGTTTTCCTGTTCATGAACATGAAGTATCTTTTCATTTACTTAATATTTTACTTCTTTTATCACAGTTTTATAGTTTTTACATTGATTTTGTAAGTATTTTATTAAGTATATATGTTATTTCATTTTATAGTGCTAAGGTAAATAGTATTGTGTTTTTTAACTTCAAATTCTACTTGTTCTTTACTGTTATACAGGAAAGTGATTGACCTTTGTATATTAACCTTGTATCCTGTAACTTTGCTATAACTGATTTTTAGTTTATTGTTGTTTGTGATTCTTCTGGTTTTTCTACAAATACAAGGCTATCTTCTGCAAACAAAGACAATTCTATTTCTTCCCTGCTAATCAGTACACCTTACAATTCCTGTTCTTATTCTGTTGCATCAAGTAGGACTTTTATTGTTATTTTCTTTGTTCTTAGTGGAAAAGCTTTGAGTTTCCCACCAGTGAGTGTAATTTAGCTGTAGGATTTTGGGTAGATATTCTTTATCAACTTAAGAAAGTTCCCCTCTATTTTCAGGTTACTGTTTTTATTATGAGCAAATATTGGATATTATTAAATGCTTTTTCTACATGTACTGACATGATCATGTGCTTTTTCTTTGGTTAGAAAGTCTCAATTCCTAAGAATAGCAGAAATTGAAATTCATTTTTTGATTAGCAGTCTCACAATATTGACAATGTACATGTGCAGTTTTATGAACTCAAGATAGGGATCCACATGTTTGCTTGCTTGAAACATTTCAGAGTTACATAGAGATAAAGTAATTTGTTTTGGTTTTCATTGGTTTTTTTTCCTATAAGAATGGCATTTTAGTTATCTTTCATGTCTAAGAAATACATATGTGACAATATATCTCTCCAGATATTGAATGTATGTGGAAGAGGTATAATGGAAAATTAAGTTAGAGCCTATAGAACATGTGGACACACACACACACACACACACACACACACTCTTAACGGAAATGTATTTGAAACTCCAGTGTTTCCTATGGTGAATTTTTGATAAGTTACCTACACATATAATCTTATGGGAAAGTGGGGCTACTGACCCTGATAAGGGAGGAGTCCTGCAAAAGCTGGGGAAGGTCAAGAGTAGCAGTGACAGCAAGGTATCCAGCTATATGTGCCATTTCATGTAGGAGACTAGTCTTCACCTATATTAAAAAAAAAAAAACAGAAATTGTTAACTTACATTATGTAAATGCAATAATAAAATAAATTGTTACTAGGGAAGACAAGACATATGAACAACTGAATTATTTTAGTGAAATGTCAGAAATCCCATAATACATATGCACTGAAAAATTCTAAAAATATAAGGTTAAACATCTGACACTGACACTGAACTATTCTACAATATAAAAATGGCAATAGTAAATTTTTTAAATTTGGGGCATGAAATTATTTAAAGCATATGTAAGATGAAGGTATTAAGGTGCTAAAAATCAAATTCAAATATAAATTAAATTTTAATGAGCCTTGTTCAACTAACTATTTTAAGTGGTGACTAGGTTTTGTTTTTCATAAAATGGATGAAGTATGAAAAGTTGAAAAGTTTAAAAATAGGTTTTATTGGGGTTCATCTTAATCTCTCTGTATTTTTTGCATGAATAATGAAAATATGCAAATATTTTAAGATTAAAAGACAAATCATCCCACAATTCTTTCAATAGATACTAGGAACCCATCAAAACTAGAGTATGAAATAGGAAATAAAGCTAGGAAAGATGTAAATAACATTGCAGGGTTGTGTTTAATGAGCTTCTGTCTGTGTGCCAAAATAATTTAGGAAAAAAAGAAGATACTGTGGAAACTTGACTACCAGACCCAAGGTATAAAATCTAAGATGGTCTCATCTAAGCAAGAATGACCTAAAACTGAAACTGAATCTTTCATGTAGTTAATTCTACTCCTTATCTCTGCTCAAATGCCTGAGATGGAACAGGTCCTAGATATGTGCCAAGTGGCTCCAACTGTCAGGGCAAGGGACTGAAAGAGGGATCGAAACTCTGGTTCCTCTCTTATTGTTATGGGATATCATATCCTTGACACTATTACAGAGCTGAGGATTTGCATGGACATGCGGGGAAAAAAAGGTTTTGAAAAATCTAGTTTACCAGGGAAAAAAAGAGTTACTGGTGATAGAACTTGGTAAAGAACTCAATGCAAGCAAAAACTCTACCTTATTCAGTGAGGTAGAAAAAAATCAGTGACTGAAGATATTGGTAGAGCCATAAAAAGCAAAAATGTTTTCTTCTTTCTCCTTGCTTAAATGGTTAAATCTAATGTATATGACATTTGTATTTGAAAAATGGTAAATCAAAAAATGAATAAATAAAAATGGTAAACAATTGCAAATTTTAAAGTAACTGGGTAAATCCTGTTGTTTATTCATTTGACCACAATGCAGTATATTCATGGAACAATCATTTGCTGACTTAATTTGAAAATATGAAACATCTACAAAGTGCTATGGTCTTTCAGATATCACTGGCCTTAAGTTGTTGTTGTTGTTGTTGTTGTTGTTGTTTAACTTGTAACTCCTAAGGAAAACTGATTTGTGGAAGAGTATGCCAAAATCTTATTGAATCCTTCTTAATAACCTGGTCATTTATTTCAGATAAATATGCCTTTATAAAAAGTGCCTTACTCTATTAAAAATGATAGGATTCATTTACTGAAAAATCTCTAGCTGGAAGAAAACTAATTAAAATATTAAACATTCCTTTTATCAGTAAGTCAACATATTTCAAATAACATTTTATGCCATAATCATTTTTTCCTATATTAAATAAACAAATGTGCCAAATAATCTAAAGAACTGCAAATTTAGTATAGATATTCTAGCTATGTTAGCTATGTTTTGCTGAACATAGAAATGAGTAAGAAAATCATTAATTATTTGAAAAAATGCTGATAAGACAACCAAAGAGTGGAGACCTTCAATAAGACTTTTTGTTTTCAGAAACATTGTTTTACTTCTACTAATAATTGTAGTGTTTTTTTAAAATCATCACTTAATATTTTCAAAGTTATTTTATGGTTAGAAAAAACTTTGCTAATATTTTACCGAAAATTTGGGCACAATTTTTCAATGGAGAGTATACTGATATTTACTGATATTGAAATCTAATGTAATTTTATTTTCTCAATGACATTTTCCCTTTTTATTTTTTATTTTAAGGCAAGGTGTCCCTAAATTGATGAGCTTGGCCCTAAATTTGCAATCCTCCTGCATTAGCCTTCTGAGTTACTGGGATTACAGGTGTGTGCCACCACACCTGGAGATTGTCCCTTATTCCAAGCTATAGAAGATATTAGATTTCTCAAGTTATTATATCTCAACCATTAATACTAAAAGTCAACCTTGTCTCAGAATTCTTAAATTACATTTTAATAAATCCTCAAACTATGACAATTCTTACTTAAAACCTGAAACTACCGGAGGGGGATATTTTGCTACCAGCCTGTGAAACTGTGTTTCCTGATAGTAGCAGTTATCAAATGGAAAAAAAAAAATAATGAATGAGTTTGGTCTTCTACAAAATGTTGTAGAAAGAGCATTCAGAACTAATCTTAAATAGATACACTTTCCTTCTGAGCACCAAAGATCCACATGTAGCAGAAGGATAACTGAGCCCATGATTTGCAGTGTTTGCAAATGGAGCCAGTGGGTACCTGTCAGGTACACTGGCTGTGGATACACAGAGAAAGCACAGGCAAAAGAGATTCTTATCACACTCAAATATTCTCTTGTTTAAAATCGGGCTTAAAATTTTCTCAAACACTCACTGGAGATTTGAGTTGATCTCTCACCCTCCCAAGGAACACACTACTTTGTGTTGGGGGTTCTTTCTTCTTTTTGATCAGTAAATACTCATACCCATATTCATCCTCAGCTGGTAAAGCAGGGTTTAACCCACTTTAAAAATGTAATATTAGCACAGGCTAAGCAATTGCTTATTCTGCTTAGTGAGTAGGAACTAAGGCAGAATTTCTGTTTTTCCGAGTACAATAACTTCTTCATCTGTACCTGATTAAAGAAAGTTAACCAAGGAGAAAGTTCTTTAAAATCATTAGCTGGTGCCCTTTCTCAATCTTTTAAAAACTATGTTTTTTTTTTTTTTAAGGAAAATTTGGGGGGAAATTTTCCCTAATCGCTCCATATCTAGTTCTCCATCTGTTTCACAGAGAGATTACCAAAGAAGAAATCTGGACTTAACCCTGGCAACTGGACTGGGAGGTCAGAGGGGAAACCTGGAGAGAGTAATTGACCTAGAATTTGAAGACCAGGCATTTGGGAATTGAATTCAGCTTTGTAATCACCAATCAGCTTTATAACTCGATCCACTCACTATTATATCTCTGGTTCCTTGTTGTATCATTAATAAGTGAAAACATTAAACCTACCTTTTAGAGTTGTGTTAATAACAAGAACTAATATATGTATAAAGATCTAAACTCATTAACCTCTTTTGACTGCATTCTTCCATGAAATCAATGAGTTTATAGGTTCATTAAAAATATTTTTGTATTAGATAATGACTGAAAGGAAATGAAATCATTAGAATTTATCTACAAAATATACAGAATTCATGTTAACCAATTATTGTCCCAATATAAAAAAATGCTTTAAATGAAAACTTTTCTGACTTTTGTTGTCCTCCCTCTGAAATCCTCAGGAACCCAGACAGGAAGAATGATGGCTAGTTCCCCAAAGAGTTTGTTAAAATAAAAATAATAGTCATCATATCACTAGGCATGTATTGAATATTTGATATATGCCTATATTTTCAACTGCTTTGTACCTCTTGTCTATTTCTATGGATGAAGAGAATTTGAGCCTATGTTAGTCTCTCTTCTTGTCCATCCCTTCCTTTAAACTCATCTTAAGTCTGGTTAAAAATTAAGAATGCTTTACAGCTATTCCTATCAGCATCAGGGTTACTCATTGGGTTGTTAGGAATTATATTCCTCAGAAAATGTTTTTACTTGGCCTTTTAGTAGATAGTCGAGGCATGGATCTTTTTTTAATTTCTTTTTTTTATTTAATTGATTTTAATTACAATTCTTATTACAATTCTTATTCTTATTACACTTATGGACCACAATTTTTCATATCTTTGTATATAAAGTATGTTCACGCCAATTCATGTCTTAATACATATACTTTGTTTTTTTTTGCATTACAATTCTTATTACACATATATACCACAATTTTTTATATCTGTATGATATGAAAATTAGTGATAACTTTCTTATAAGGGGCCATTTAAGGAAGGATGAACCTTATTCTGCTTTCTGCAGTGACTTCATATTTGTATATGAAGATGAAACATGAAACATGAAAAACATGAAAAATTCATGTTTGTATATAAAGTATGTTGACACCCAATTCGTGTCTTCATACATGTACTTTGGATAATGATGGATCTTGATAGCGCATATATATTGTAAATAGTGATAGCTTCTAATTGGCAAGGCTAGAGTAAATTGTTATTTTTTCCATTACATGCATTCAAATATTTGTATTTTATGTATGTGTATGTTTACTCTATTTACTTGTTTATTAATTTAACTCTATTTATTTAACTCTATTTATTTGTTTATTAATTTAAATGTTTATTAATTTATTAATTTGTTTATTAATTTAACTTGTTTGATAACTTGAGCAACTTAACCAGAAATAAGTATAAAAATAAGAAATAAAATGGACTGGGGACATAACTCACTGGTTAAGTGCCCCTGGGTTCAACCCTCAGTACCACTCACACACACAAAAAATTGATATCTCAGTTCACTATTAAAAAAAATGAACGATAGAGATAACATGAGAGGGAATTTCAGAACCCCAAAATGCTGATCCTCCATGAAAAGAATGAGAGTACTAGCAGGAAAAAAAAAGTCAAAATAAACTTTTTCAGAATTATGAAATTAATTCTTACAATAATCTGGTGACCATTTAGACAACTCAATCCTGGTAAGAACAGTAAATGTATTGGTATTTTAAATTGTTTTCTTCCCATCTCCCTTTCTACAACTATGAATTTGTCGGAAAGCCAAGATAACTCCAATTACAGTTAAATTAATTAATTAAGTAAGTAAGTAAATAAGTCACTGCAGAAAGCAGAATAAGGTTGATCCTTCCCTAAATGCCCCCTTATAAGAAAATTATCACTAAGCTGTGTGGCAATTCCCTGGGAAACTTCATTGCAAGACTTGTCTTCATTTCACCTGCCTCAGAGCTCATCCAGGAAGAATAGGCCTTTCTTCAAAGGTCTTTGTTGATTAATTCATGGGCAATTATTTAATATCACAGCATCCTGAGGCAGTGATAACAATTCAGGGCAAACCATAGGATGACTCACAAAACAAAACAAAACAAAACCTTCAAAGGAAAGCAATGACTCCTGGAATGTTTGAAAAGATTAGACATTCTGAGACTCTAGAAGTCAACATGAATTTCTAGGGCTGTGCGCATGCATACTGTATGCACAACCATGAAAGACTGGAGAAGTCCGTTACCTGTCACATCTGGCTGACCTTGAACTTCTTTTGAAGAAGAAGAGAACGCTAAGGCAAATGTGTAAAAGTCCTACCAGAGCATTGCTAGTGTGCCTCAGTATACTCACAGAATCTATAAGAAAAGACTGGGAGACCTGTGAGCTCCAATCTTTTAAGGAAACTTTTAAACTTATCATTACCTGACCACTAACCCAGTCAATAGAGACTCCAGTGGCCACAAAAGACAAAAAATAATAGACTTTCACAGTTAACCAGAAAAATAGCTAGCAAAACAATGAACAACAACAACTACAATCAGCTACAACAGCAAATCCTGTGGAGATGAAGAGAATCTTATTTCCAAATTTGCTACATTATTTTGCCCAAAATTATATTTAACAACAAAAAAATTTAACACAAAAAATTAAGAAAAATATACATAGTAACAACAACAACAACAACAACAAATCAAAAGAAAGTATATTGGAAGAAGCATGAAATTTGGATTTGTCACCATAAGGGGGTTTCAGATTAAAATGATCATTTCCTGTTCCTTCCTTTTGTCTCCTTTTTTACCCCTGCCCCCGTTTTTAAAATTTCTTTAAATTTAAAAAATTTGCTAGGCTGCTATTCTAAATTAACTATTATAAATATTTTCAAAGAGCTAACAGAAACCATAGTATAAACAATTAATTCAAACACCTAAAGTATGAGAAGAACTTACCAAATAAAAAAATATCAATATAGCTTATTGAAAAATAACTGTATAGAGATTTTTTATTTGAAAACTACAAGAGAAATAAGAATTTATTATATATTTTGATAGCAGATTTGAGTTCACAAAAGAATCAGTGAACTTGAAGATAGATTCAGATTGTTTACTTTAAGGAACACAAAGATGTTATGCAAAAGTAACAGAATCTTAGACATGTGATCAATATCAATCTTACCAACAAACTCATAATTGAAGTCCTAAAAGAAGAGGAGAGAGAGCAAGAAGTGAAAATTATTTGAAGAAACAATTGATGAAAATTTCCAATTTTTAATGAAAAATAATCTGTAGATCTAAGAAGCTCAATGAACTCCCAGAAAGATAGACTCAAAAGATTCTCAAATAGACAGCAAAATCAGAACTTCAAAAGCCAAAAATAAAAAGAAAATCTCCAAAGCATTAAGTGGCACATATATAAGGATTCAGCAATAGATTAAACAATTAATTTCTCATTGGAAATCATCAAGTCCAGAAGGTTTTGACATGGTATATTCAATTGCTGAAAGAAAATATTCTTAGTCAAAAATTGTATATCCAGGAAAACTAACAGTCATAATACAAAGGAGAAATTAAGATATTTCTGGTAAAGCAGTAACTAAGAGAATTCATTGCTGGCAGGCCGGCCTACAAAGAATACTAAAGGGCATCTTTTAGGATGAAAAGAAAGGTCAATAGATATTAACTCTTCATGAAGAAATGAAAACAGTGAATTTAACAAAACAGGTTAATAAATAAGACATTGTAAATGTATTTTTTGATTTCAGAATTCATTATATTGTTCCTTTGCATTCTCTATAAGAAAGAAGAACTAGCATATATTCAAAGTGAGCATACAAAATATGTTTACCTTAATGTTTTATTTAAAATATAAATGTCCCCAAATATTATTATACAGTGGTTTTTTGTTTTGTTTTGTTTTGTTTTACTAATTTTCCCTAAGTTTGTTGAAGAGATTGGAAAGTCTTTTTTTTTTCTAAATAATTTATTCTAATTTGTTATACATGACAGCATAATGCATTTCAATTCATAGTATAATTCATATACAGCACAGTTTTTCATGTCTCTGGATGTACACAAAGTAGAGCACACCATTCATGTCTTTACACATGTACTTAGGATAATGATGACTATCTGTTTTCCACAACCCTCATGCCCTCTCTCTTCCTCTCCCTCCCCTTTGCCCTATCAAAAGTTCCTGCATTCCTTCCATGTCCAGCCCTCTCCCCCCATTATGGATCAACATCCACTTGTCAGAGAAAACATTTGACCTTTTGTTTTGGGGATTGGCTTACTTCACTTAGCATGATATTCTCCCAACTATATCTATTTACCTGCAAAAGCCATGATTTTATTCTCTTTTAATGCTGAGTAATATTCCCTTGTGTATATATATATATACCACAGTTTCTTTATCCATTCATCTGTTGAAGGGCATCTAGTTTGCTTCCACATTTTAGCTATTGTGAATCATGCAGCTATAAATATTGATGCGACTGTGTCACCATAGTATGCTGTTTTTTGAATATCATTTTTAAGTCCTTTGGGTATAAACCGAGGAGTAGGATACCTGGATCAAATGGTGGTTCCATTCCAAGTTTTTCAAGGAATTTCCATTCTGTTTTTCAGATTGGTTGCACCAATTTGCAGTCCCACCAGGAATGTATGAGTGTACCTTTTCCCCACATCCTCATCAACACTCATCATTGTTTGTATTCTTGATACCTCCCATTCTGACTGGAGTGAGATGACATCTTAGAGTAGTTCTGGTTTGCATTTCCTTAATTGCTAGAGATGTTGACCATTTTTTCATATATTTGTTAATTGATTGTATGTCATCTTCTGAGAAGTGTCTGTTCATTTTCTTGGCCCATTTATTGATTATTTGGTTTTTGGCTGTTAAGTTTTTTGAGTTCTTTATGTATTCTGTAGATTAGTGCTCTATCTGATGTGCATATATTAAAAAAAAAATTGCTCCCTTTCTGTAGGCTCTCTCTTCACCTCGTTGATTGTTTGTTTTGCTGAGAAGAAGCTTTTCAGTTTAAATACGTCCCATTTATTGATTCTTGATTTTATTTCATGTGCTATAGGAGTCTTATTAAGGAAGTCAGGGCCTAATCCAACATGATGAAGATTTGGGCCTACTTTTTCCTCTATTAGGTGCAGGGTCTCTGGTCTAATTCCTAGGTCCTTGACCCACTTTGAGTTGAATTTTATGCATGGTGAGAAATAGGGGCTTACTTTCATTTTGCTGCGTATGTATTTCCAGTTCTCCCAGCACCATTTGTTGAAGAGGCTATCTTTTCTTTAATATATGTTTTTGGTGCCTTTGTCTAGTATGAGATAACTGTATTTACATGACTTTGTCTCTGTGTCTTCTATTCTGTACCATTGGTCTAAAGGTCTATTTTGGTGCCAATACCATGCCGTTTTTGTTACTATTTCTCTGTAGTATAGTTTAAGATCTAGTATAAAGGGACACTCCACTAAGGTAACCAGCGGCCACCATCTTGGAGAGCTGAAGTATCCACCGCCACTCTCCGACAGATTGCAACAACAAACAGGTGTGTGTCACCCAGCTCAGCCCCCATACATAGGGGGATTTCGCTTAAAATCTCTCCTAGACTTTCAGGGGGAGGGACTATCAGAGTGAGCCTGCATAAAGACTAAAGGAGAGCTAGAGGCACCTGACCCCCAACCCCCCCTCCCATCAGCGGCCAAAACAAAACCTGTCTAGCCAGCGCTGGGGGAGGGGCAAGCAGAAAAAATCAAAACCATAGAGTGCCGGGGATCCCAAAAGCCAACGGTGTGACCCCGGAGATCCAGGCTGTCTGATACGCGCAGCCTGCCCCGAGGCTACAGAAGGCGTGGCGCCCCAGAGAAGGGGTTAACCAGTCAGCAGGGAATTAAGTGGCTGCGACACGGTGGTATCCCACCAGCCAAGCCCAAGCCCGCACTGACCCCCGGGCTGAGTTCGGGATTGCTGACAGGGACGGAAGCGGTACAGCCCCTCCCCCCACAAGGGACACTCCACTAAGGTAACCAGCGGCCACCATCTTGGAGAGCTGAAGTATCCACCGCCACTCTCCGACAGATTGCAACAACAAAACAGGCACAGAGTACAGTTTGAACTGCCGAGAATCATCACTGAGGGGAAATCTGGTCTAGCAGGAGAAACCAAGGCTAGCAGGAGAAACCAGGAGCCTAGAGGCAAGGCCCTCGCGACTGGGCAGCGGTAAACTGCAGGCCCGCCGGCGACAGTTCACCCACTGCCCGCGTAACTGGGCGGTAGGAGAACGCCCTCCCGCTGGTGACGGATCACCTGCCCGCGGCCTGTGATACTGGGTGGCTGGAGTCTACCCGCCTGCCACGACCGGGAGCTGAAACCACACAGAGACAGTCCAGTCACACCCCCTCATTAGGGCACCCCGGCAAGGAGACTGGGGCCCGTCATAGCAGAGTAGTGTCGTCACTGGAGCTCGAACGTCGGAATTCCTTCCCAGCGGAATCCACGTTAGCAGTCATACTTCAACAACACAAAGGAGAGACATCAGAGTAATACAGAAACAAAACAAATCTATAGAGGAGAGCAGAAACACGACAATCAAAAAGAGCTCGAAAGTAACGTGGACAACATGAGAAAACAAGGGAAAAAAGGATTACAAACAATGCAAGACTACTCAATTCTACAGGAGGAAATAGAAACTTCAGAAACAGGTATAGGGAAAGAACTCAAGGCATACCTAACTCGAATGGAAAGGAATATTAGAGAAGACATGAGACAGCAAGTCCAAGAAATAAAAATATATTTTGAAAATGAATTAAACAAACAAATTCAAACGGCAAAGAACAAGCTCTACCAGGAGATAGAGATCTTAAAAAAAAATCAAACAATAATCCTAGAATTACAGGAAACTATAAACCAAATTAAAAACTCAAACGAGAATATTACAAATAGACTTGATCAAGTAGAAGTCAGAACATCAGATAACGAAGACAAGGTTTATCAACTTGAAAAGAATATAGTCAACACAGAAAAGATGCTTAAATCCCACGAGCAATCTATTCAAGAGATATGGGATGTCATAAAAAAACAAAATCTGAGAGTCATAGGGATAGAAGAAGGCACAGAGATTCAAACCAAAGGAATGGACAGCATATTGAATGAAATAATTCTAGAAAACTTCCCAGAGATGAAAGATGGAATGGATTGCCAAATCCTGGAAGCCTACAGGACCCCAAACATTCAAAACCATAATAGACCAACCCCAAGACATATAATTATGAAGATAGCCAACGTACAGAACAAGGAGAGAATATTAAAAGCTACGAGAGAAAAGAGGCAGATTACTTTCAGGGGTAAACCAATTAGGTTAACGACAGATTTCTCATCACAAACTTTGAAAGTGAGAAGATCCTGGAATAATGTATTTCAAACGCTGAAAAATAATGGATTCCAACCAAGAATACTATATCCAGCAAAATTGAGCTTCAAATTTGACAATGAAATTAAAATCTTTCACGATAAACAAAAGCTAAAAGAATTTGCAGCAAGAAAACCAGCTCTGCAAAGCGTTTTGAACAAAACACTACAAGAAGAGGATGTGAAAAATAGTGCCCAAAACTAACAGCAGGAAGTATCTCAGTAAAGGGGGAGGAAAATAACCAAAAAGCAAAACTAACCAAACTAAAATAAATAAATAAAGAAGCATGACTGGAAATACAAATCATATCTCAATTGTAACCTTAAATGTTAATGGCCTAAACTCACCAATCAAGAGACATAGGCTAGTGACCTGGATCAAAAAAACAAATCCAACAATATGCTGCCTTCAGGAGACTCATATGATAGGAAAAGACATACACAGGCTGAAGGTAAAAGGTTGGGAAAAATCATACCACTCACATGGCCCTCGGAAGCAAGCAGGAGTGGCCATACTCATATCGAATAAAATCAACTTCAAACCTAAGTTAATCAAGAAGGATAAAGAAGGTCACTATATACTGTTAAAAGGAACCATCCACCAACAAGACATAACGATCATCAATTTGTATGCACCCAACAATGGAGCTGCAACGTTCATAAAACAAACTCTCCTCAAGTTCAAGAGTCAAATAGACCACAACACAATAATTATGGGTGACTTCAACACACCGCTCTCGCCATTAGACAGATCCTCTAGACAAAAACTGAATAAAGAAACTATAAAATTCAACAGCACAATCAATAACCTAGACTTAACCGACATATATAGAATATATCAACCATCATCAAGTGGATACACGTTCTTCTCAGCAGCACATGGATCCTACTCAAAGATAGACCATATATTATGCCATAAGACAACTCTTAGTAAATATAAAGGCGTGGAGATAATACCATGCACCATATCTGACCATAATGGAATGAAATTGGAAATCAATGATAAAAGAAGGAAGGAAAAATCCTACATCACATGGAAAATGAACAATATGTTATTGAATGATCAATGGGTTATAGAAGACATAAAGGAGGAGATGAAAAAATTCTTAGAGTCAAATGATAACACAGACACAACATACCGGAATTTATGGGACACAATGAAAGCAGTTTTAAGAGGGAATTTCATTTCTTGGAGTTCTTACCTCAAAAAAAGAAAAAACCAACAAATAAATGAACTCACACAACACCTCAAAAATCTAGAAAAGGAAGAGCAAAACAACAGCAAATGTAGTAGAAGACAAGAAATAATTAAAATTAGAGCAGAAATCAACGAAATTGAAACAAAAGAAACCATTGAAAAAATAGATAAAACTAAAAGTTGGTTCTTTGAAAAAATAAATAAGATAGACAAGCCCTTAGCCATGCTAACGAAAAGAAGAAGAGAGAGAACTCAAATTACTAACATACGGGATGAAAAAGGCAATATCACAACAGACACTACAGAAATACAGAAGATAATTAGAAAGTATTTTGAAACCCTATATTCCAATAAAATAGAAGATAACAAAGATATCGATAAATTTCTTAAGGCATATGAATTGCCCAGATTGAGACAGGAAGACACACACAATTTAAACAGACCAATAACAAAAGAAGAAATAGAAGAAGCCATCAAAAGACTACCAACTAAGAAAAGCCCTGGACCAGATGGGTATACAGCGGAGTTCTACAAAACCTTCAAAGAAGAATTAATACCAATACTTTTCAAGCTATTCCAAGAAATAGAAAAAGAAGGAGCTCTTCCAAATTCATTCTATGAGGCCAACATCACTTTGATCCCAAAACCAGACAAAGATACTTCAAAGAAAGAAAACTACAGACCAATATCTCTAATGAACTTGGATGCAAAAATTCTCAATAAAATTCTGGCGAATCGAATACAAAAACATATCAGAAAACTTGTGCACCATGATCAAGTAGGATTCATTCCTGGGATGCAAGGATGGTTCAATATACGGAAATCAATAAATGCTATTCACCACATCAATAGACTTAAAGACAAGAACCACATGATCATCTCGATGGATGCAGAAAAAGCATTTGACAAAGTACAGCATCCCTTTATGTTCAAAACACTAGAAAAACTAGGGATAACAGGAACTTACCTCAACATTGTAAAAGCTATCTATGCTAAGCCTCAGGCTAGCATCATTCTGAATGGAGAAAAATTGAAGGCATTCCCTCTAAAATCTGGAACAAGACAGGGATGCCCTCTATCACCACTTCTATTCAATTTAGTTCTCGAAGTACTAGCCAGAGCAATTAGACAGACAAAAGAAATTAAAGGCATAAAAATAGGAAAAGAAGAAATTAAACTATCGCTATTTGCGTATGACATGATAATATACTTAACAGACCCAAAAGAGTCTACAAAGAAGCTGCTAGAGTTAATAAATGAATTCAGCAAAGTGGCAGGTTATAAAATCAACACGCATAAATCAAAGGCATTCCTATATATCAGCAACAAAACTTCTGAAATGGAAATAAGGAAAACCATTCCATTCACAATATCCTCAAAGAAAATAAGATACTTGGGAATCAACCTAACAAAAGAGGTGAAAGATTTATACAATGAAAACTACAGAACCCTAAAGAGAGAGATAGCAGAAGATCTCAGAAGATGGAAAAATGTACCCTGTTCATGGATAGGCAGAACTAACATCATCAAAATGGCGATATTACCCAAAGTTCTCTATAGGTTTAATGCGATGCCAATCAAAATACCAACGGCATTTCTTGTAGAAATAGACAAAGCAATCATGAAATTCATATGGAAAAACAAAAGACCCAGAATAGCAAAAGCAATTCTAAGCAGGAAGTGTGAATCTGGAGGTATAGCGATACCAGAGGTCAAACTGTACTACAAAGCAATAGTAACAAAAACAGCATGGTACTGGTACCAAAACAGGCGGGTGGACCAATGGTACAGAATAGAAGACACAGAGACTAATCCACAAAGTTACAACTATCTTATATTTGATAAAGGGGCTAAAAGCATGCAATGGAGGAAGGATAGCATCTTCAACAAATGGTGCTGGGAAAATTGGAAATCCATATGCAACAAAATGAAATTGAATCCCTTTCTCTCGCCATCCACAAAAATTAACTCAAAATGGATCAGGGAGCTAGATATCAAATCAGAGACACTGCGTCTGATAGAAGAAAAAGTTGGCTACGATCTACAAATTGTGGGGTCGGGCTCCAAATTCCTTAATAGGACACCCATAGCCCAAGAGTTAACAACAAGAATAAACAAATGGGACTTTCTTAAACTAAAAAGTTTTTTCTCAGCAAGAGAAACAATAAAAGAGGTAAATAGAGAGCCTACATCCTGGGAACAAATCTTTACCCCCCACACCTCCGATAGAGCCCTAATATCCAGAATGTACAAAGAACTCAAAAAATTAAACAATAAGATAGCAAATAACCCAATTAACAAATGGGCCAAGGACCTCAACAGACACTTCTCAGAGGAGGACATACAATCAATCAACAAGTTCATGAAAAAATGCTCACCATCTCTAGCAATCAGAGAAATGCAAATCAAAACCACCCTAAGATACCATCTCACTCCAGTAAGATTGGCAGCCATTATGAAGTCAAACAACAACAAGTGTTGGCGGGGATGTGGGGAAAAAGGTACACTTGTACACTGCTGGTGGGGCTGCAAAATGGTGAGGCCAATTTGGAAAGCAGTATGGAGATTCCTGGGAAAGCTGGGAATGGAACCACCATTTGACCCAGCTATTGCACTTCTCGGACTATTCCCTGAGGACCTTAAAAGAGCGCACTATAGGGATACGGCTGCATCAATGATTATAGCGGCACAATTCACAATAGCTAGACTGTGGAACCAACCTAGATGCCCTTCAATAGATGAATGGATAAAAAAAATGTGGCATCTATACACAATGGAGTATTATGCAGCACTAAGAAATGACAAAATCATAGAATTTGCAGGGAAATGGATGGCATTAGAGCAGATTATGCTAAGTGAAGCTAGCCAAGCCCTGAAAAACAAATGCCAAATGTCTGCTTTGATATAAAGAGAACAACTAAGAACAGAACAGGAAGGAAGAGCATGTGGAAAAGACTACAGTAAACAAAGACGAATGGGGGGAGAGAAACGGAGAGAGAAGGGAAAGCATATGGAAATGGTAGGAGACCTTCAAGGATACATAAAATTATAAGAGGCTATGAGGGGCAAGGGGGAGGGAAAAAAAAGGGAGAGAATTGAATAACAGCAGGGGAGGTAGAGAGGGAAGATGGGAGGGGAGGGGAGGGGAGGGGGGATAGTAGGGGATAGGAAAGGTAGCAGAATACAACAGACACTAATATGGCATTATGTAAAAATGTGAATATGTAACAGATGTGATTCTGCAATCTATATTTGGGGTGAAAATGGGAGTTCAAAACACAATTTGAGTCTAATGTATGAAAGATGATATATCATGAGCTCTGTAATGCTTTAAATAATCAATAAAAAATTAAAAAAAAAAGATCTAGTATAGTTATGCTACCTGCTTCACTCTTCTTGCTAAGCTTTGGTTATTATGGGTCTCTTATTTTTCCAGATGAATTTCATGATTGCTTTTCCTGTTTCCATGGGATTCTGATTGGAATTGCATTAAATCTGTATACTGCTTTTGGTAGTATGGTCATTTTAACAATATTAATTCTGTCTATCCAAGAACAAGGGAGATCTTCTTTAATTTCTTTCTCAGATCTTCTTTAATTTCTTTCTTAAGTGTTCTGTAGTTTTCATTGTTGACTTTCACCTCTTTTATTAAGTTGATTCCCAAGTATTTTATTTTATTTTGAGGCTAGTGTAAATGGGGTAGTTTTTCTACTTTCTATTTCAAAGGATTTGTCACTGATGTACAGAAATGCCTTTGATTTTTGGGTGTTGATTTTATATCCTATTACTTCGCTGAATTCATGTATTAGTTCTAAAAGTTTTCTTGTGCAATTTTTTTGGATCCTCTAAGTACAGAATCATGTCATTGGCAAATAGTGATAGTTTGAGTTCTTCTTTAACTATCTGTATCCCTTTAATTTTTTCATCTATCTAATTGCTCTGGCTAGAATTTAAATAGAAGTGGTGAAAGAGGGCATCCTTGTCTTGTTCCAAATTTTAGAGGGAATGCTTTCAATTTTTCTCCATTTAGAATGATGTTGTCTTGAGCTTAGAATAGATAGCTTTTATCATGTTAAGATATGTTCCTGTTATCCCTAGTTTTTCTAGTGTTTTGAACATGAATGGTTGCTATATTTCATCAAATGCTTTTTCTGCATATGAGATGATCATATGGTTCTTATCTTTAAGTCTATTGATGTGATGAATTACATTTATTGATTTCCGTAAGTTGAACCAACCTTCCATCCCCATTTGATTGTATATGTTTTTGTATTCAATTTGCCAGAATTTTATTGAGAATTTTTGCATCTATGTTCATTAGAGTTATTGGTCTGAAGTTTTCTTTCTCTGTTGTGTCTTTGTCTGGTTCTTGGATCAGGGTGATATTGGCCTCATAGAATGAGTTTGGAAGTACTCCCTCTTTTTCTATTTCATGGAATAATTTGAGGACTATTGAAATTAGTTCTTCTTTAAAGGTCTTGTAGAATTCAGCTGGTATCCATCTGGTCCTGGGCTTTTCTTGGCGGGCTTCAGATAGCATCTTCTATTTCATTGCTTGAAATTGATCTTTTAAATAGTGTATATCATCCTGATTCAACTTGGGCAAATTATATGAATCTAGAAATTTGTTGATGCCTTTTGTATTTTCTATTTTATTGGAGTACAAGTTTTCAAAATAATTTCTAATTATCTTCTGTATTTCTGTAATGTCCATCATGATATTTCCTTATTCATCATGGATGTTAGTAATTATTTTTCCTCTCTCCTTCTCTTCATTATCATGGATAAGATTTTGTCAACTTTATTTATTTTTTCAAAGAACCAACTTTTTGTTTTGTCAATTTTTTTCAATTGTTTCTTTTATTTCAATTTCATTGATTTCAGCTGTGATTTTAATTATTCCCTGTCTTCTACAGATTTTGGTGTTGATTTGTTCTTCTTTTTCTAGTGCTTTGAGATGTAATGTTAGGTCATTTATTTGTTGACTTTTTCTTCTTTTAAAGAATGAACTCCATGCAATGAGCTTTCCTCTTAGTACTGTGTTCATAGTGTCCCAAAGATTTTGGTATGTTTTATCAGTGTTCTCATTTACCTCTAAGATTTTTTAATCTCCTTTTTAATGTCTTCTGTAATCCATTGTTCATTCAATAGCATATTATTTAGTCTCCAGGTGTTGGAGTAGCTTCAATTTTTTTAAATTTTATCATTTATTTCTAAAATTTTATTTCATTATGATCTGACAGAATGCAGGGTAGCATCTCTGCTTTTTTGTATTTGTTAAGAGTTGCTTTGTAGGTAATATATGGTCTATTTTAGAGAAAGATCCATGTGCTGCTGAGAAGAAAGTGTATTCACTGTTGATGGATGAAATATTTTGTATATGTCTGTTAAGCCTAAGTTATTGATTGTAATGTTGAGTTCTGTAGTTTCTTTGTTTAGTTTTTGTTTGAAAGATCTATCCAGTGGTGAAAGAGGTGTGTTAAAGTAACTCAGAATTATTGTGTTGTGATCTGTTTGACTCTTGAACTTGAGAAGAGTTTGCTTGATGAACGTAGATGCTCCATTGTTTGGGGCATACATATTTATAATTGTTATGTCTTGTTGATATATGGTTCTCTTAAGCAGTATGTAATATTATTCTTTATCCCAATATTTCGATTAATTTTGGCTTGAAGTTGACTGTATTTGATATAAGGATAGAGACCTCTGCCTGTTTCTGTAGTCCATGTGAGTGGCATGTTTTTTCCCTAACCTTTCACCTTCAGTCTGTGGATGTCTTTTCCTATGAGATGTGTCTCTTGAAGGCATCATATGGTTGGGTCTTTTTTTTTAAATACTATTTGCCAGTCTCTGACTTTTGATGGTGAGTTTATTCCATTAACATTCAGGGTTATTATTGAGACATGATTTGTATTCCAGGTCATTTTGTCTATTTTTGTTAATTTAACTTGAATTGGTTTCTTCTTTGACTGGTTTTTTCCTTTAGTGTAATGCTTCCCTTTGCTGATTTTCATTGTTGTTTTTCATTTCCTCCTCATGGAATGTTTTGCTGATGATGTTCTGTAGTGCAGGCTTACTAGTTTTAAATTCTTTTAATTTTTGTTTATCATGGAAAGTTTTAATTTCATCATCAAATCTAAAGCTTAATTTTGCTGGATATATGATTTTTTTGTTGGCATCCATTTTCTTTCAGAGCTTGATATGTGTTGTTCCAGGATCTTCTAGATTTCATTGTCTGAGTTGAAAAATCTGCAGAAATTCTATGGGTTTCCCCCTATATGATTCCTGTCTCTTGTGGCTTTTAAAATTTTCTCCTTGTTCTATATGCTAGGCATTTTCATTATAATGTGCCTTGGTGTAGATCTGTTGTGATTTTATACATTTGGTGTACTATAAGCCTCTGATATTTGATTTTCCAATGCATTCTTCAGGTTTGAAAATTTTTCTGATATTATTTCATTGAATAGGTAGTTCATTCCTTTGGCTTAGAACTCTTTGCCTTCCATTTTCCCAATAATTCTTAAATTTGGTCTTTTTAAGTTATCCTATAATTCTTGAGTCTTCTGTCATGGTTTCTTACCATCTTTACTGTGTGGTCAGCTTTATTTTCAAGATCATATATTGTGTCTTCATTATCTTAGGTTCTGTCTTCCAAGTGATCTAATATGTTGGTGATACTTTTTATTGAGTTTTTAATTTGGTTTATTGTTTCCTCATTTCAAGGATTTCTGTTTTTTTTCCACAACCTCTATCTCCTAATTGAAGTAATCTTTTGCTTCCTGTATTTGCTTATGTAGCTTTGTATCAAAATGATCTTTTGCTGTCTGTATTTGCTGTCTTATATCACCCTTTAATTCACAGAACATTTTAATTATGTACATCTTGAACTCCTTCTCTGTAATTTCTTCTGCTGTGGTGGTCATGGATTCTAATAATGTAGTATCTTGGTTTGTTTGGGGCACTTTCTTCCCTTGTTTTTTCATGTTGTTCATGGGTCTTCCCTTCTAGCACTGTGGATCCAAGATGTTAAGAGTATTTACCCTATAGGCTTATAGTGTCCCTGCAGGGTTCCAATACCTCTCCTTTAGAACAATATAAACAGATCCTAATACAAACAATATACAGCCTAAACCAAATAGCTGCCATTAAGACATTTATGGTTTTGTCACAATAGACAGAAATGATGAGTTCAATAATTATCTACAATATAAACAGTAGGTTTGCAAAGGGGGCTACAGTCTCTAATGGTAAACAAAGAGAAAATGAGGGGAGGGGTGTAGGATGAGATTCTTGGTAATATATTTGCGTTCCCTCCCATATACTACTAGTATTCAGAAGAGAAACACATGTTCTTAGACTATAGAAAAAACTGAAAAAGTGGAAAAACTACCTACAGAGAAAAATTTAAATATAAATTTAAGTAGAATAAAATATATGGAAGATTGGAGATATTAAATACTTCCCTCCAAGAGAGTCAATTCTATTTTGTGAAATCCAGCTGATTTCTCTTTAACTTGGTTATACTTTTGCTGACTTGGAGGAAGAAGATTTTACTATGCAAAATCATGCAGTAAGTGTGTGATTCTCAAATTTCTCTGACTCTCAGACCATACTTTTAACCATTTTTGCTGAGAGCTTTCAATATGCCAAGGTTGACCCTAGGCACTTTATATCATCTCACTAAATCTGCACTAGCAAAGTGGATATTATTACCCTGATTTTATAAATGAGAAACACACTTACAGCCACTGAGTCATATGCCCCAAGGCAATTAGGTGTTTTTCTTTTTAAATAATTTTTTAGAGCCTTTTTAGTTTGAGTGCAAAATTGAGAGGAAGGCTCAGGATTCCCCATACACCCCTGGCAACACATACATTATCAGTGTCCTTCACAGGAGCTATACTTTTGTTGCAAATGGTGTGCATGCACTGACATCATCAGCACCAAAAGTTCACAGTTTATGTTAGGGTTCATTCCCAGTATTATACAATCTATGCATTTGGATAGGCAGTTAGGTTTTTGAGGCTGGTCTTTCTGAGGTAATTGTGTGCACACATGCCTGTGTGTATGTGCATGTATATATATATATAAGAGAGAAAGAAAGGGCAGGGATGGGGGTGGGAGGGTAGGGTGGCTTAATTCTAAATTAAGAAACCTCCTGGGACTAAAGGTGTTCCTATGATGAAATACTTTCTTGTAGCTCAGTGCTCCTCAAATTCGGTGGCAGTTTAAAAAAATTCCTGATTCTTAGTCTATACCACAAAACAAAGAAAGCAGACTCCTGAGGAGGGAATCAGGCATCAACATTTGGGAGGTATCCTAGGTGATGTTAGTGGCAGCAAAGTGAGGCACAATGCTACAAACTCCCCTTCCACTGTGCCATTGGGTTTCTGCTCCCACTTATGCATACTTAAAAATAAAAGGGTAACCTTAACTCCAATGACTTCAAAATAGTGGAATGATCTTTTCTGTTAAATATTTTTTAGCTGTTTTGATGGACCTGTATTTAATTTATTTATATGTGGTGCTGAGAGTCAAACCCAGTGCCTCACACATTGCTAGGCAAGCGCTCTACCACTGAGCTACAACCCCAGCCCTGGAATAACTTTAGAACTAAGAACCAATACTTTTCTCCCTACCTCGGAATGACCTGATAGAAAGCAAAATGTCTGTGAGCTGATGAGAATCAATAGCTATGTAATAATACCTACTGATCGGGACGGGGGGGTTCTAAAGAGTGCTTGAAGGGTAATTGTTGACTTAACAAGATTGAGAGAAGTAGTAATACACAAAGATGAACTTGTCTCCAAATGTCTCTGCCAACTAAACTGGATGCTACACTCAGTGCAGAGTCATTTGTTTCCCGGTGGGTTTTCCCACGTTGGAAGCATAGGAGTGGAAGGCTGTACCACGTCTTGGGAACAGTAGGCACACTGGTTCAAAGTCCATCCTATGGTTACTGTCTCGCTCTTGCCAGTGTCCTTATAATTATGAGTTCCAATATCTTCTTCTCTAGTCTTTTCCTCTCCTAAGACATTTCAGGACAACTGCCCAGTGTAACCAAGTTTCACAGCCCACTGCGCCTGAGCCAAATTTGTCTTTTGGTTTTTTTTTTGTTGTTGTTGTTGTTATTGTTGTATGTTTTTTATATATTAGACTTTGTTGTTAGAACACTTTTAAAAATTGAACAAAAATATACAGAGCTCCCATGTTCCCCTTCTTTAGCCCCCTCCCAGTTTTCCCTATTATAAACATCTTGCATGAAGTATGACATGCTTGTATTACATAGTTTACATTAGGATTCACTCCATGTTGTGCAAAAAATATTAGTACCTGCTGACACACTGGTTAACAGTTTCCCCTGCGATTCTTGAGGCTAATCACTGAAATAAGATCTCATGCTTAGCTCCCTATTTAACCCCACCTGAGATTATCTTCCACAATAATCAAATGAAATATGTCTTCTTGCATTCTGATGAGTTTGGCAATCATCAAGAGGGCCTGGGGCAGCTACCCTCTCTAACATGTCCATTGTGTAACATGTGAGGAACTGCACATGGGCAAACTTGTTAGTGATAAGACATAGCCCCAGGAAATACTGATCTTTATTCTTGAGATTTGCAGAACTGAAAAGCATCATGTGATTAGGCAAGTAGGATCAGTGTGTCATTTAGCCACAAGACTTCACCTGTGAGAAGGTGCCCAATGGTCTGCAATCACACATTTCCTATGTAAACCTAAATCAGTCTTCTGGCACGATGGACTGTGGACAAGAGTCTTCCCTCTTTGCCTTTAGCCAGCTTTTAAAATAAAGTCGACTTCCTTGCCCCTACACCTTGTGTCTCAACCTAATTGGCCTGTGGTGGGATGGGCTGCTGAAGCCTGGGAACAATTTTTGGTGAGCTAGCCAGCAGGACTGCTGCCTCTGGGAGCCAACCCTACAGCAAGGAAACTTTGGACAGTCACTAGCAACAGCCAGGATCCTTTTATTCCTGAGACTCTCCCTTGCCTTCCTGAGGTGACATAGGCTTCCCAAAAGCATTTTATTGGCACAAGGAATTGATATTTGGGTGAAACGACATTGGGAGTTCCCTTTCTTCCCTGCTTACAGCTTTTGCCATTTGAAACTTGGTACCATTAGGCAGATGAAATACTTGTTGGATTCTGTACCCGGTTTTTTGTTTTGTTTTGGTTTGTTTTTTGGTCTGTGCTTTGGGCATACAGCCAAGTAGGAAGCTTGATGTTTGGTCCAAACAGTAGCTCACTTGGGTACATTCTGGAAAAATGGTCTGAGTTTGGTTACCCTCCTGGTCCAAGAAAGAGATGACTGATTTTCTATTATAATACTCTATGGCCACAACATACCTTAGAATCTAGAGAAAATAAGTCTGAGAGACACTTTAGGCAGAATTTCATTCACACTCACTAAGGTAAATTGCCCTTGGGATTCCTAGAAACAGCTTTGGCCAAGGTGGCTGCGGCTGCTCTTTTTTAACAAGGATTTGTACCATCGACCACATGGTATCACCTTACAGCCTTCCTCTGGTTCTGTGAGCCTACTGTAATATTTTTGTTTGATTGGCATGCCTAATTTAAAAATAGTTAAAGGATTTTTGGTTCTTTATTTTCCCTTCAGCTGACCTTCTTGCCTATACTCATCTGAAAATGAGAAAAGGACAGGGGGGAGTAAAAGAAGCTTAAAAAAAAATCAAGCTGTTATGGGAACTGCTTCACCTGAGAAATTTTGGTCCACAGATTTAAACATAATTTGAATTCAACTATCTTTTCTATAAACTGGTATGTTTGAAATGATAAAAATCCCCTGAGGAATTCGAATCACAGGGGGTTACAGGTTAATAAGGGCACAAATGAGTTAACTTAAATTTGTTGGTAAAATAAAAATGAAGATATCTTCAGGATTCTTAGCATACTGGTTTTCCCAGTTTTGGGTCAGTCAGGATTATATTTTTCTCTGTTGTATGTTTAAGACCCTCCAAAAATATGTAATATTTATAGTATCTATTGTTTTCTGTTTCAAGTATAGCAACTTTCAGGGCTTTGCTTTTGGCACACAAACAACTTGAAATGATGGAGATTTTCATATGCTTACCAGTTTTTGTAAGTAATCTAGGCATGACTCTTAAAGGTAAATAAGTGCTTATAATTTTACTGTAAAGAAAAAAATGTCTGAGTCATTTTTAAGTGAGTCAGAATACTGAAATAGCAATTGCAAAGTATAAATTTAAGTACCCTTGGAAGGAGGATGCATATATTTATGTCCCTTAATATGTTCTCACAAATTGTTGGTATGTGGAAAAAGTTTCCATGTGTAATTCTATATGGAAAAGACAAAAAGAGATTAAGAGAAGAGGGCTGAAACAGCAAGCTGGGTTTCATCCTCGGGCACCAGACAGGGAACCCAATTTGGTTGGGGACCCTCCTCTAGGAAAGGGCAATGACAAGGACTGGAAGGCCAAGTCTGAATTCAAGCTAATCAGTTTTTTAATTGATGCTTCTGTCACCTGAATGGGCAAACAGGATCCTGGAAGAGAAAAAGAAAATTTAAAAGCCCAAGTTTTACAAATACCCCTAAAGGAAGACAAGGTAAAACCTAACTTAAAGCAATATCTGCTAAAACAGGAAGCACAGAAGGCATACCACCTATTTTCAAATGATTCTTGGACATGTATTCCCCCTGTAAAAAAAAAAAAAAGTCAAAATTGAATGAATGCCATCATCTGTGGGAGAAGGGGAAGAAAAATAAAATAGTTTATTTTTGATTTGGTATTATTTCTTCCTTGAGGGTTTGATACAAATCATAAAGGAGCTGTATGGAGCTGTAGTTTTCTTTGTGGTAATGAATTTAACTGTGAATTCAATGCCTTAGTAAGCAGACGATGCTTCAGATTACCAAAGTTCACTCATGAAGAAATAATTTGTGAATTTTAAGAAATTTGTCTATTTCATGTAAGTGGTTGAATTTTTTTGGAATAAAGCTATTTCACTATATATTTCCTATCCTTTTGGTATCTCTATGGTAATGACCTCTGCCTTATTTGGATATTGATAATTTGTATTATTTTTTTTCTAAACAACCTAAACTCTATCCTTTTTTAAAATTTTTAATTATCTCAAAGAAAATAACTTTTTCTTTCATGGATTTTTCCCCTATTTTTCTGTTTTCTCCTGTTTTGTTTTCCATTTCTTTGATCTGATCTTTATTTCCTTCTACTTATTTCAGCTTGAATTTTCTATTTTTAAAAATGGAATCTGAGGTTCTTGATTTGAGACTTCTTTATGCATACAGTGTGCTTTTATAGACATCATGGAGTTAGTGGTTGGTTTTTTAATGTACTCTAACAGTACGTGTCTCTTGACTGGTGTATTTAGAACACTCACATTTGAAATGATTAGTGACGTGGTTAGATTTTTGCCCACTACATTATTATAACTGTGTTTTAGTCATGATGCCTGTTTGTTTTACTTTCTTCCTCCTCTCTTTCTGTTTCCCATTGATTTAATTGAGCATTTTATATGATTGCATTGTCTCTTCCTTTAGCATTTCAGCTATGTTCTCCTTAAAAATATGTAAGTGGTTATCCCCAAGTTTACATTATACAGTTACAACTTATCTAAGTCTGTCTTTACAGGACACAGTACCACCTCATGTGTAGTACAGGCATCTCATAACACAGTCACCCTGATTCCTCACTGTTCCTTATAGCTGAGTTGTCACTCGTCTCACTTATGCATATGCTGTAATTTATCAATACATTCTTACCATAGTTACTTCAAACAAGCAGTAAGCTTTTAGATCAGTTAAGAATAAGAATGTTAAAACAGTTTTACTTAATGGATTCCTCCTCCTGCATTCTTCCTGTCTGACTCTTTCAACACTTTCTTCCCCTCCATTTTCTTCTTATTTAGCATGGTAACACTCTGTTTCTTACCAGAGATCCTAGGTATTGGATGCATTTTTCTCCCTCTTGATACTTGCAGTATTTCCTTCAGTATCTTTAGTTTGTCAAAAATCTGAAGATAACATTTGCTTTTTTTTGGTGTTTATCCTGCTTCCTGCAGGTTTGGTTTCTGTCATTAATTTTGGAAAAAATCTCAGGCATTATTATAACAAATACTTCTTATCTATTATTTCTTCTTCTGGTATTTCTGTTCCTTTGGTGCTGCACATTTTACAACTCATCATACAATATTATATCTATTCTGTTGTATTTTTCCATTCTTTTTTCTCCTTGTACTTCAGCTTGCTAAGGTTCTTATGGACATATCTTCAGACTCTGATTATTTCGTTGTAAGTGTCCACCCTACGCATGAGTTCATCGAAGCTGTTATTTATATTAGAATATTTAAAAGTTTTAACACTTAACTCTTGGAGTTTCCATCCTTCCTATAAAACCCATATGATCTTGAACTTTTCTGCTATTTTTCCATTAGGTCTTTTATATATTAATGATAGTTGTTTGATATTCCTTGTCTCTGTTTTATGAATCTATATGCTATAGGAGGAGAAGGTTCTGTATCTGTTTATAAATATATAAAAACCAGCAAAGTATGAATGAAATTTGGATCCTATGGTGATATTCTAAGCAAACTCTACATTTGAGTTATTTTAATTAGGTCATCAGTTTTGCTTCATTATATTTAAACATCTTCACTTATTATTAAGATCTTATATATGGTTTTCACTTACCCATGTACCACCTGGTAGCTTTTCTCCACATTGATGTATCTCAGTGCCATCTTGCCAACCAATGACAACATTCTTGGAGGATGCCATCATGGCCTGTCATTGATGTGAAGTCCTTTGGCTTACTTAACAAGCTCCCTCATTACCACTCTCCACCCTGCCAGGAATCAATGGCCAATAGCCATTGATAAATTTTGGGGCCTTTGTGTGGCAGATTGCCCAAAATATTGAAGAGATCAAGGGCATTCGGATGGAGTTTGGACAGAGAAAAGTAATCTTATTAAAATTCTTTCCACTCCCACGTGAAGCCTGACAATATGAATCTAGTATGGAGATTTCAAGGCGATTGCATTTTATACAGGAAATTTGTCACTTAGCCTCATTTTCCTTTGCTAGCCTGGCTTTTAAGATCTTGGATTGGACCCAGGAAATAGTAAATTATGCATAAGCTTCTCACAAATCATTCCTGAGTCTTCAACCTGAAAAACCATATCTAGATTGCCTAAGGATGTATTTCTACATGGGGGAGATTTCATCTGAAACTCTTCTTTTTATTGTTTCTGTTTTTAGATATGTGTGACAGAAGGGTGTACTTTGACATATTATCATATATGGAGTGCAACCCATTCCAATTTGGATGCCATTCTGTGGGTATACATGATGTGGAGTTACACTGGTTGTGTATTCATGTGTAAGAAGGAAAGTTTGCTCCAATTCATTCTGTCTTTCCTATTCCCATTCTCCCTTCCTTCCCATTTCTCTAGTCTAGTGAACTTCAATACTTCCCTTCCCCTCCTCCCTTATAATGGTTTAGTATCTATATATCAGAGAGAACATTCAGCCTTTGTTTTTTGTTGTTTTTTTTTTTTTTTGGCAGGGAGGGGGGATTGGCTTATTTCACTTAGCATGATATTCTCCAGTTCCATGCATTTACTGGCAAATGCCATAATTTTATTATTCTTCTTTATGGCTAGGTAATATTCCATTGTGTATTTATACCATATTTTCTTTATGCATCCATCTGTTGAAGGTTACCTAAGTTGGTTCCATAGCTTGGTTATTGTGAATTTAGCTGCTATAAACATTAATATGGCTGTATCACTGTAACATGCTGATTTTCAGTCCTTTGGGTTTATTCCGAGGAGAGGGATAACTGGGTCAAATGATGTTTTCATTCCAAGTTTTCTGAGGAATCTCCATATTGCTTTCCAGAATGGTTGCACCAATTTGCAGCAATGTATGAGTGAACCTTTACCCCACATCCTCGCCAACATGACTGAAATAAGATGGAATCTCAGTGTAGTTTTAATTTGCATTTCTCTAATTGATAGAGATGTTGAACACTTTTTCATATATTTTTTGACAATTCCGATTTCTTCTTTAGTGAAGTGTTTGTTCAGTTCCTTTGCCCATTTGTTGATTGGGTTATGGTTTTTTGTGTTAAGATTTTTGAGTTATTTGTACATCCTGGAGATTAAAGTTCTATCTGAAGTGCAGCCTTTAAAATTCTATCCTTATTCTGTATGTTAAGCATTTTCATAATAATGTGCCTTGGTGTGGGTCTGTTGTAATTTTGTATATTTGGGGGTCTTAAAGCCTCCTATATTTGGTTTTCCATTTCATTCCTAAAGTTTGGGAAATTTTCTGATGTTATTTCATTGAAAAGATTGTGCATTATTTTGGTTTTTATCTCTGAGCCTTCATCTATCCCAATAAATCTGAAGTTTGATCTTTTCATGTTATCCCATATTTTTGGATGTTGTGTTCATGGTCTCTTAACATCTTTTCTCCATTATCAACTTTATTTTCTAGATTACATATTTTGTCTTCATTGCCTGAAACTTTGTTTTTATGATTTTCATGATTACATTTATTTTTTTAACATTTAATTTTTAGGTATAGCTGGACACAATGCCTTTATTTTATTTATTTATTTTTATGTGGTGCTGAGGATGGAACCTGGGGCCTCGCACGTGCTAGGCGAGTGGTGTATTGCTGAGCTACAACCCCAGCACCACAAATTATGTTTATTGATTTCCATATGTTGAAACCGATCAACATGTTAAGAAATTAAGGAGTCATATCCACTATGGTGGACAAAATCGTCAGTGTGTTCACTGTCTGTGCCCAGCTGATTTTCTTTTCATTTCATCTTCAGGTATGGTCTAAGCCTAGGAGTATGAGCTGTGGGTTGTTGCAGCCTTCCTTCTTGTTGTGTTGCTCACCAGGTTGAAGGTTGGGGTTTGAGACTTCCCAATTTCCCTTGCTGGAAGATTGGTGTGGGCAGGCTGGGTGGCAAGCCTGGAGGTGAAGTGGCATGCCAGGGAAGCTGGGTTGTAGGAGGCGAAGTAACAGGCCACACCTGAGAGGCAGATGGATGAGGGCCAGGCACTGGATCCTGTGGGCCCTAGGCAAAGCTGTGTGTTGGAACAGGCAGGTCTGGTGGCTAAGCTGCAGGTGTAGTCATTGGAGCTGAGGTGAGGGGGTGAGAGGCTGTGGGTGGGTGGGGGCGTTGGGAGACTGGGGACTGGGAGCCACAGGGCCCTTGTGAGTGCCAGGCTAGTGCCAGAGCTGACTCTTCAGGACTGTGGATGCCAGACTGAGGAGTGAGCCAGGGACTAGGTGGGTGCCAGGACCTGGTGAGTTACCAGGTGGTGGACCCTGGGAATGTGTTGGGTCATGTACCTCTGGCTAAACAAGCTGAGAGCAAAATGCCCTCTGACCCATCCTTTCAATCTGCCGACCTTCTCTAGCCAGTCCCACCAGTCCCTGATAGCTGCAGGACTCACGGGATTGAGGAGAGATGGACTCTCTCAAGGCTCTCTAACCTGTGTTTCCCTGGGGGAAATGCTCCCAGGTTCTGACTTTCCACAGGTCTGCTAGGCTCAGTCAGGTCCAGGTAGCCCTAGCTGCAAACTCATGGATCTGGGTTTCCAGTCCATTGGCTCTGCCTTGCTTCAGTCCCAAGATGGCTCCAGGTCCACCTCAGGATTTTTCACTCTAAGCCTGGCTGGTTGAGTTCTGGGAGCCGAGCTGGGAGAAATGCTGCCTCATGCCCAACCACCATCTTGCTTCCTGTCCCCGCTAAAAACTCTTATTTTCTACACCAAATATATAATTCTATCTCATTTTCTCTTGACCTTAAAGACCAAGATGGTGTATTTTGGAACACTTTCATGTCTTTCCCATCCACCCACCCAGATATTAAGACCCAGGAAGACTTCAGATGGGTGCTATCTTGCCCAGAGAAAAGTTCCAGGGAGGAGGATTCTTTCCACTAATTTTTGCCTGAAATACCTGAAGTGAATCTGGTGATTTTATGTGGAATCCCTCTCTCCTCCATTCTTGCCCAGTTTCAACAGGCTCAAGGAGATACCTCTGACAGCTATAGGCCATTTGATAGCCCTCTTCAAATTTACAAGCTTGGCGAGCAGGTCTACTTGGGAGCATCTCATTTTATTAAGTCTTTTGCTCTCTCATTGTCATGCAGCCAGCACTGCTAATCTGCTTTGTTAATTATCTACATTTTTCATATATACACCAGTCTTTTGTTTTTCCAGAGTATTCTTTGGGAGAATTAACCAGGCATTTGGATAATCTTTTTCTCCTATTCATAAAATACTAAAGTAAAAAGTCTTAAAGTCATGTCAACATCTTTTCAGGGACCACAAGCCAAAAATTCAGAATCCATATGCTGAATTTATACATAAGAAGTATTTCTAGATTGATTTATTTTTACCTTTTACTCACTGTTGCCTTGTTTGGGCAATATTTTCTCCATTTAGTTTATTATAAATTGGACTATGTCCTTTATTCCTTGAAAAAATTGCCACACTGATTAAGCAGACCTCCATTTTATGGTCTAGTAAACAGAAAAATTGAAAATCTCTTTTAATATATGGGGAGTAATACTTGTGAAAATAATGAGATTTTTTTTTTCAGAAGGTTATCTTATGTAGTGGACTAGGTATAGTGGCACTGAATTCCTTTTGAAATGACACAATAGGATTTGGGACATTTTGTGCATGCATTATGGATGAAATAAGGTGGGGAGGGTCCATCTGTCTATTCACCTCCCTCCTATCTGCTGTAATATCTGTTCAAAGCCATGCTGCAGTCCTTACTATCTTTCTCAATCTATTGGAAAACTGTCTCTTTCATACTCATTCTGTTATGAGTGTGAAACTGAAGCAGCTGAGCAAAGTCTACTTCCAAAAGCTTTTTGCTCATAAATTTCCTATAGGAATGTGTAACTTTGATGATTAAATTTTTCCTACATCCTCCAGATGTAGGATTTTAAAAAAAGTCATATGCACCTCTAGAAAAGTTATATTAACTGGACCTGGGAACACAGAAATTATTACAGTGCTTGTAAGAAGCTGGTGGCTGGAGAGGGGGTTGAAGGAGAAGTGGTCTGCCAGCCTCCTGTATGATCCCTGAGCCCCAGGACCATATTCCCAGTGTGTATGGATAATCTCCAGGCTTATTCTTCATTTTCCCTGATCTGTTTTCACCACAAACACCTCAAGCTGCTTCTTGGGCCTTCTTTTGATTTTACACCTCTCCTTCCTATTCATTTAACTGGCTTATCTCTTAAAAATCAGATTCAGGCAAGAGATATATGAAGAAAAGCATAACATTTTACAAAACATATATGTTTTAAATAAAGAATCCAAATAAAGGAAAAAGCATACCAACCTTCCTGAATGGAAAGATTTACTATGGTGGAAACATCAAGTCTTCAAATTACCATACATTTAATTAATTATGATGAGAATTCTAATGGGTTTCTAAAAAAACCCCTCTATGATTTAAACTTTATATAGAAGACTAGCTGAGTATAAAGTTATTAGAAATATAAATTAGCAAGACCAGATTTTAATAAGAGAGTAAAGCTTACTATGAAACTGCTATAACCAAAAAAAGTACACGATTGGTGCAAGAAAACGTATTGAGCTGCATGACTGATCTTTACTGTTTGCCAACAAAAATCAAACTCATAATATTTATCTTACTAATCAAAAAAATATAGGAAAAGTTATGTTTTTATTCTCTTACATTTTTGAGACAAAAGTTTCCAAAATATCCACATTTGCAACAAATTAATATTTTATAAACCTACAGTGAGTGAATTCTACTGGAAAGAATTTGTAGGGGACAGCAGTGAACTATAAGGCTGTTAAATTTCTAGCTACAATCTATTCATAGTTTTTCACCTCCTCTTATCCATCCTTCCTTGATTTTTTTTGTATAAATTTCACTTAATATCTTTTCCACAAATACTGTCTCATGTGTAAAAATGGATGTGTACAATGACAAAAAAGGTTAATGTTTTGTAAGGAAACAAAAACCCAAATCATATATCTTTTTAAAATTAATTTATTTTAATTAGATATATATGATAGCAGAATGCATTTTATTTCATTGTACACAATTGCAGCACAACTTTACATTTCTATGATTGTACACCATGTAGTGTCACACCATAAGTACAGTCATACATGTACCTAAGGTAATGATGTCCACCTCATTCCACCATTTTTCGTGTCCCCATGTACCCTCCCTACCCTCCCTACTCCCTTTTTGCCCAAAGTTTCTTCATTTTTCCCATGCCTCCCTACTCTCCATTATGTATCAGCATCCATTTATCAGAGAGAACATTCAGTCTTTAGTTTTTTGGAATCAGCCTACTTCACTTAGTATGATATTCTCCAACTTCATCCATTTACCAGCAAATGCCATAATTTTATTCTCTTTTAATGCTGTGTAATATTCCATTGTGTATATATACCACAGTTTCTATATCCATTCATCTATTGAAGGGCATCTAGGTTGCTTCCACATGTAGCTACTGTGAATTGAGCTGCTATGAACATTGATGTGGCTGCATTACTATAGTATGTTGATTTTAAGTCCTTTGGGAATAGACTGAGGAGTGGGATACCTGGGTCAAATGGTGGTTCTATTCCAAGTTTCCTAAGGAATCTTTATACTGCTTTCCAGATTGGTTGCATGAATTCACAGTCCCACCAACAATGTATGAGTATGCCTTTCCCCCACATCCTCGACAACATTTATTATTGTCTGTGTTCTTGATAGCTGCCATTCTGACTGGTGTGAGATGAAATCTTAGAGTAGTTTTGATTGCATTTCTCCAGTTAGTAGAGATGTTGAATATTTGTTCATATATTTGTCAGTCAAATGATTGTATATCTTCTTCTGAGAAATGTCTGTTCAGCTCCTTAGCCAATTTATTGATTGGGTTGTTTGTTTTTTGGGTGTTAAGTTTTATGAGTTCTTTATATATCCTGGAGATTAGTGCTCTATCTGATGTGTGTGTGGCAAAAATTTGCTCCCAAAATGTAGGCTCTCTGTTCACCTCACTGATTGTTTCTTTTGTTGAGAAGAAGCTTTTTAGTTTTGAGTCCATCCCATTTATTAATTCTTGATTTTATTTCTTGTACTTCAGTAGTCTTGTTAAGGAAGTTGGAGCCTAATCCAACATGATGAAGACCTGGGGCTACTTTTTCCTCTATTAGGCACAGGGTCTCTGGTCTAATTCCTAGGTCCTTGGTCCACTTTGAGCTGCATATATCTTTTTATTCTCTCTCTAAAATAAATACTGGGGAGGTATCATAGAATACTTTTAGTCCACTTTTTCTTAGGGGGTGGGTACCGGGGATTGAACTCGGAGGCACTTGGCTACTGAGCCACATCCCCAACCCTGTTTTGTATTTTATTTAGAGACAGGGTCTCATTGAATTGTTTAGCACCTTCCTTTTGCTGAGGCTGGCTTGGAACCAGGCTGGCTTTTGCTGAGGCTGATTTTGATCCTCTTGCCTCAGCCTCCCAAGCTGCTGGGATTACAGGTGTGTGCCACCACGCCCAGCATAGTCCAGTTTGTGAAGTCTCTCAATACAACTAACTTAAGAGTTTGTTTGAAATTATAATATAAGCTTTGTATTTTCAATAAAGCTGGAAATGCTTATTCTTTTGCATCTATATCCTCACCTCTAGAGCTTCCCTGAGTGGGCCTCCTATTGTTGCTTTCTTCATATTCAAGAGGTTTCTGGGAGCTATCTAAAGGAGGCAGCAAGACATAAGTAACCTCCACAGAGCCAGTCTACTTTCTTTAATTTCTCTCTCTCATTTTAGTATTAGGAAAATCATATTTGCTTCCTAATTATTTTAGGTGTCCCATGAATTCCTACACCATGTCTTCAGCTGACATAAGTCTAGTCACCTCTACTAACTTCAGAAGACCCTGTACATTCTCTAAGAGTGAGAAAGAAACTGAGGTAGGGAGGAAAGATAGAGGAGAGGGGAAAGGACTAGATGGCTGTCAGATTGTCTTCTACAGCAGGCTGGATTTTTGCTACACAAAGCAACCCACACTACTCCCTCCGGCTTCACTCCTCAGTGATCTCTGCATCACACCCTCCCTTCCTTTGCACAAGCAGAGCAGTCTCTCCCTTTCTTGATGTACTCTTCTGAAACATCTGTCTTTCTTTGGCATCTTCTCTGTACATTCACTTGATTTTTCCTAACGAAAGGCATTTGGTTGTGGGTGCTCTGTGTCCCACAGCTACCACTGAGACCTGGTCTGAAGCTCACACGGCCTGGGGAAGGTCCCCCACAAGCACAGTGGCTACAATGAGAGACTGTCTTCATTGTTCTAGATATTTCAGTCCCTCCTAACCTGTCCCTTGCTTAGCCAAGTTAGCTTCATTACCTTGCTTATTAATTATCACTTCCTCCCAACTGCTGCCCCTCTGGGTTTCTCAGTTCAGATAGGACCCCCATTCTAGTGCATTTTTCTTATCATCCCTCCGCCCTCAGGAATAGATGGAGGAATAGGAGTTTGGAGAGGGAAAAGGTCATCAGGGTCCTTATTCATAGTTTAAAATTAACTTTCTGATAAACAAAAGACCAATTTTGCAATATTTCTTCTTAAAATTAAAACAACAGTTGTAAAAAAAAATTTTATTGCTTTACCCAGGGGAGACAAGTTAGCACACAAATCTTTATCTCTGCAAATTCCCACAAATCTGTAACCAGACCATTCTTACTACCTATAAATAACAATTCTAGGATTTTTTTAATATATAAGACTTACGGCAATGGTAGATGTACTCCAGGACATTTTTATCCAAAGTTATTCTCTCTGCATGTGATATGTTAATCTTTACAAGTGAACATAGATTTCTTTTGGACAAAAGAGAAGAAAACAGTCATTTCGTAAATATAACAGAATATTTATGAAACAAAGTAGACATATAGTTTTAAAAATGAAATTCTTGACTGTTACATATATTGGTTTTTAAATTCATGAAATGAAAAGCGGGATATAAATTTTCCTTTGCCCTCCCCAGCCCCCCAAGTTCTAAATTCTTATTTATTGTTTCTCTTTATCTCTGTCTCTCTTCTTTAAAAACTAATTTTTTTAGGAGCTTATCTTGAAGTCTCTGGTTGAGAAAATAAGCCAGAAAACTAAATAGCTTCCTGCCCTGATTCTCTGACAGCAATTGATGTCACTGCTTCATTATTTTTTTTTTTAGAAGTCTTAGAAATGCTCTATTTTTTCCAAAGATATTACATAATTTTCTGAGATGACAGTCTAAAGTAAATACTGTCTTATTATTTTTTGACTATACTTTTTTTTCCAGAAATCATTGTTATAAAATTTAGAAAGTAGATTTCTTGACCAAATTCTGGTAGGAGTCATTGCTGAAGGTTTTCACCTCAGTTCGTTTGGTTTTGAAAGGTTATCTCATGTATTTTCATCGGCAGCTCATTTTCCTTCATGTGTGCCATGACCTTTTGCATACACCTCAACTTTCAATATTTTAAGCAAGCTGTTCTATCTATGAATATGAAAAGGTGACCTCTGTGAGGGAAAACTCACCTCCAGACACAGAGCAAACAGAACTCAAGAAGATCCTGGCTTTCAGGAGGAAACAAACATCACGGCCTGTACAGAGATGCCCTCTTTAATGTTTAGGGGGATTTTTTTTTTTTTTTGTAGTTCTCCAGGTAGTAAACTCACCTGTTTATCATTGTGGGGAGGCACAAGGGTTTTCTCAGTATTCAACCCCAAATTCTGATTCATCTCCTCAGAATTCTTTCTCAAAAGGTCTGGATGACTCATCAAATGCCTACCAATCCTTTTTTTTTCCATCGGATCAGGGAATATTTCCCCACAGTTATTAGCAAAGTCATTATATAATGTTGTTACAGGACTATAATAATAATTTTTTCATATATTAATTTATTTCCTACTGTGTTTGTGTTGTGCATATGGAAAAGTGGTTTAAAATACTACTAAACCAGAGGAGCCATCTCTCAAAAGAGGGACTTCCTGTAGCAATTCTATTTGACTCATGTTTCTTTCTTTCAAGTCTAAGAAATCTTATTTTTGTGATGAATATTGGAATTTGTTCGTGTTCTTTCTGCCTGGGTGACTCATATCCATCCTTCTAGGCTTAGTTTAAATTCCAGCCCCAGGTGAAAGGGAATGAACTCCACTGACATCCACTTGAATCCTCTCCTGTGAAACTTAGTTATTTTTATACACATATTGTTCTCTGTCCTTGGGTCCAAGATCCTTTAAGGCCATGTGTGTATTGCTCTTTCCTTTCTCCTCTCTGGGGAAGTGCTGTGGCATATTAGCAAGCTCAAGGGCTTTCAGTATAGATGGCCATTGGTTTGAAGGTTGCTCTGATGCTTTTTGTCTCCTTGGACACATGAATCTCTCTGAGAGTGGATTAGCCGGTATGTAGCTATGAGGAATAAATGCAGAGATCCAAAATATTTGTGAGATAAGACAGCCAATACATTACTGTTATTCTCAGCTTATCTCCCATAGCACCTATGCTTGAGCTAGTACCTAAGAGATAATGTAGCAAATTTCTATGGAGTGAACCAGTGATTGGAGTCCTGGAATTTCAATCTATTGCATATACTTACAATTCATGGTTACACTGTTTTGCTTGTTATTATGACTTTAATGTCAAAGCTATATATAATATTTTAGAAACATTTTTTGCTATTTCTGAATATAAGAATCATCTTTTATTTGGTTTCAGATATCCTAAGGTTTGATTTTCTTGTATTTATGCCAAGAGTTGAACAGATGACTTCTAAATTTTATCCCAGATCACCCATAGTTTCTTTCCTTGTCTGTCTTCTGTAGTGGTCCTGGTCTCAGTTAGGCTCCAGCCCTTCTGATGATTACCTTGGCATCCTTCCAAGGGGAGCCTTCTAATTTTAGAGGCACAAAGCTGGAGGAACAAACCACAGATGTGCATTGAAATATTCACAGTATGGGTACAGAGCTATTTCTAAGAGTTTTAATGAAAAAAAAGGTCTTTTATTCTAAAGATGTTTGAAAACTTAGTATATTTCATTTTTCTTTGCTTAGTCCAAGAATACTACTTTATTTTTCCACATCACACGGGGACTTGAGAAACTAAAAATATTTGATCAAAACACTTATTTTCCAAGTGTAGTCTACATCTCTCATACATTTATAGGTCATAGTTTGAAATATCTTCAACTCAAAACAAGCCTTTGTTTCTGTATTATATAATGCAATTTAAAATGTTTTTGTACTTAGTAATTCGGTCAAGTATAATAATAATACTTAACACAGAACTTCTTTTTTCTAAATGAGGTTAGAAACTTTACCATTACTAAAGCCCAAACTTTTGGGGGCCTAGAATTTTGCCTGCCTTCGCATAGGTGGGTCACTTTGGAATGTCACAGATCTGGTTTCAAATATAAAAACTTGACTGGTGATCACCCCCTATCCTTCCTCAAATAGAAAAAACATTTCTTTTCCATATCCTATAGCAGCAACAAAGTAAAACAGAAAAAACAATTAGAAGGAATGTTTGGTGAATTTGTCCAATGTAGATGTTCTCAATAGGTTTTTAGAGAACTTTTATTTAAACACAAGTTACATTTTGAACCTGAATTGTAGGTTACTGCTCATTTTATATATATTCATTCTATATGTCAAGGGTTCTAGCTTCCTGGGGCCTCCTTGGTTTTCAGGATAAAGGTGAAATTGATCTGAACTCTGTCTCAGATTTCTAGGAACTTTTGGCGGGAAAAATGAGAGAGATAGAGTAAGGAGGTGGCTTCTAGTCTTCTCTGACCCTTGGTTCCTGCATTTGCTGAGTTTTCAAGGTCTGCTCTTTTCCATTTGTGTAATCTTCCTCTTTCCCATATTGCATTGCCTCCCTGGACATACCCCAGATCTTCATTTCTCCAGTGTTAAAGTTAGGTGTTAGCTGACATTTTAAAAATAACAACATATGGGGCAAGAAATGAAGAAAATATACTGCAGTTAGGAACAACTTAAAAGACCTGTCATTCAGCCCAACAGAATCTTTCTTGACCCTCTACTAGGTTATCAGTCACATGCCAAGTACTTGGGCCCCTATCTCTTACTAGAAATCTCTACTACCCTTCTGTGGATATGGCTTAGTGGTTAAGCACCCCTGGGTACAATCCCTAATATGAAGAAGAAGGAGAAAAAGGAAGAGGAGGATGAAGAAGAGGAGGAGCAGGAGGAGGAGGAAGAAGAGGAGGAGGAAAAATTTCCAGCCTGTGTCTTCTTCACTCTGCACACTGCAGCTGCTCCAATACTCTGTCATTTCTGTCTCACCACAGACATTCAGGGTTTCTACCAGGGCTTCGTGTCTTAATATATGCTGTTAGGCACTGTTTTCCTTCCCTCCCTCCCTCCTTCCCTCCTTCCCTTCCTTCCTCCCATCCTTCCTTTTCCTTGCAAGTACATTCTAAAAGAATTCTGTATCCCTTCATGCACTTAAATTGATGTTTTCTATTTGTAATCTTATTTTTAACATTTCCTGATATATTGTCTATATGCTCTTTGTGTTTTTAAAATATTTATATGTCAAAAGTTGCAGATTTAATTCAGTCAGTTATGAAAAATGGCTGCCTTATAACCTAATTCACAAAGCCAGTCCTTAAGTATCCAACTAATCAACCAATCCAACTATTTTCCTCCCATACCCCCACATTTTCTATCAGTGCATTGTAATTATACACAACAATGACTTGCTGTAGCATATTCATACATGCACATGATCCTTCCCGGTTCCTTTCCTCTACTAGGCCTCCTTTGGTTCATGAGATTCCCCACACCTTTCCTTTTCTTTATCCTCTATAGCTTCCACATATGAGATAACACACACCATCTTTGACTTTCTGAGTTGGTCTGACTTATTTTCTAATGGAAAATATCTTAGTTTTTTTTTTAATCAATCAAACACGTTAATATGTGTTGCTGTGACACTCATCTCACTTTTGAGTTGTAATTCTAAGATAGGTGGACATCATGGAAACAGATATATGGCTTATGAGCAAAGGCTTGTGGATACATATATAGAATAAGACATGTCTGTTGACAGAGTTTTTTTCCTATGCCTGTTTTAACTTTGCTTTCAAGTACTTTTCCCTCAGGTGCATGGTGTTATCTAATTGCCCTTTTGTCTGGTACCCAAGAGATGTTTGGACCTCAGGGAAAACACAGCAGCTTTAGTGCAGCAGATATAAATCAGGATGTCTAAGAGGCAGGACATTCTGTTGGGAAGTGAGGAAAAGGTGACTCTATAGGGAAGTGGGAAAAAGAATTGCGACACAGTATTTTCTAAGATCTGTTTTAGAAAAAGAGCAAACCCAAATGTAGAGAATCAGGAAATTGATCTTCTTAGCCTTATCTGTTCCCATGTGCCCTCTGGGTACCTGAACATAATTTGAAGACTATTGTAATAGCATATATTTTACACAAAGATTTCTCCCCTTCAGTGATGGTCTATGTTTGCCTTATAAAATAACCATATTTTACAGGGTTATTCAGATACTATGCATTGTATACTTGACTAGCTTATGTAAATAATAGGAACAGTAAAGACAACATAGAATTTATAGTGCTTGTAAAATCTGAAATGCTGAAATAAAATCTGGACTTTTTAGCATTTGGAGGTACAATGAGGAGCAAACTGATAGCTTACTCCCTTGAGGACCCTTTTTCTGCATAAGGCCAGAAAGTAAATGTTTTAGGCTTTATGTGGCCTGTTTTAAAATCTGCCACAATGATGTAAAAGCAGCTACAAATGACATAGAAACAGGTGAGTATTACTTCTTTTAGGGCCAGTTTATACGTGGCCACATGGCAAGCTCAGCCAGGGCCCCCAGAAGGTGTGTTGGCATTCCTTTTCTGATGAGGATAACACTTTGAGCTGCAAAAATGATATAATTGGGGCACATTTCTAAAATTATGGCTAATTAAAAGTTTAGAATTAATCATCACATTATCTAATTTTATGGTTCATAAAAAGTAAAAGTCCTTTTCATCTTGTACGTTCATGCTAATAAAAGCCTTCAGTTGGCAACATAGATACTCGGGGTTTCTGATTTAAATTGTCATTTTTATTCACTTAGTATGTTTGTCTCTATTTTCTTCAAATAGAATGGATCATTCAAAAACTAGTAATAATAACTGTTTTAAGAATAGGATGTTTAAGAAATAAAATCCAGGGATATTTTCTACATCTTTTAATCTAGCACTGTGTTTCTTAATATATGATCCTGGGGACTGGGGCTGTAGCTCAGTGGTAAAGCACTTGCCTCACAAATGTGAGGCACTGGGTTTGATCCTCAGCACCACATAATAGTAAATAAAGATATTGTGTGTCCATCTATAACTAAAAAATATTTTAAAAAATATGATCCTGGGACCTGCAGCATCAACATCACCTGAGAACTTGGAAGAATATTAAATTCTTGGCCTCCCCAAGCCTACTGACTCTTGGGTCCTGCAATCTGTATTTCAACAACCCTTTCGCATGATGGTAATATACACTTAATGTTGGAGAACCACTGGTCCGGTATATACCAGGTTCTTACTACATTCTTTTTAAAATATCTTCGTATTGTTCCTCAGAAATATCTTTCAAATTTGACTTTTCTAAATCTCTCTCATTGCCCTTACACAAACTACAAGTGAGTTTGTTTGGGTTTTGGGGGATCAAACTCAGCCATGTTCTGTCACTGAGCTACATCCTCACTCCTTTTTATTTTGATACATGATCTCACTAAGTTACCCAAGTTGGCCTACAACTTGTAATCCTTCTGCCTCCACCTCCTGAAGAGCTGGGAGTACAGATGTGCACCACGTCACCCTGCTTCAAGTTTCTTTTTTTTTTAATTCTTATTTAGTAATACATGACAGTAGAATGTATTTTGGCAAATTATACATACATAGAGTACAACGTTTTCTATTTAGGATCCCACTCTTAAGGTTGTACATGGTGCACATTTACCCTGTCATGTATTCAAATACAAGGCTAGGAAATTATGCCTGATTAATTCTACTGTCTTTCCTCTTCCCCTCCCACTTCCTGTTCCTTCATTTCCTTTTATCTAATTCAATGGGTTTCTATTATTCCCCTCCCCAACTTCCCTTGTTTTGGGTTAACATCCACAAATCAGAGAAAACATTCAGCCTTTGCTTTTGGGGGGTATTGGCTTATTTCACTTAGAATGATATTTTCCAGGTCATCCATATACTGGCAAATGCCATTATTTCATTCTTCTTTATGACTGAGTAATATTCCGTTGTGTATATATAACACATTTTCTTTATCTATTCATCTGTTTCCATAGCTTGGCTATTGTGAATTGACCTGCTATAAACACTGATGTGGCTGCATCACTATAGTATGCTAATTTTAAGTCATTTGGGTATATAACAAGGAGTAGGATAACCGGGTCAAATGGTGGTTCCATTCTAAGTTTTCTACGTAATCTCCATACTGCTTTCCATAGTGGTGGTATAGATTTTCTCCCATTCTGTAGGATCTCTGTTCACATTCTTGATTGTTTTCTTTTCTGTGAAGAAGCTTTTCAGTTTGATACCATCCCATTTATTGATTATTGATTTTACTTCTTATGCTTTAGGAGTCTTATTGAAGAAGTTGGTTCCTAAGCCAACATGTTAGAGGGCCTATTTTTTCTTTTAGTAAGTGCAGGGTCTACTGTCTAATGCCAAGGTCCTTGCTTCAAGTTTCTTAATTGATCTTCCCCACCACCGTGTTAGACATACACTCATTCATTCAATAAAAATATATGGAGTGCATAATATGTACCAGGCACTATGTCAGATACTGAGTGTAAGTCAGGGAATAGGAGAAACAAGATCCAAAACAAATGGAATCTTACCCTGTTTGGAGGAGCCCATCAAAACATAATTATCCAAATTATTTAATATATTAAAAGAAAGAGGTTTGTTTGGATTCCTTCAGGGAAATAAAATAGGTAGAGAAGAGAGGAGAACCCAGAACTGATACCTGACAGTCCTGGGATACATTGAGAGGCTGGATAGAGGGAAAGGAGCCATCTATCACAATCTCTGACTTCAGCTGCTGTGAGCAGACCGGACTCAGTGGAGCACCTTGGGAAAGAGGGTAGACCCATTACAACCCAGGAGAACCAAGTGTGATGGCTTATTTAGACCTTCATCCACAGTTGATCGATCTAATTACCTTCTGCATTGGACTCTGCTCCAGCCACATGAATTCTTGTTATCTGGACATGCCCTTTATCTTCAGATAGCTGATTTTTTTAAAAAAATTTACTTCTAAGAAGCCTCTTCAACATCTCCTTTTCCTGTCTGGTCATTGTCACCACTGTACACCCACAGGCAGTAGTACACTCTAATGTGGTAGCACTTATTACAAATTAACTTCTTTTAGTTGTTTATCACCTGTATCAGGCTATTAAGAGTCAGTGCCCTGACATTCATCTTTATACTTAGTACTTACAAACTTGCTAGAGGTGCTCAAAAATGTCTATGGAATGAGTATCATATTTGGTTTTGTGTTACTATAACAGAATATCCAAAGCTGGGAAAATTGAAAAGAAAAGAGATTTATTTGTCTCACAATTCTGATGGCTAGAAAGTCTAAATAAATAGCCTTGTGTGTTTAGAGAGAGTTCATGGCTATTTCACAACATGGAAGAGAATCAGAAAGGGAAACAACCATGTGCAGGAGAGGTCAAGCACTGGGGCATCCTCACTTTTTACCAACCCCATCTTTCAATAATTAATCCAGTCATGCAAGGCAAGCATCACCCCCTTCATCAGGTGAGCACAACTTGATTACCTCCCTCTAGGTTCCACCACATACAGGTCCCACACCTTTCTATAGGTTGCATTCAGGACCAAGCTTACAGCACAGGAACAAACCACATCCAGACCAGAGCAGAGGAATTGAAATAGTTCCTCATACATGATGTCAAAACAGTTTTAGATGTGTTCCTCCAATCTATAGATTTTTCTCCCAATAAAGGATTCAGGAAATAAAATGTATCAGCTATGGAATAAAACCGTATTAGGAAGTATGGATCTTATAGAACCATGAAATTCATACTAACAGTAACGGTAGCAGTTACAAACAATGTTTTGTATTGAGCACTTACTACATGCTAGGCACTACTCTGTGTGTGTCACTCATAAACTAATCCACCAATTACAACCTCTAAATTTCTATTTAATCCTGTTCAAAGAAAGTACTCGTCCTTTCTTCAGTTTTAATTTACAGTCTTTTTGATGGTAAAGATCTTCTGATACCTAAATTTCCTAGTTTTCTGAGATGCCACGTACTTTGTTCTCCACTAAGTACCAAGTGTGTAATGATATTTGTTACATATGCAGAATCTCGGTCATTTTAAGAATTGCTAAGTTCAGCTGTAAACTCTCTAAATTATTTTCCTGAACTGTACCTTAAGAAACATAGAGATAGTTCAAGAAAAGTAGAAAGCAAGTAAAGATTGTGCTACCACTCTCTTTCCATGGCATATCAAGATGGTTTTCAGTTAGTATTATTTTTGTGGTTGCTCTTCAACAGCTATTTATGCATTAGGCCACATGCATGTGCAGAGTCCAAGAGACACGGATGGAGATCCCCTACCTCACTCTCACCTGCCCTCTCCCCAAATGGCCAAGAAGTAGAAATGAAAGAGGAATGGGTCAGCTTAATTAGACTGACAATGTTGTTGACTTTTACTAAGCAAGTACTGTCCACACCAACTGAAAGCTGTGTTGTCTTAAGTAATTTTCAAAAAGCAAATATTTTTCTTGAAATATCACTCTCTAGGCTGTCTAATTGGACCGAAAAGCCTGACCATACAAAGATTGACCTCTAATCCTTTTCCAGGTTCCGTCTTCTAAATATTTAAGTACACATGTACTTCATAGCTCCCATCCTGAGAGGGCACCCTCACAGTTCCAGCTGAGGTCCCAGAGACCACTGTCCCTCTCTAAATGTTCTTTTTGGATCTTTTGAAATAAATGATTTAAAAAAAAATAATAATTGTCAGGGAGAAGACAGAAAAAGAAAGCCAGGTAGCTTTTTATGGCTTATTCTTTGTACATTTGATGCCACATTTTTATTGTTGTTACAATAGGAATTCTCAATTTGGATGAGAAAGGATGAGATGAGGGAAAACTGAACCCCTTCCTGATAAGGGCTATCTCAGTCTTTCATAATCATAAGACAGTGGGAGCCAAGGTGGATACCAACACATCCTGTCACAGAATAAGAGACAGAAAGTAATAGCAACAGTAACACTTTACTTGCCAGAGAGCATTTACCCTCTGTTAAGGCGCTTTACAGAAAATCACTTTCTGGTCTCTTGAGTTTATCTCCTCCTCCTCCTCCTCCTCCTCCTCCTCCTCCTCCTCCTCCTCCTCCTCCTCCTCCTCCTCCTCTTCTTCTTCTTCTTCTAAAGAAGTTGTAATTGGGGTAAAAATGGGAGTTCATAACCCAATTGATTCTAATCTATGAAATATGATTTGTCATGAGCTTTGTAATGTTGTGAACATCCAATAAAAAAAAAATTAAAAAAAAATAAAGAAAGAAGTTCTCTTTGCAGGTAAAGACAAGATTAAAGTGACTGAGAAAGAATTGAAGAAACTCCTTTTCATTAAATGGTGCATTTTGGAAACCATTCGGTTAAGAGCCCCTGGTATTATTACTAGAAAAGTAATGAAGCCAATTAAAATTTTGGTAAGCTTTGGGTTTTTTGTTTTAAAATGATCAACCTTCTAGGAAAAAAGTACCTATTTGCTTATATATTTTATTTTTAATTGATATATTTTGATTAATTTTAACTTATTTTTAAAGGATGAATTAAATTTGAATATATATGTGATATATTTATCATATAGAACATGTTTTGTAATTTGTATATATGTGGAATGCCTAAATCAAGCTAATTAATGTATATATTGTCTCACATACTTATTATTTTCAACATGTCTTTATTAGCAATTTTCAAGAATGTAATACATTGTTATTAACTATAGTCAACATATTACACTATAAATATCTTGAACTCATTTTTACTATATAACTGAAATTTTGTATCAATTGACTAACATTTCTCCAGGTCCATCTCAGTCCTCAGCCCCTGGTAACTCTCATTCTTTCCTCTCTTCTGGTTCCAACGTCTTTAGATTCTACTTTATAAGTGTCACTGTGTGTGGTTTTTGTCTGTCTGTTTCTGTGTATTTCACTTGACATAATGTCATCCAGGCTCATTTGTGTTGCTGCAAATGACAGGATTTCCTTCTTTTAAAAGGCTGAATAGTATTTCTTGGTGTGTATGTGTGAATCTTTCTTTATCTGTTTATCTGCTGATGGACACAGGTTGATTCCATATCATGATACTATAAAGAATGCTGAAGTAAACATAGGAGTGCAGATATCTCTTTAGTGTACAGATTTCATATTCTTTGAAAATATGCTAAGTACTGAGGCAGCTGGATTATATGGTAGTTTTAAGTTTTTAAGAAATCTCCATACTGTTTTTCCATTATGGCTGTACGAATTTACATTACAAACCAGCAACAGTTTGCAAGGCTTCTCTTTACTCCACATCTTCACTAACACTTATCTTTTTGATAATAGAAATTCTGACAGGTATGAAGTGTTGTTATGGCTTTGATTTGCATTTTCCTGATTATTAGTGATGTTGAGTATTTTTTGTATACCTGTTGGTCACTAGTATGACTTCTTTTGAGACATGTCAATTTATATCCTTTGACTTTTTTTAATCAGTTTTTTTCCTTTCTATTGAGTGCTTAATATATTTGTGATATTAACTCTTCTCAGATAGTATGAAGTGAAAATATTTTATCTCATTCTATAGTATCTCTTTACTTGGTAAAGATTGTTTCCTTGGCTGTGCAGAAGCTTTTCAATTTAATGTAATTTTATTTGTCAGTTTTAGCTTTTGTTGCCCATGCTTTGGGGTTCATATGCAAAAAAAATATCAGGGAGATTTCCCCCTATGTTGTGTTTTACTGGCTTTACAATTTTAGGTCTTAAGTTCAATCCATTTTGAGTTGATTTTTGCATATTTTTGAGATAAGGATCTGATATGTTTCTTCTGCATACAGGTAGCCAGTTTCCCCAGCACCATTTATTAAAGAGACTATCCTTTCTCCATTGTGTATTCTTGGCACCTCTATCAAAATCAGTTGACTTTAAATACATGTTTTTATTTCTGGGCCCTGTATTCTATTCCATTGGTCTATGTGTCTCTTCCATTAGTCTCTGTGTCTGTTCTATTGGTCTATGTGTCTGTTTTTCTGCCAGTACCATGATTTAAAAAAATTAGTTTTATTTTTAGTTGTTGATAGATCTTTATTTTATTTATTTATATGCAGTGCTAAGAATCAAACCCAGTGCCTCACACATGGCAGGCAAGTGCACTACTGTTGAGCCCTAGCCTCAGCCCCAACCATGAGGTTTTGATCATGGTTGTATGGTTGTATCACTTTGTAGTGTTTTTTGAAGTCACATAGCACGATGCCTCCAGCTTTGCTTGTTTTGATCAAGATAGATTTGGCTGTTTAGGGTCTTTTGTGATTCCATGTGAGTTTTAGGATTATTTTTTCTGTTTCTGTGGAAAATGTCATTGGAATTTTGATAGCACACATTATTGTACAAGTCCTGAAATTCTAGTAAGCACTAAGTGACCCTGGAACAGGTTACTAATGTAAGTTGTAAGGCACCATTTCATTAATGTAGAATATAACCTTGTGCTCATCTTTCTGACCATGTGATCCTATGTTAGAATCAGTGTCATCCTGTTCAAATCAAGCAGGTGAATTAAATGGTCTCTTCTCTGCCAATTCAACCAATTAGTTCCCAAACCACAATGGGTTGAGGAGTTCAGAATGGGAAAAAAATTATTTTGGATAACTAGAAGACGATTTCAGGCCACAGATTGCAGATGTGGTAAAAGATAGCAGGAAAGTCATGAATAATCTCAATTGATACCAGAAGTCAGCAGCTGGGTGAGGAAGAGAGGGGCTTTCTATGAAAAGCAGGGGAATATTCTCATGTGCACCATGAAAAGGTATGTGTACATTGGCAAACTTTCCATTACGTATTTGTGAATCAATCAGGCAGAATGAGTTTATTTTAGAGTGATTTGATTTATGGCCTGCATTTTCTCAAGCGATCACATTTACTCAGTCTTTCACCCTTGTTTACTTTTGTTAATACATAGCTTATGAGTGCTTGAATTCAAACCAAGGGAATTTTGGAGTAGAACACAAAAGAGATAAAAATTCAAATTTTATAATAGTTAATGAGTTTTTCTTCCAAAGGAGACAAAGTTTGTTTAACTGGTCTCACATAAATAATAGACTATTGTTTTAGCAGGACAGTTCCCTGTTTTTCATTAATCAAATTATTAATTGATTCAAGTTGTGACTATGCATGAGAATATTCTTTGAGAGGAAATATTCTGCTTGGTTTCAGTTAAGTAGAGAAACATGTTAATCCCTGAATGGCACTACAACTTTATTGAACTTTTATTAAGACACATTTGTATTTTGATTAGTAAATAATTAGCAATTACAACCTAGTTATTCATCTGTCAGTAGGTATTCTTAATTGTTGCTTTAAGCATATAGATCCTGTGGGTGTTTTTTAAAAAAAATATTTATAACTTAAACATATCATTCACTTTGCAACTTTTATTTAATGGTATTTTTTTAAGTTTGGTTTTCAGTTGTATATTAATTATAGAAATTACATTTGATTTTTGTGTGTTGACACTGTATTTGCAATTTATTGACTGTTTATTGACTCTAGGAGTATTTTTATAGATTATAGGAATTTTTTAATGTGGACAGTATTTTTGTTTCTTTCTCTGTTATCTGTGTGCCTTTTATTTCCTTTTCTTGCTTTATTACACTGGCACTAACCTCCAGCACTATGTTGACCTAGTGGAAACATCAGATATTACTTTGTTCCTGTGTTCCTGATCTAGAGTGAAAAGCATTTATTTATTTATTTATGCAGGGGATCAAACCCAGGGCCTTGTGCATGCAAGACAAGGACTCTACCAACTGAGCTATATCCCTGGCCTGAAAATGTTTTTTCTTTTACCATTAATATAAAGTTGTGCTTAGGGTTTTTTTTTTTTATAGATGTTCTTCATCAAATTGAAGAAACTTTGCTTTTCTCTATTTTTCTGATAACTTTCATCATGGATTGAATTTTTTTTAAAAGAGAGAGAGAGAGAATTTTTTAATATTTATTTTTTAGTTTTCGGTAGACCCAACATCTTTATTTTATTCTTATGTGGTGCTGAGGATTGAATCCAGTGCCCCGCGCATGCCAGGAGAGTGTGTTACTGCTTGAGCCACATCCCCAGCCCCATGGATTGAATTTTGTCCAGTACTTTTCTGCATCGATCGATTGTTGTATTTTCTTGTTATCCTATTGATATAGTGGATTAAACTTGCTGATATTTGAATGTCGGACCAACCTTTCATACCTGGAGTAAATTTCACTTGAGCATGGTATATAATTCCTTTTCTGCATTGTTGGATTTATTTTGTTAATATTTGGCTAAGGATTTCTGGTCAAATTTTGTGAGAGAGATTGATCTATAATTTGTTCTCCTCATTTTACTGGCTCATCTGTTTTCTCTCATGACAGTCTCTTTAAACATATTTTATGTTATTACTGCTCCCTTTTCATAAATTCTCAGATTCCCTTCCTTCTTTCCTTCCTTCCTTTCTTCCTTCCTCCCTCTCTCCCTTTCTCTTTCTTTCACCTTCACCTTTGTAGGACTACTCCTTTCTCTTCAGGACTCCACTTTGCTTACACCCACTTATACCCACTTAGCTCTTGATACCCTTTCTTAAGTTACAAGAGGGAGTCTTCCCTTCTCTTCCCTCTTCAAGCAAGGTCTGCCTCCAGATTAGCAGATGAAACTCATTTGGCCTCACAGCATCCAGGTGAGGTGGGCTGGCCAGGTTCAATTCTGTCAGTCTGCGCCATGCAGTTATTGCAACACAGAGTGATGTTAACTTCCCTTTACTGGGGATCTACATTCTGGTCCTGCCAATGTTCTGTCTTCCTCTCGATCTTTCTCTTCATTTGTTATGTAAACAAAGATTGAGATTTGTTAGCCTTTTCAGAGGATTTCTATGATGCAAAAAGCTAACATATTCTTTTCTGCTATTCATCATCATCATCTCATCATCGTACTGGAAGATTCTTTCTTGTGTCCTCCCTCTTGCTAATGTTAATTTTGTTCCTGGAGGCCTGTTTGAAGTCTCCTTTATTCCCTTTACTCTGTAGCCAGATTTGTGGGTGGCAGCAGTGAGCAGTCTCCAAGTGATAATCACCACAGTGGGGACCATGGGGTGAGGTGGGGAGGCACAGAATTTTTCCTGAGCTGCCCCCAGTTCCTCCCCCACATACACATTAGGTACCTCTAGAACTGATTTAGAAGTAATTGTGACCCCTCTAGCCTTAATGCCAGCAGAAGTAAAATGAACATTGAGGATTGGAATCTCAGAGTTCTCCTTTTCTTTTTAAAATGGTTAGAAGACCCCAGCTAAAGCCTCGCTCTTTCCAGATTGGGAGCTGATTCTCCCCAGCTCTCCTCTTACTTGCCAAATCTCAACATATTCAACTCCTATAGGAGTTGACAGGGGTTCTGGAAACTCTCGGCTACAATTAAAAGACCTATTTTAAATTGTGAGGTATATCATTTGTATACACAAAGTATTTTTCAGATATTGTGAGAATATTTCAAAGTCATGCAGAGTTAAACAGACATGCTTAGGATGACTGAGCATTACCTCATAAAATACTTCATTACAGTAAAGTTGATCGCCTTATAGTGATCACACAACTTCTGAGATCTTGTCTTGTGGTTCCCGCAAATGGTGAGGAAAGGGAGATTCTATGAAATAGCTTTAGTTCTGGGTGTATAATCTATAGATCAGGAAAACTTATTAGCACATGAATTGGAAAGGATGACATCCACTCTTCTGCTTCAGAAAACCCTTGTTTATTCCCAGTCCCATGGGTACTGCAACCCCAAATATAAACCCCACCAAATAAATGCACAACACTTGACTTTTCCAGTGTTTTCCTAACCAGTTGTCCTTAACTTCTTCCTGCCCCAATAACTGCTGTTGAATCGAAATAATAATAATTAAAAAATAAAATAATCCACTGACCCCTGCCCTGACACTATCTTCAGTATTCTCAGGGACAGGACACAACTGCTTCTGTCCTCAGTGCTACAGTGGCCATGGTCCCTGTCTTAAGAGTTAGATTTTTTTTGTTCCACAACCTAGAGATTCATTGTGGTTTCCATGAAGAACATTGGCTGTAAACCCCAACATCAAACATCAAAAGATGCTTTGGAATGGATTAATACTCATTTCTAAAATTCTGACACTTACCTAATATTTTCCTCTATGTAATCAAATATATGTATGTATAACTAATAATCAAAATTAGAAGTCAGTCATTGCCAAGTTCTATAGTAGAAGGGAATTGTCCAGAAAAGATAGATTTTCTCACCATCAATTATGAAATGTTTGTTGTTGTTACAATATAGTTGTAGCATTATTTTTAAAGACCCAAATGCTCCTCAAAGGAAATTTTAAAAAATGATTTGGAACCCATTTTTTTTTTAATCATAGAATTTTACTGTTCCTTCTGGTGACCTGTTGATGTTGTCTCCATTTTGGCTACACAGAAACCCAAAGTATTTTCCTGAACCTGAACTGTTCAAACCTGTAAGTTCTCTTTCAATACACATTACTCTTTGATTTAAAAAAAATTGGGGGGGGGGAGTTTGAATTCATAAACTAAAATTATATTTTTACACAGCTATATGTCTCTAGTAACTATAAACATAAACAAAGTTGGCTTCAAAGTACAATTTGCAAAGTAGACAGTGTAGCACTTACAAATCAGATAGGAAAGCTTTAGGAAGAAGCATCCCAAACTTTAAAATATATATTTTTTTTAAATCTGAAAACAGGAGGCATGTTAAAGTAAATACCCCCGGTTCTAATCGAAGAATTGTTTCATACTTTTCGGGCAATTGCTTGCGTTATTGGTTTCCAAGTAATAAACAAAATAAAAAGCAAATTAAAACAGTGATCTGCTATTTCTTATAACTAGAGAGTTAGAGGGCTGAACAGAATCTTAGGCCATTCAGTTCATTCTCTGCCTTTAGGTAAAACTGTCAAAACTAGCCTCCAGATGTATTCATTCTGTGTCCTCAGCTTTCTCTAATAGGCAGGGCTGTTGGTGTCTTATTACTAAATTTATTACAAAGACCAATTTTATGATGGAGCCTAAGACCTTATTATAAATACACTTCTCCTTAGGTTCATTCTGTGGTTGATTTATGTTATCATTTATATTTACCACTTAACAGAATTCTTTTTCAACCTTTTTATTTATAAGTTCCTGTTCCAAAACCACAATCGTGTCTGATATTAATAACAGGTTGGAAAAAATTACCAACAACCCTGCAACTTTATATGCAAGGATTAGCTGTACAAGGTCATTTTTAGCCTAGAGACATAAAGTTAAGCTTATTTATATAAGGCTGATTTGGAAAAAAAAAATGTTTTCTTCCCACAGGAACGCTGGAAAAAGGCAAATTTAGAGAAGCATGCTTTCTTGGACTGCTTCATGGCATTTGGAGGCGGGAAGTTCCAGTGTCCTGGAAGGTCAGTGAGACAGCTGGGCCACATTTATCTAGAAAGTCAGCAGAAAGATGGCGGCCCACAGGGGGATGCTTTGGCTTAACCTCTCCACTACAGGGAAATCCAGGAGAGGACAGTTTGTTTGGTTGGTCAGTGGTGTTTTGAGATATCTTTGTAGGAATGTGTTGGCTTCTGTTGGGAGACCTCCTGAGAACACATATTTCACTTGCAGATGCCAGAGAGAAGCAGGACTTCTCTGGATCAAATGCTTGGTTTTCACAGAAGGAGAATAATGAAGTGGTTTGAGTGCTATGTTTTTAAAAAAAGAAAACAGAGTAATATTTCTTCAACTACAATGTCATTGTGGATGTTTGCTGGGATTATTGAACATCCTTACCTGGAGCACAGCAGCAGTTAGTTGTTTTTTCTTTACAGAGTTAGTTTCCTTCTGCAAAACCTTTCCCTGGGTATCTTCCATAGTTAAATGAATCTGCTACCCAGGATTCATCTTTAGTGTGATGCCCTGTTCTAGTACAAGTATGCATCATTTACTGAAATTTATACTATTTATCCAAACAGAAAAAATTTTTAAACTTATCTCCCCTACGCCAGACCCTCTGCTAAGTATGGGAAATAGCACAGTCCCTGACTTCATAGAATTCAGTCTACACCAAATAAGTCTCATTTCTTCCTTGAGGAAGATTCCATAGGTAAACACTGATATCTCGGTGTAACAAAATCTCACTCAGTGGGTGTACAAATCTTTTAAAAAATTTTACACCTAAAAAATTATAGTTTCTTGATTTAAAAAGTCAGTCGTTGTTTGAATAGTAATTCTAGTTCATAATTATTACTTATTCTATAAGCATCCATTCTATCGCTTCTTTTTATGTAGAGTGTCAAATTACTTTTAGTAATTTATATCTTTTCCAAATGGTTTAATTAGTCTTAGCCAACCTCGAAAACTCAAACCTTCATTTTAGAAATTATTCTAGAAACCTAAGCATCAGCAAATTGATGCCTGGTGTTTTCCTGGACATAATTATTTATCCTGGGCTAGACTGATGAACTAAACAGACCAATAAGACTGAAAGGAGAGACTTTTCTTCCATAATTAGAAGAGAAGCCTCCTTTGTTCTCTCCCATTAGATGTGAGTAGATTCACTGTGTCTCCCATTGTTACTAGCAATAAATTCAAAAGGGACAGCCTTGTAATAGGGTGGAATCTATGAATGGCAAAGCAGAGATATGGGAAGGTCCCGTGAGTCCACGTGACAGCACTGTGTTATTTAAATCATCCATTTTGAAGAGCTCATCTACTTCCCATGATTTTATACAATATATGTCCTTATTTGTTTAAAGCAGTTTAGTTGAGGGTTTCATTGTTTCAAATGGGAAACAAGATGACAGATCCACCAAAAAAACTCCACAGGTTTAATATCAGAAGTGATTGTTCACCATTTTAGAGGCAATGAAATAGGTAGTGTGGACCTATGGTCAAAAATTGCCTGATGACTGTTGTTTTTAACAGGGCCTGCTGTCCTCTTCCATGATAGCTTCTGAGGCTAAAAGACATTTGCTTGTGTTTTCATGTAATGGGTACAATAAAGGATACCATGACATTTGTAGCTCCACCAATAGCATCTTTTTTATAGAGATGCTCTGTGTTTTGAGGATGTCCTAAGCCTTTTTCTGTGTGCAAGGTGCTGCAGGAACCTTGGGCATGAGTAAGACAAGTTCTCAACTCTCATGAAGTGTCCACACAGTGGGGTGGAGGGGGACATAAAGTTCATAACTAACTACAGGGATTGCAGGATAAGAGATGCCCAAGTACCTCTGTGAAGACTCAAGAGAGAATGTAGATCTGGTCAGAGTGATTAGAGAAGATTTTGTGGGGAAAGTGGCTTTTGAAGGGCTACTTTTAGGTTGAGGAAACAGAATGAGCAAAGGGTCATTAAGAACAGAGGTGGATGGTTTAAGAGTTTATGGTTTAAACTCTTATTGAAGCCAAATTATAGATAGTGATGATAAGGAAGACTGAAAAAGTACATTGGCTCAATTGGGAAGGCAACTTAATACCTGCTTTAGGAGTTTGTATGAAGCTCACAAGGTACTAATAAAGCATTAAATGGATTTAGGTAGAATGGATTGGTGTGGGATATAACTTTAGTTATATGGTTATGTTAATATTCCATACAAGAGATATGGAATGGTGGAATTCACCAGATTTGGAAAATGATTAGAAACCATAATCCATTGAGAGTTGGAGGTAGACTTTGGCTTTGAATCTAAATGGCTGGAAGAGATGGTGGACATAGAAAAATCAAGAATAGGAGAGAGTTGGGTGCCCGATTTAAAAGTTTACCTTTGTATACTCGAGTGACCTGATGTATGGCAAAATATTAATCATATAGCTAACATCTACAGGTTAAATGCAAAAGTTGAATATATCTGATCTTTTTAAAAAAAAAAAACCTACCAAATCCAGTTTTCAATTAAGTTTCTGCTTCAAAATGTTCTTAATTTTTCTGTTACCTAGTTCAAATAACCAACTCATGAAGCATTTTGTTTTAAAGAGAGATAAAATAAAAATTGTTCGGGAAAGAGAATGACTTCATTTGGACAATGTATACCCAGACTGATCTTTCCACTAGAAATTTAATTCCACAAATCCTTAGTATAAACATCAGAAAATTGCACCCATTACTAATTGTTGTACTAGGAGCCAACTTATTTTCTCATGCACCAAAAACTCAGTGAATCAGAGAGCATTGCCTGTAACGCAGCTGACAATCTGAGTTCATCGTGAAACACATACTCTTATGGCCTTGCAGCTGTCACTTCTTGGAGCTCAGTTCACTGAAGTGATATGAGAGTCCCTCTCGAAAGTAAACACAGAAGACATTGGTAATTTACCTAAATAATACTTGGTGCGGCCATCAGTTGCCAACCAAAAACCAGAATAAAAGAACTGTTAGTCCCTCTTGATACTAATGGGAGTTCAGGAAAGAGGTTTGCAGGAGGAGTCCCTTGCTGGATATTTCCCTGCAGCATAGGAAGGAAACCTATCACAGGGCTTCTATTGCTAGAGAATTCTGGTATTTTGTAGAAAAACAAACAGGAGAAAGCAGGGTAAACTATTAGACTTCACCAAATATAGAACAGGGCAAAATGAAAGGACTCATGATAGTGGGAAGTCTCACCTTAAATGATGAGATTTAAAAGGAGAAATATAAGACGAGGGGATTTTCAGAGCTGAGGAAAACTCCTTTGAGCGATCATCTGAGAGTGGATGATCTTGACACAAAGTGATGTGTTTACTATACCCCCAACCAGCATGTACCCTAAAGCCAATGAGCTGAGTTTACCTTGGTTCTCACCACTGCTAGAGGAGGCCTGCTTGGCTGTACCACTGTGTGGACTGATAGGGATGGAATAAAACAACAATCCTGGTCTTTGGCAAGATTAACCATTTTACAGAGAAAGCCATGCTCAGATTAGAAGAAGGTGTAATAAAATAAGTATGCAAATATTGGGAAGTGGAGTATTTGGTAAAGCATGGATTCCTAGGGAATGTAAACTGACTCTAGTTCATGTTGGGGGCAGGGCAGGGAAGTTCTTCATGTATCTTAGGGCAATGCTAAGCTACAGAGTCATAGATTTGGGTCATTGATAAAAAATCACACAGCTATTGAAAAATTAATCAAAAGCATAGTTATAGCTAAGATTATCTTTTTTTTATTTTAATTTTATTGTTGGTTGTTCAAAACATTACATAGTTCTTAATATACCATATTTCACAGATTGATTCAAGTGGGTTATGAACTCCCATTTTTACCCCGTATACAGATTGCTGTGTCACATCAGTTGCATTTCCATTGATTTACAAATTGCCTTTCTAGTGACTGATGTATTGGAAAGGAGGAGTAGGAGAAAAATTATATAAGTGGAATGGGATAGACAGTAAGATTATCTTAATAGTACTATTCAATTGAACAAACGTCTTTTAAACACATAGTATTAATATGATTATTCTTTCATGCAATAATTGTTTATTGAGTATATGCTTTGTGTCAAAGCAGGATTCTTGGAGCTACCTTTAGAAAACAAACCAGATAAAGCGTCTCCCATGAAGGGGCTTATATTGTAACTCATGTCACTTTGTTTAAAATTGAGGGGGGATTCATCAGGCACAGTGGCACATTCCTATCTAAGCTACTCAGGAGGCTGAGACAGAAGGATCACAAGTTTGAAGACAACCTGGGCAACTTAGCAAGACCCTGTCTCAAAAAATAAAATTAAAAGGTCTGGGGGTATATAGTTCAGTGATAGAGCACTTAATTAGTCTGTGTGAGGCCTTGGGTTCCATCTCCAGTACTGCAAATAAACACACAAACAACAACATTGGGGAGATTCAAAGACACAAAACATCCTGAATACCTTATATTGTGTTTGGGGAAACAAGACAGCAACACAAAGAGCAAGCCTCCCCTTAACTTCATAAGATGGCATATAAGATGTGCCAGATGACTCCTCTGTATAACTGTCATAGCAGTTTAGTAGAAGGGGGATTAGAAAAAGCTAAGCACCAAAGAAACAAATAACCCAATTAATAAATGGGTCAAAGACCTCTACAGACACTTTTCATAAGAGGAAATATAATAAATAAACAAATGTATGAAAAAATGTTCATCATCTCTAGCAATTAGAGAAATGCAAATCAAAACTACTCTAAGATATCATCTCACTCCAGTCAGAATGGCAGCTATTATGAAGACAAACAACAATAAGTGTTGGGGAGGATGTGGAGGAAAAGGCACACTCATACATTGCTGGTAGGACTGCAAATTGGTGCAGCCAACATGGAAAGCAGTATGGAGATTCCTTGGAAAACTTGGAATGGAACCACCATTTGACTCAGCTATCCCTCTCCTTGGTCTATACCCAAAGGACTTAAAACAGCATGCTACAGGGACACAGCCACATCAATGTTTATAGCAGCCCAATTCACAATAGCTAAACCATGGAACCAAACTAGATGCCCTTCAGTAGATGAATGGATAAAAAAATGTGGCATATATATATATATATATATATATATATATATATATATATATATATATACAATGGAATATTACTCAGCAAGAAAGGAGAATAAAATCATGGCATTTGCAGGTAATTGGATGGAGTTGGAGAAGATAATGCTAAGTGAAATTAGCCAATCCCCAAAATACAAATGCCGAATATTTTCTCTGATATAAGGTGACTGACTCATAGTGGGGTAGGGAGGGGGAGCATGGGAGGAATAGACAAACTCTAGATAGGGCAGAGAGGTAGGAGGGGAAGAGAGGGCGAATGGGGTTAGCTATGATAGTGGAATGTGATGGACATCATTATCCAAAGCACATGTATGAAGACATGAATTGGTGTGAACATACTTTATATACTAACAGATATAAAAAATTGTGTTCTATATTTGTAATAAGAATTGTAATGCATTCTACTGTCATGTATTTAAAAAATAAAAGCAATTTTAAAAAAAGAAAAGACTTTTGGATTAGAAGGGAATAATTAGTAAATAACACGGAAGAAAGCGCATCTTCCTAAGTAGAGTCAAACTGAGGAAATAAATAAATAAATAACTGCACATAGGAATGTCATATATGTGCATGTAAACATGAAGGCAACTATATGATTTAGGATTCATGGAGCTCTGGGCACATCTAATTCTATATACTTATGTTTAGAATAATGTAATTTCTCCAGGCATGGTGGTGCATACCTGTAATCCCAGCAACTGAGGGGGCTGTAGTAGGAGAATTACAGGTTCAAAGCCAGGCTCAGCAACTTAGCAAGGCCCTAAGCAACTTAGTGAGACCCTGTCTCAAAATAAAACAGTAAAAGTGATGGGGATGTGGCTCAGTGGTAAAGCTCCCTGTGTTCAATCCCTGGTACCAAAAACCAACAGAAAGCATAATTTTAATGGTGGTTCCTTATTCAGTAAATTTTGTATTAGAGAAGTGCACAATTTTGTATTTGAAAAGTGTTATAAGTAGCTTTCTCCCTTTTATACTTAAAAATAAAAATAGATAATAGCTTTTGAGAAGTGAGCAAATTGAAACCACCACAGGTTTAATGACAAATTGAAAATTCATTTTATTCTGAGGAATGTGTTATATAAACAAATGTATCCCCTCAACTCCAGTTGTTAAATATAATTAAATGTTCACATTTACTTGTATAACCTAATGGTTTTACTAAGTGTGCACATGTCCTTGAGGGTGAATAAAAAGGGTTTAGGAACGAGGTTGGAATGAAGGGTGAATGTGGTTAATTCTAGTACTGAGCCAGGCTGTTAGGAGCCATTATAAATTTTTAGCCATGTCTTTTTCCTCTTACTGCTTTGCTAAGGAGCAGTGACTCACTCCAAGGAACACAGAAACCATCGGCAAAATTGCAGTCATTATTTTCCTGGCCATTTCGTTCTGACACTTCATTAGGAGGCAAAGATTTAAGGCTGTCAAGAACAGAAGCAATCCGCGAGTGATTTTTAATACTTAGGCACAAGTGCTTCGGAAACAACACATCTTTTCCGAGCAAGAATTTCAGAAAGGAGCCCTTTTCTGTTTAACTTACAAAGTATATCTTCAGCCCCTTCAGATTGGGTACCCTGTCCCTGCCCCCATGGATCTTCTTACCTCATCAGACCAAGTGACTCTTCTCTAATGAGTTAGGTATCTCTGCTGTTCAGAAAAAGGGCTCCATTCCTCAGAAAAGAAGACTGAAATTTAAAACGTACTATATCACAATATCACCTGTAGGTTATCATCTCCCCATCACCTAATGCCTTCTTCTCTTTTCATCTGGAGAACCATGAGATTGTAGGGTGCTGATTCTACCCTCCACTCTATCATAGGGGACCTCTGTTCTCGAAGCCAGTCAGCACATTCCAACCCTACTCCCTTTTGCCCTTCCCAGAGTGATTGGTTTAGTTGGGAATTGGCAGATGTTTTAAACAGGACAATTAATTACGAGGGTTTCTGTTGAGGCTTCTGGATCAAAAATAGTCACTTCCTCTGGGATGTGAAGAAGGAGGCATTTGGATCCAGAAACTGTTGACAGCTATTTTGAGACTATAAGAGCAGATACTGTTAGGATGAAGTTGGCAGAGCAAAGCAACAGGAAAACTGGCTTCATGGTAATATCCCTGAGCTGTTGGAGATATCTCTGTCGAAGACCAGCACCTGCTCTAGGTTTTTTTTTTTTTTTTTAGTTACATAGAGAAATACATTCTGTTCAATATGGAAACTGGTCTGTTGTGCATTTTATGTCATTTACATAAGTAATACAGTTACCTTAAGAGTAAGTTTTCTTTCAAGGATTATTGAACTCCATGAACATATTCTAACCACATCAGTTAATTGTTTTTTTAAATAATTTGTGCTTTATAAAGAGGCTGAGTTTCATTTGCCATGGGGGTATCACAAAACAAAATTGATCACACTTGTGCCTCCAACTCTGGCACCTCCACCAACAGAAAAGTGCGTATGCCCCAAAGCCTAGTGTCACCATGGCCAGCAGCATTCCCACATGCCAGGATCAGTTCCACAAGGAAGTGCTTTGTCTAGGACTCCACTCCCCATCTCAGAAGCCAAGGGAAACCGGAGGAACACAGTAGCCTTTGCCACTAAGGGCCCCTAAGGCCACCATTACCACTATCACAGACACTCACAGCCCAACCTGCCAAACACCCTCTCAGTCTTGGCCGATGTGGACCTTAGCTGAGAGAGCTAAGGCTCAGGCTTTTCCCACTGAAGCCAGTCAGTAAATCTGGGAGAGAGAGGTCACTGCTCCCTGAAACGTGCAGGCATCATCAACAAGGCTACACAAAACTCGAAAAAGCAAGGAAACGCAACACCATCAGAGAAACACACATTTATGGAAGTTAGCACCCTCTTTAGCAACCTGCTCATCTAAGAAGAAATCACGGGGGAAAATGAGAAAAATAGAGAAAAATGAAAATACAGTGTACCAAAACTTATGGGATGTGGTGTAAGCAGTGCTAAAGGGAAAATTTGTAGCTATAAATGCTTATGTCAAAACCTAAGAAAGATCTCAAATCCACAATCTAAGCAAACAACTTAAGGGGTTATAAAAAGAACACACTAAATCCAAAACTAGGAGAAGGGAGGAAATACAAAGATCAGACCAGAGATGAATGAAATACAGAAAGGAAAATGGTAGAGAAAATCAATGAAACCAAATGTTGGTTCTTTGAAAAAATTTTTTAAAAACTGATAAAATTTTAGCTAGATAGTCTAAAAGAAAAAGAGAGAAAACTTAAGTTACAAAACTGGAAATAGGACATTACTACTGATTCTATAGAAACAAAAAGGATTATCAGAGTGCTGTGACCAATCAAATGCCAGCAAATTAGCAAGACTTTCAATAAATTGAGTAACCTCAGTGAAACCAAAAAAATCCTAGAAATACAACTATTAAGGCCAAATTATGAGAAAGAGAAATTCATAATAGACCTATTCAGCTAGAGATGAATCAGGATTCAGAAATCTTCCAGCCAAGAAAAGCACTAAACTGATAGCTTCACAGTGAATTCTAGCAAATATTGAAAGAATAACTAATACCAGTCCTTCTCAAGCTTTTCTTTTTAAAAAAATGAAGAGAACATTCCTTAATTCATTCCATGAAGTCAGCCGTTACCCAACACCAAAGCTAGACGAAAACACTACATTAAAGGAAAACTATAGAACAAATCTCCTATGAACATTGCTGCAAAAATCCTCAACAGAATACTAGAAAGCCAAACTCAGCAGCATATTAGAAAGAGGTACCATGACCAAGTGGGATTTATTTCTGCAGGTAGGATGTTTCAACATATGAAAATTAATCAACATAGTACACCACATTAGCAGAATTAGCAGGGGAAAAAATCTCATATGCTCATCATAATAGATGCAGAAAACACACTTGACAAATGTCAAGATCTTTCATGGTAAAAACACTCACCAGTGTAGGAACAGAAGAAAACTGCCACAATCTATGGTACTGGCATAAAGACCGCCATAGAGACCAATGGAATCGAGATCCCAGAATGAAGTGACAAGAATGCTAAATCGTCAATGGAAATCTTTTCAACAATGGTTCCAGGAAAACTAAATATCCATAAGCAAGGCATTGGGTAGTAGGTTAGACCCTCACCCAGCATCATGTACAAAAATTCACTTGGCCCTTTTTCCTGAATAAGGAGATTTAAAAAGAGGTGCCCAAATTTCTAGCAAATACTCAGACATATGAGAGTTTCCCTTCTAGGAGGAGTAGCTGTAGGACCATCATTGGCACCAGCCTTTCTATAGTCTGCAAAACTCCCCTCCTGGAAGCCAGTTCTGATCTTCTCAATGAAACAGAAAATAGTATTTTAAGTCAAGAAGAGTCAAGGTTCTCCAATCCATTCCTCTGTGCTTAACCATCTGCTTTCTCCTTTTCTGCCTATAAATAATTCCTATTCTATTTTCATGTTTCATTCTTTTTCTCCTCTTCCAAAATATGCCATTCTTCTCCTCACATCTTATTTTCTTTATTTAACATAAAGCATCTTCCTGATGCTCCACCTAATGGTGCCCTTACCATTATCCCCAGTCAACAATGGGCCATCCCAGCCATAATGTTTTATGTATGATTGGGATGATCTTTGTAATTTGGATACTATGCATTAAAATTAAGAGGTTTAATTATTACACCTATTAACATACATTTTATTTTCTTTCTCTTTGTCAATTTTCTCCAGATCAGCAGTTCTCAAAATGTGGTCTTCAGACCACCACTAGTATCATTACCTGAAAAGTTGTAAAAAAAAAATGCAAATTCTTGTGCCCTGTCCTAACCTGCTGAATCAGAAACTTTGGGGTGAGGTTCAGAGATCTGTGTATGAACAACACCTCCAAGGGGAGTCTGATATGTGCTGAAGTTTGAGGATCATGGATCTGAATGACTTTGTTTCTTGCCACCAAATTGAGTTTGTCTTCCTAAGAGTTCTTGTGAGACAAGGTTGTGGCAAAGTCCTTTCCCTTCCCCTTGAATAGCTATGCGTCAGTGCCTGGTGCCTGTGAAATTCTGTGCTGCTTTCTCCGGGTTCCAGCTCGAGGTCATTCTATTTTCACAAGCTGCATCTGGTGGCAACTAGGAATGCACTTCAGAGCTCCTCTCCTGGTAACAGTAAGTTTTCCAGCTTATGCTGGACTTGCTGCAATGACTTCTAGAAGGAAAAGAGATTTTCTTTTTTTAAAGTGAGAGAGGAACAGTCTCAAAATCAAAGCATCTGAAGTAAAAATCATTAATGCTCCCCCATGCCAGCACTGCCTCTCTTGATTTCTTTTGGATGTATCATCACTGCACTAGACACCTGGGTTTGGGCATAATCCTTTAGTCCTTCTTTCGGGCCTTCTATGTCTATTCTGTCCTCTAAAGCCAGGTCTTTATCACCTCAGCATCCACTGATTGCTGTTGTCCAAGTCCTCTCCTGATTCTGTCTCATTTTAAGTCTATCTTTACTTATTACATGCAGTTGCTTTTCCTGAAATAATGATCTCTGATTGTCACTCTCTTATTAGGACTCTGGCACCACTGCCTGGCAGGCAGACTCCTCAACCCAGAACTCGCTGTCCACAATACAGCACCATCTGTGCCTTCTAAACTTCAGGGAGAGCAGTTCCCCAGAGAGGTCACTTGCTGTTCCCCAACTTCAGAGCATCCATTCCTCCCCTGGCTGTGACATTTGCTGGCTCTGAAACGCCCTCTTTCAACATGTCCACTTATTTAAGCCTGTCCTTCCAGAAGGTCTAGCTCAGGTTTCACCTCCAGGTACCTGGTTCTTGGCACTCTCTCCAGATTCCCAATTTCTATAGTTATTTTGTTTCCACCTACACCTTTTCCCACTGCCTTAGGCTGTTACCTTATATTGTCACCTGTCTCATCTCTCCCTGTTGGTTCCCAGCAGTGTGTTTTTGCAGGATTTTTTTTTTTTTTTGTTCCCCATTCCTGTGTAGCATTCTGTGAACAAATATTTACAAACGGGGAAAATACGCAAGTACTAACTATTTGAGGAATTTTCAACATGTTTATATCTTAATGAGTTTTATTTGTAGATGTGTAATATTGTTCCTGTAGATGTAAAAAATAAACCCATTATAAATAACATGCCTCATTATTTTCATTGTTTTAGCATTAGGAGTATTAAGAAAACATTCCTAACATGAACATAGTTCAGCTCATTTCTGAAAATGATCTTTAAAAATACAGATTTATGAATCCCTTTTCTTTGACTTAAAAATCTTTTAAAAGTTTTTTTTAAAAGTTTTTTAAAGCTTTTTAAAGTTTCTGGTATTTTAGACATTGAAAAAAGTTTAATAATATAGGAAAGACTTAAAAACACAAAGCATTTTAATTTTTGCCATTGCCAGCAAAATAACTTCAGTGGATAATTGAGTTAATTCTACCAAAATATCAAGATACCTGAATTTGGAGAAAATAAGATTTTCAATATAGATTTTTATCGCATTATTAATTTATCTTTTCCTTTCATTGAGATCTCAAAACATTTATAAATAATACAAATGGTCATGTTAATGTTAATACTATTTAAGTAACTCTATCAATGTATAACCAAACAAGCAATACTAAAAATAAAGAAAAAAATATTAAAGCCTCACTAATTCAGAATGCACAAGCATGATTGGTCAGAAGCCTGAGTTATAGATTAATCTTTAAGGTAAAGGTAGTTTTATCATTTTTAAGAACATCATAGAGACTAAAATTAATTAAGGAAATGCTGCCTCACAGATTGTAGTGGGAAAGTATCTTAATGAATGGGTAAATATTATTCCTAATTATCTCCTTTGAGGGGAAAATTTTCTATCATTCCTTTTTTATTATTCTACTTCCTCTATATATTCTTTTATATTTTAATTTATTAATTTTAATTGACAAGAAAATGGTATACATTTATTGTGTACAATATGTTACTTTGGTATAAATACATTTTGTGAAATCAAGGTATCTGACAAATGGACTATCTCACATATTTAAACATTTTTTGGGTGAGAACACTTAAAGTCTATTCTCTTAGCAACTTTTAAATATACAATATATTGTTATTAAATGTAGTCACCATGAGGTAAAATAGATCTCTTGAACTTTTTCCTCCTAACTGAAATTCTGTGTTTGCTTTGTTGTGGTTTTGGTTCCAGGGATTGAACCCTGGGGTGCTTAACCACTGAGCCACATCTCCAGCCCTTTTTATTTTTTATTTTTTATTTTGAGAAAGGGTCTTGCTAAGTTGCTAAGGGCCTCTTACTAAATTGCAGAGACTGGCCTTGAACTTGCAATCCTCCTTCCTACCTCAGCCTCCTGAGTTTCTGGGATTATAGGAGTGCACCATCACAACTAGTTTTATCAAACCCTTTGAATGATACTTGTGATGATACTTTAATGTTCTTGTGACAATGCTTAAAGAAACCTCATTTTCAAACTTAGATATAATTTTTCAATACATGCAGTCTGTTCACTGTCTCTAGCACGTTCAGTTCAGGATCAGAGTTCTAAGGTGTAATTCCTCTTCAGGGAATGCCCTACCCAAGATACTCACATGCCTCATTCTCTTGATTGATTCCAGTGCCTATAGAAATGTCACCTCATTGGAGAAGACTTCCTAATCTGAAATGTTTTAGCACACACCTTCATCACTCACTTTTCCCTTATAAAATTATTTATAATTTCTTTTATATATTATTTTTTATATATTATTTTTTATATATTATTTATAATTTTTATATATTATTTTTATATATTATTTATAATTTTTTTCCTTATAAAATTATTTATAATTTCTAAATATATATTCTACTGGAATTTAAGCTCTATGAGGATATGAGTGTTGTTTTTGTTTACCTGGGATAATGTCTGTGCTTAGAAGCATGCAGAGCACATAAAGGCATAATATGGAATGAATGAATGATCTTACTTTGTAAGAACTCTCAGTGAATAACCAGTTGTCAGTTCACTGTTACCATGGAGAAAAGACAGGCATGTTACATTGTGCCCTGGTAGTCTAATCAGAACTTGACCTGTGGGTGCCCTGCGATCTTTGCTGTACTCCAGTCCTGTGTGTTACCACCACCTCAATAAAGATGGGTGTTACTGTTCCCATGCGGTATCCATCAGAAGGGCATAAGCTGTTTATGCTTCTGTTATTTTATCCCTTTGTTCTCAACTGCACTATCATACAAAATTGTGTAAGTGCATCAGATTTTATTGAATTTTTGAAGTTAATTAAAAAAGGAAAGGAAAGTATAGGTAGGAAAATATTTCTGTCCATGAAATGTTTCTTTACCTATAGTCCAGGAGAAAAGTATTTAAGTGAAGCACTTACCAGAATGTCTCCCATTCTGTCTGTGCGCTTCTTTACATGACACTATGCTTGTCTCTCTGGCAAAATAGCCACAGAGCAGCTCCACCATATTTTTGGCTTAATCTCTACCCTGAGAAGTTGGTTCTCTTTCAGGATTCATCTCCCTTTCTCCATTAGTACATTTCAAAATGTGTGAGTGTGGATTTACACTGGAGGTTTTCAGTAGGATTCTCCATGGTTGTTCTTGAAAATTAAGCTCCTCAAATGCCCACAGCAGACACAGGCACACCATGTCCTTACAGTCTGTCCAAATGCTAATTCTCCAAATTCTCTACTGAGTGGTTATGTCAACCTCTTTCTCTTTCTTTCTCTCTCCCTCCTCCTTCTCTCTGTCTCCTTCATGCATTTCTAAAGACAATAATCTTTTTTCCTAATAATACATGGTATAATCTAAATCTTTAACAAGGAAAGTAAGTATCACAAGATTATCAAGGCTGCTGGCCTCTTTCACAGTAGTTAGTTCATTGTGATAAGGAACTTCATTAGTTCCTTTTCTTGAGACACTGATTTTTTTTATTATTATTATTAACACTTTAAACCTATTGATTCATTGTCTTCTGGTTTGCATAGTTTCAAATGAAAAGTCTATGTCAACTTTAATTTTTTTTTTTTTTTTTTTTTTTTTTTTTTTTTTTTTTTTTGCGGTGCTGGGGCTCAAACCCAGGGCCTTGTGCATTCAAGGCAAGTACTCTACCAACTAAGCTATAGCCCTACCCCTAATTTTGTTGCTTTTTGTGCCTTTTTCTCTGGCTGCTTTAAAATTTTTTTTTCTCTCTTGTCTTCAGCAATGTGATTATGATTTGCCTTAGCATTGTTTTCTTTACATTTCTTCTGCTTGGGGTTTCCCAGGCTTCTTGGGTCAGTAAGTTGTAGTTTTCAAAAGTTTGAAAATATTTCAGCCATTATTTCTTAAAATATTATTCCTTCCTTCCTTTAATCACCTCTAATTACATGTATGTTAGACACTTTATATTATTTTGTAAGTCACTGATGTCCTGTTCATTTCTTCTTTTACAGTCCTTTTATTCCAGGTACTTTATTTTAGATATTTTCCATTATTATGTCAAGTTCCATGCCATTTTATTTTGCAGTATCTTATCTTCTGTTACTCCCTTCCAGTTTATTTTTCCTTTTAGGATATTGTATTTTTTTTTGCTTAAAGTTTGATTTGGATTTTTTTATATCTTCCATTTTTCTCCTCATTGTGTATTGTCTTCCTTTTTTGAATATATGGAGCATGCTTAAATGCTTCCAATATTTACCATTGTTTCTTTTCGAAATTAAACTTTATTTATTTATTAATTTGGGGTGTTTTTTGTTTGTTTGTTTGTTTTTGGTACCAGGAATTGAACCAGGGACACTTAGCCACTAAGCCACATTCCCAACCTTTTTTATATTTTATTTTGAGACAGGGTGTTACTGAGTTGATTAGGGCCTCACTAAGTTGCTGAGACTGGCTTTGAACTTCTGATCCTCCTGCCTAAGCTTTCTGAGCTGCTGGATTACAAACATGTACCACCGTGCCTGCCTCATTGTTTCTTTTAAATGATTTTTCTTTTGCTTAGGTCATATGTTCTTATTTCCCTTAGGCAAATTTTTTTTCTTATTAATTGATATATTAAACTTATATATATTTATGGAGTACCTTGTAATTTATAGAGTACCTTGTGATGTTTTGGTACATATATATGTTGTGTAATGTTCAAATCAGGATAAAACACTCTCCCCAAACACTTATTATTTATTTATGGTAAATCTATTCAAAATCCTTTCTTCTAATTTTTTAAAGAGTATGCAGTATATTATCATTATTTATAGTCATCCTACCATGCAATAGAACACCAAAACTAGTACCCATTAATCAACCATTTCCCTTCTCTCCATCTCCCCTTCCCTCCCCAGCCTCTGGTAACCACCATTCTACTCTCAACTTCAATAAGATAAACGTTTAGTTTGAATGAGATCATAACAGACATGTCTTTCTATGAGGAGCCTGTTTTACTTCACATAATGACCTCAAGTTCCATCCATATTGTATGAAATGATATGACTTTATCCTTTTTATATGGTTGCCTAGCATTCTGTGTGTTTATCAACCACTTTCTCTTTATCACTTCATCGGTTGATGGACACTTTCTCTTTATCACTTCATTGCTTATTTCCACTTCTTGGCTGTTTTGAATACTGCTGCAATAAATATGCATGTGCAAATGAGTCTTTGACAGACTGATGTTTTTCCTTTGGATATATAGTCAATAGTGGCATTGTTGGATCATATGGTAGTTCTATTTTTAATTTTTAAAGAAACTTCTGTACTGTTTTCACAATGGTTTTTCATTCCCACCAATGGTGTGGTATTCAAAGTTTCCCTTTTGCTCATGACCTCCCAAGCACCTATTTGTTGTCATTTTGACAATAGCCATTCTTACTGGAGCAAGGTTATATTTCATTGTGTTTTGATTTGCATTCCCCTGATGATGAGCGATTGAACACTTTTTCATATACCTGTTGGCCACTTCCTTAGAAAAAAATGTCTATTTTAATCTATTGCCTATTTTTGAATTCAATTATTTGTGGCTTTTTTTTTCTTTTTTTCTGTTGCTTTGAGTTCCTTGTCTATTTTGGTTGATAAGACTTTGTACAATGCGTTTTCCCATATTTTCTGCCGTTCTGTATTTTGTCTCTTCCCTCTGATAATTGTTTCCTTTGTCGGGCTGAAGCTTTCTCATTTGATAAAATCCATTTATCTCTTTTGGCTAGCTTCCTATGTTTTAAGGTCTTATAAAAACAAACAACAGGAGCTGGGGTTGTGGCTCAGTGGTAGAACACTTGCCTAGCAAGTGTGAGGCCTGTCACTCTATCATGAATAGGAGTAGACGCTCTAACTTGTTAGAAGTTTGACAAAAACTTAGGTGTGAAAGATTTGATTTTTAGCACCACATAAAAATAATAAAATAAACATATGTATGCATCTACAATTAAAAAAATTTAAAACAACAAAACTTCTTGCCCACTCCAATTTCCAGAAGCATTTCCCTTATGTTCTCTTCTAGTAGTTTCGTATCTTATATTTATGTCCTCAAACAATTTTGAGTTGATATTTATATATGGTGAGATATAGGAGTCTGGCTTGAGTCTTCTGCATGTGAATATCCATTTTTTATAGTGCTAGTTATTGAAAAGACTGTCCTTTCTTCAGTACATGTTTATAGCATCTTTGCCAAAGATCAGCTGGCTGTAGATACGTGGGTTTACTTCTAGAAACCCTGGGTTTTTTAAAATAGATATAATATAGGAAGTTTAATTTTCATGAATGCTGGATTTTATTTTAGTTTAGTTTTAGACTTTATTATGGCATGTAGTTGCTTAGAAAAACAAGTTTTCAAAGCTTAATTTTAAGCTTTAAGTTATATCCAGAGTGGCACTTAACATAGGATAATATAATCCCATTACTAACTAAGGCAATACCCTTTTAGGATTCCACCCAGTGGTCTGTGGGCTGCAATATCTCTCTTCTGTCTGTTGGGGGGAAAAAATCCATGCTTTGTATAAGCTCTAGACCTTATTTAGCTTATTGAACTTTGACTGTATTTTCACCGTCATCTCCTGCCTCAGTAGTTTCTTCTAACACATGCTGAGATCAGTACTGTGCCAAATACTCAAGGAGACCTCTGTCCAAATGTCCAAAGTGTTATTATTCGCTCTCTATGAAACTCCTTCCTCTATATTCTTCCCTACAAATTTAATCTCTTTAGATTGCCTGAATCTTGATCTCTGTCTCTGGTAATTTAACAATACCCTCAGGCCTGCATGGGTTTTCCCATGCTCATCCTGTGGCCTGAAAACTACCATAAGCTGCAAATGGGGGCAGCCAAAGGGGCTCACCTCATTTCTTTCTGTTCTCTTAGGGAACTTTATCATGAATTTTGCCTAGTTTTTGAGTTATGTAAAGTAGAAGGCAACACTGACTTCTGTCACTCTATCATGAATAGGAGTAGAAGCTCTAACTTGTTAGAAGTTTGACAAAAACTTAGGTGTGAAACATTTTGTGCCTTCACACAAATTAGCAAGATTGCTTTTTCTTGGAGTCCCTGCCTAATTTGATCTGAATCAGCATGTGTTTTTTCATAGACACTGATACAGTTATGGAATAAATTATCTTCAACGTTCGCAAGTAAGGAGGATTAAATTTGCATCATAAGTATTCCTGAAAACTTGATATGTTGTCCAAGTTGGTTATAATAACACCTGCAGTACTCTAGATTTCATTTGAAATAAAATATCACCAAGATGTTTCAACAACCTCACTGGAGAAACAATCTAATTATCTGACATGAATATCAGATCATTCCTATTAATTAATTAATTAATTCATCCATTCATTCATTTCATTAACAAATATTGAAGATTCAAAGATGAATAAGAATAAGGTGAATAAATCATGGTTTCTGCTTTTCATGGAAACTATACTCTATAAGAGGAAACAAATGCTAATGACTAAACTACAGTAGGATACAGTAAGATTTTTGGATAAGGACATCAGTTGAGGGATGTGTAAAGTGACATAGAAACACAGAGAAGGGTGGAAAGGATGTATTCTTTATGGAAGACACTACTGCCTATCATCTGTTCATGTATTTACTTAACACTATGTTAAGGCCCAACAATGCAATTACTCTAGAGGAGAGATGGCTCTTCAGTAATCACAGTGTAGTGCAGTAGAAGCTTTGGCTGAGAGGAAACAGAGAGGAAGTAGATGATCAGGGAATCCTTCTAGAGGAGACTGAACCTAACACAGAAAAAGGCTCACAGCAGAGAGCATCCTGTTCTGGGAATTCAGGTAATACAGTGTGACAAGAGCATGGATATCAAGTGGCAGCTCGGCAGGAAAGATGATTGCAGAGATAGGTAAGCAGGTGGATCATCAAGAACTGGCTGTGTTCTTCTATGGTGTTTAGCTGGAAATAGGAAACGTTGAAAGTGTATGTGTGTGTGTGCGTGTATGTGTGTTAAATGAGGAAACAGTGATGATTTGTGTTTTAGAAACTTTATTCCAGTGATAGAGTGAAGGATGAGTAGAAGGAAAAGAAAGAGACCAATAGGAAGGTAAACTGATTCAACAATCCAGGATATAAATGATTGAGGAACCACGCTGAGGGAGCAATGGAAGAACTGGAGATGAGAGGTTCAGGGGAGGTCCTATGGAATTGTTTAGGAGATCAACAAAAGGACATGTCTACTTAGATATGGAGGGTGACGGAGAGGACAGGGTTATGGTGACTTCCAGTTTTTAGGCCTAGTGGACTAAGTGTACCCAGTAAGGGCTCTTACTCCCCAAAGGGCTTTTCTACCCATGAAATACAAGTAAAAGTAACAGGTTCCATTCATATTTTTCTTGGTTTTCGAATTTGTTTTTGTGTCTTATAGACAGTAAACTAATACAGTAGTATATGTACATAACTTAAAATAAGTGAACAACAACATTTTGTAGGGTATGCTTAAATACTTTCTACCAGGATTATGTAATCCAAAACCTTGGAGACTCTTGAAACAAGGAAGAGTGTATTTGGAGTTTCTCGAGACCTTGAGGTGCTTGTAGGATGTTTGAGCAGTAATTTCTAAATGTAGGCAGGACTTTCCAATGGAGCTTTCTCTCCCCCGCATCACAGGAATGCTCTAAATATATCCATCATGGTAGCCTGCAGCCAGACAGGGCTATTAAGCACTTAAAATATGGCCAGTGCAACTGAGAAACTGAATTTTTCATTCTGTTTAATTTAATGTATTTAAATTTAAATAGCCTCATGTAACTAATGGCTATAATATTAAAAAGCGCAGACCTAAAACTTATGGGAGAGACCTGGGGCTTTCATTTATTGAGTGCTTCCATTGGCAAAGCATTTTTATATACATCTAAAATAACTTGATCACACTAGTTGCTCTAATTAGTATGTGGTGTTAAAAAATAGTAAGTTCTTAGTTTACCCTTTTGTTAGTGAAAGATAAAAAGCACATTTGCTCTCCCATATATATACTTTCTCCATACTCTGATAATAGGTATTTTTGTATCTTTCACAACAAAATAACAATTTTATATTTTTCTTTCAGGTGGTTTGCTCTGTTAGAGATTCAAATATGTATTATTTTAATACTTTATAAATATGACTGTACTCTTCTGGACCCATTACCAAAACAGGTAAATGTATTCAGAATCTTGACTATAATTACAGCTTTCAGATTTAATGTAAGCTCTAGTCCTTGGTTTTAAATTCTAGAGATGAACCGACTGATTCCCTCACTTTGGCCTGATCTAAACATGTGCCTTAGGTGGAACCAGACTGAGAACACACTGGGTCCTTTTAATTGAAGATCTAATCAATGCCAGGACCTAATAGTGTTTCTACTACTTCCAATGTTAGGGGCTCCTCAATAGATTTACCAACTTTTACCCTTTTCTCTAGGTTAAGTAAACATGGCCTCAAATTTGACCCCTTTTCCCTAGAAAGGAATGTGGTTTTTTCTGGTACAAAAGTGAATCATCTATTTTGGATGCAAGTCATAGCCCTTGGTCCATGTGGAAAGCAATAGCTTGGAAAAAAGTCAGCTCCCTATAAAACTAAAGAGCAGAAATAAAAAGGTTGTGACTTTACACCTACCTCTGACCATTGAGTGTTCCAGTCATTTAACTCCTCTGTGCACCTGTTCTTCTCGACCTGTGGTTCCCAAATTGGCAGGAGCTTCAGAATCACATGAAGGGCTTACAAAATAGACTGCTTCCCCATCCCTTGAGCTCCTGATTAGTAGTTCTGGGGACAGAGTCCCTATTATTTGCATTTCTGATAGGTTCCAGGTGCTATTGCTGTTCCTGGTCTGAGTACCACACTTTGAAGATTCCTTCATAAGGAATAAAGGCAAGTTCAACTTAATTCCAAATGTTTGGAAGTCATTTTAAAAACTCTGGATAAAAGGTGCTGTCTAATCAATGCCAGGACCTAATAGTGTTTCTACTACTTCCAATGTTAGGGGCTTAAACAGAAATTAAGCAGCACAAGTTCATGGCTAGCCATATAACATTTTGTGCTTTCATTTACTCTTCATATAATAAGGCTAATATACCAAGGATAACTAAAACTCTTGATATTTCAGTAGAAATTATGTGGGTGTATAAGTGACATAAAATATATTTCAAGCATGCACATTTCAGCATTTTCCTTAGACTTCTTTTGCACTTGTATTTTAAGTTCAAGTAACTACTAGTGATGAAGAGCTCTCAAAATTTACACTGAAAGGCAACTCTAAACCACCTCTCACAAAGTCCTCAGCTACCTGCTGTATTGTTCAAAATGAAGATCAGAGCCAGGTTAGATTTCACAATTTTTTCCCAGGACTGACAAGATCCAGCTATTTTTCTGCCAGCAAGAGGAAATAGGAATGCTTCACTGAGATTACATTTGTCAAAACCAGAGAGATCAATAATTTGTATAGGGGCTGGGGATGTGGCTCAAGCGGTAGCACGCTCGCCTGGCATGCGTGCGGCCCGGGTTCGATCCTCAGCACCACATACCAACAAAGATGTTGTGTCCGCCGAGAACTAAAAAATAAATATTAAAAAAAAATTCTCTCTCTCTCTCTCTCTCTCTTCTCTCACTCTCTCTTAAAAAAATAATAATAATTTGTATCATCTACTTAGGCAAAATTTTCTCCTAGTACTTTCTTTCTACATAAGAATTCCATTAGCTACACTTTCCTAGACAAGTTTTTGTACATCTTATTTATATTCTGATGACACTAAGAACATTATTGAACAAATGTTATCTCAGTTTGAAATAAGTACAAGTTGAGGTGGATTTTTATAATCTCAAAGAGCAGTTCATTTCACAATCCTTATTCTAGGAAGAGAAAGATCAATAATTGGAATTGCTTTAATAAATTGTAAAACCAGGTGATCAACAAATGCAGGATATGACCTTCAAACTGCCAACCAAGAAGAAGGAGGAAGTGAGCTACCAGGAGTATCTGAACACTCTGTGGTCAGGTGCAGGGAGATCAGTGGACTTGGAAACCTGCTTCCCCACAGGAGTCTACCTGCCCTAGTAGCAAAAATCAAACTGTAGATTCCCCAGTTTTAATTTTTTAAACATCTCAATTTTTTATGTATTGAGGTTCTAGGGATCCAATCAAGGGCTTCACGGGGTTCTAAGCAAATGCTCTACCCCTGAGCTACATCTCCAGCCCCCCAGTGTTTTATTTTATCTCAGAGGTTTGTGAGAGATTATTTTAGTTTCAATTCCTTCCCAATATGAACCAAACAATGAGGAAACACTATGAAGTAGAATCTGTGATTGGCGGCAGGTTCCTGATCCTGGAAGTGGGGGCTGTTCCATTTTGAACATTTTGCTACTATAGTGGATTTTTACTGGTTTGACTGTTTTTGTTCCATTTTATCTTTTGGGGGGTCACAGATTCTAAAAATATTTTCATAACACTTATGGAACCCCTTCTAGAAAAGTACATATTTCTTTATACAAAATTGTGGGTACAATTTCAGTGAGCTTGTGGAACCCTGCTCCTCATTCTATCAACTCTCCTGAGAATCCCTTTGCTAAGGAGCCCATTCTGTGCCCTACCTCCTCTTTCCCAGCTCCCCATTACCACTCCCTAAACTCTCAAAGTCTATAGAACATGTTGCTTTTCATTTTAATCCCTTAAGTACCAAAAATCTTTTTGGTATTCTTAATACGATTACCTCCGTTCACCCCCACACATATTCATACTTTGTTCAGAACTGGGGGGAAAAAAAAAGTCACAATATTTGGAACCCACAAAGGTCCTTTTGGAACATCATGGTTGTAAGTACACTGTAATCATGGTTTATACCAACTCTGGAAGCTTTTTAAATACATAGAGCTCTCAGCTAACAATTGTAAATGAGGTGGTATATCTTTTGAGTCAGAAACTTAGAAGGAGCCTTATTGATATCCTCTTTAGCCAGGGAAATTGAAGGGAAAATAGCAAGCAGGCCCATGGACTTGGATGTATGAATTTGAAGAGATTGTTATCAGAATAAGGTATTTTCTTTTCCTGCTTCTTTAATGAAGGCTAAAGTTGATGCTTGAGGAGAAACTCTCCAATGCAAACAGTTCCCAGCCTTCAGAACTGAAGTTCAGGTCCTTTTAAAGAAAATTGCAATTGAATAAACTTTAAGTCACTAGCTTATGTCTCTTTTCTATTTCTTCTGTATTTTTGTTTTTAGAGTTATCTCCATTTGGTGGGTGTCCCCCAGCCAGACGATCAATGCCGAATAGAATATAAACAAAGAATATGACATCTGCGGGGGCTCAAGAGGGCCAGAGCCTTCTGGAAGAGAGATGCCCCTGACTCCTGGCAGTATCCCTGACACTAACCTGGCAGCACCTCCTTCACTTTGTTTGGGGATTTAGTTCAAGAAAATATCCAATGGTACATGTTTGATATCTTCAAAACTAGGAATTTGACATCATTTCCTGTGAATATGATGTATAGCAAGTTTTTTTGCTTTAAATATTTATTAGTATATTATAGTTATTCACAATATTAGGGTTAATTTTGACATAATCATACAAACATGGAATATTATTTGCTCCAGTTCAATCCCCAGTACTCCCCTTTCCCTGCCACCCTCTCTCCGCCTATTGCCTTTCCTCTACTCTACTGGCGTTTCTTCTATTTAGTCTCAGTTTATTTTAAATCAGTGCCTTATAGGTATACATAAAGCTGAAATGCACTGTGGTTTATTCATATATGTATTTAGAATAGTTAGGTCAGTTTCATTCCACTGTTCCTCCCTTTTCCCATCATTTCCTGCTTTCCTCATGAAAATAGAAGAAAGGTCAGTGGAAAATGTTGAAATAATTAGAAAAAGCATTTTGAAGAGTTGGAATTTAGTTTCTTATGCAACTGTATTATAACTTCAAATAGAAACAAAGTCATTCGAATGGAAATCTTAGCACATAAATTTCACTTTGAAGGCAGCACACAAATTTCTATTTTAAAAAAACTAAAAATCTTAGATACTAAGCAATTTAATGATTTCTAAAATTTTTCTACTTTTTATATGATTCTTAGCTAGCAATTGGAATTCTTAGGCTCTATTAATGTAATTCTTTATTATAAATGGATCTAATGCTAAAATCATGAAGTGATAGTTTTCTAAGAGCAGTGAGAAGAGGGATCATGTCTTACACTCAACTTTGTACTCTGCTATGCCTAGGACAGCATCTTCTCTACAGGAAATATTTAATAAATGCATTTTGATTGATGTATTGATTTGTGTTTTAATAAAGATGGAAGCACTCACTTTACTCAAGGTGTTTACAATTATAGTTCACAGAGATGACATTTTTGCTATGAGTGGAAATTCAAATATAATGGTATGTCAAGGCCAGAAATGTAGAAGGAGATTTATTCATGGTATCCTCTTCAGCCAGAGGAAATGAAGGGTATACAGAGCATTTTCATTCAACTGCATTTGAACCTATTACTCAGTAGTTTCAAGTGTGAAATATTTGCCATGAAATCCAGAAAAGAAGCCCTATCATGTTCAGGGGAAACATAATAAGAGAGTAAAAAGTGATGTCATGATGTATCCTCCATTATTCAAAGAAAATGTTGTTTGCCTCCTTTATTTCACAGTAAGCTTTGAAGTGCACATTGTCCTCTAGGTCTATTTGCTTGCCTGTGCTAGAATCATCTCAGGGGGTTGATAATTATTGCTTAGTCATTTATTTCCTACCAATAAACACATGATTCCCCAGGAGAAAATTAAGTACTTTGAGGGCATTAACTCTCCCAGACTAATGTCATGATTTTGAAGCCTAGCTACCAACTCACAGCTTTGCTTAGCAGTCTCAAGGTCTGGAGTTGGAAGGGGCTGAAGAAAGCAGGTTAGAGTCCTCAGCAGCTCTGAGAGTTGCAGACTGCAACCTAGCAAGTTCTACTTAGTATGACAACTGTTCTGAGGGAAGGTGTGTCCTCCCCACAGCAAGGCCCACAAAGAAATGCTGTTTTTTCAGAAATACCTACTTCAGCTAAATTGCAGTGGTTCAGTGCGAGTGTTTATCTGCATATTCTTGCTGGGTAAGGAAGAATGTTAGCTGACCCATCTACACATTTTAAAACGAATGCTGACACACATCTGTTGACCTTTGGAATCATGAAGAGTTAAGACCACTGCACTTGGAGGTGTCATATGTCTTTTCATTCCCTAGCCTGAAGTTTTATGTGACATATTAATAATTTCTGACTTGGGTTTTAGATAATATCTTATATATACATGTATACATAATATATAATAATAATTTATTATTTATATATTTTGTATATGCACCATATATAATAATTTATTATGTAGAATATTAATTTATTAATACATCCTCATGTGTTAACTGGGATTTTCTGAAATCAGAGCCTGAGACAAAGATTTGTGTGCAGAATTTATTTGGGAGGTGCTCCCAGGCAGCAGAAGTGAGTGATCCAGTCAAAGAGTTGTGTAATTAAGGTATATTGTAGCATATATAATACCTCCTAGCTTTGTCCACCTGAAGTATAATAGGTAGGAGGGGCTCTTGACTGGCTCCTGTTCCCCACTGATTAATGATTGACTACCCCTGGGGATGTTAATCCTGCAGTGCATCTATGTATGTGTGTGGAAGGCAGGTGGTGGGTGGGTGAGAGCCTCTCTAGCAGGACTCTGCTTTTTTTTTTCTTCGTTTTTGCATTGAGCACCCCATCTTTTTAGCTTTCAAATTGGGGGTTAACTTGCCCTGTGACAGAGCACATGATCTTTGGAAGTTGCGACAGAACTGTACTGGTCCAGGATTGCATTGGACCTGATAATTAAGTATGTTAGATCCACTCGGAGGCCACAGGTGCCTGACAGGGTTGGACTGAAAGCAGCAGTAAATGGCAGTTACTACAAAAGGTATGAACTCTGGCTTTAGGAAATTTGCAGGGACTTTATTGATCCTCTTGCTTTATTTTCTTGTGCACTTAAGTAAATCTTTTAAAAACTGACAAATGAAAAGCTGTTTAAAAAACTGTTTAAAAACTGACAAATGAATAATCAATGAAAACTGTAAGATCCTGTCTGGGTGTGCATTACATGTATGTGATTTGTCATCAAAATACATGAAAAGGCTCTGACTTACAGAAAACAAAACAAAACATAACTTAAAGATTTGAATCAAGTCATTAATTACAATACATACATTTTTAAATGTAAGTTTACTAAGTAAGTTTATCTCTTGGATATAAAAGGCTGTGAAACCACGGGCCTAGAAGCAGAAATGAGCAATAAGAGTGGATTCCTTGATGCATATCAGCCATGAGAGTGAAAAGAGAGAAAAAGGGAAACATGTTTGACATTTTGATCTTTGCTTTTCAGCTTATTTGCCTCTGTGATATTTTTGATACCTGCTTGATTTGTCAATGACCTGACACTGTGGGTCAGCTGCTGGGCCCTTCTGAGACCTTGCATGTGTCTTGTTTTGATCTTGACTTTGGTTTGAGCCTCTCAGGTCTGGGGAGGTGGCCATGGTAAGACCTAGGTACATGTATGTTTCTGTGGCACCTGGGCTTCCAGCCACAGGGTGAGTCCAGGCCCAGCAGGGTCCCCTCTGTCTTCTCTGGCCCAATTCAGCCTCTGTGCCATGCTTGAAAGACTCAGATCCTCCAGATGAGCCCATACTCTGTCCTGGGCTCAGAATCTAGAGTGTGAACTAAGGACCCAGCTAGTCTTGCTCTTTGTAGCTATCCTGGGTGCCATGTAGGTGCTAGGGACCCAGGACAACTGGGGTGGAGGTATTGATGAAGGACCTGTGGCTGGGCCTCTCAGAAACCTTGGTTAGGTCAAGACTGCCTGGTACAGTTTTAGCTTGGTGCTGCTATTTCAAAAGAAAAAAAATATATAAAGATGGCTATCTTTGTTTTTAATAAGCAATTCAAACATAATTATAAAAAAAGAATAAATTAAGTAAATATAAACAGCATAAATGTTTATAAATTAACTCTTCATGTTTCAAAGAAAAAATATTTTTTGAAACTTGAAACCTTAAGATGAAATTTAGTAAGAGGCAACTCACTAGATGTCTGGGTCATTTCTGAATAAGTTAAAATACTAAAAATGTTAATTACTAAGCATAAGGTTATGTATTTTAGCATCTTGGTTTTATATGGCTTAGAGTAGCTAGATATTTGGGGGGTCTGTTAATTTAAAAACATGTTTCTTAAAATTATAAAAAATGCTGAACAGTTCAAAATTTCTTACTATTTATGTTTTCACTAGAAATTAAGATAGTTCTAAGAATTAAAATTCTAATTAGTTTATAGTAATTAAAGCTAAAGATAATAAGGGAAACAAGGAAACTAAGATGTTTTTGGTGAGGAAAGGTATAAGGAAAACACGAGCGTGTGTTTGTTTTGTCTAATTGGAGGTGGTCCCAGAATGAAGGAAGGAAGGATTCTATACATCTCCAGTGGTTGTGATACATAACTTGAAAGATTGATCCCTATGATTGATCCAAATCAAATTATCTGTGATGACTTAGTAAACAAACCCAGTGGGCCATAATTGGGCCTGGAGTACAAATGAGAGAATTGAAGTTTGGAGAGACCAAGGGACTTACCAAGGTCACACTGCTTGTGGCAGAAGCAAGGACTCTGAGGACAGACCCAGGAACTCTGGCTGTGAACTTGCCCTCATGCTATTAAACTGCATTCTTCTTAAACAGGAATACATCACCTACAAGAGACAGCAACTTGACCCTGCGGTTGTCATAATTTACACTGTGGTTCTCTCCTCACTCTTGCAGGAGAAGTGATCAATCTGTTGAGTAGCCTATATTACAGAAGGGAGAGGGCAAGGAGCCCTGCAGTCTGCCCTATTTCCTCCCCCAGTTTTATTCCCTAGGACCTTCCCCCACCACCTTGTGGGACCTGTGCTACAGACTGTGGGAGGGGCCCTTCACCACTTGAAAAGAAAAACACCTTGGGAAAATGAATCTTCTGAGTGTGGGCATATATGTGTCAATATATGAACAAATTTTATATGTTCAGATGATATGTGATAGCAATGTGTTGATACATTGTTAATTGACAGCAATTGGATATGTGTGTGTGTGTGTGTGTGTGTGTGTGTGTATTTTTTAGTAGTATTCTACCTTGTTCCTTCACAAAAATACCACAATCATGTCCCCCAACAGGCCATTATGAACATTATGAATGTTCTCTTTTGGTGGAGACAGGAACTAGCTAAGTACAGAATAGCCTTAGTTGAAACCTTGTCTTCAGGTAACCTTGCTTTTAGTTATTTTGCAATTCTGGAAAGAATTATAAAGAAGAGACCTAGAAGGAGGATGTGCTTTCTGCTTCACAAAGCATATGAACTCTCCTCTGATTTTGATGTTGCTGTTGTTGGAGATAAACATGCACAGAACCATAGAACATGGTCAGAGAACCAGCCTAACATCCTTTACTGCTTAAGAAGTTAAAACCTGAACAGAGAAACGTTATGTTTGGAGCTCTGGTGGGATATTCAGTGACTGGTGAAGACAAAACCCTACATGAGACTGTGTAAGTGAATGATTCTTGCAGGACAGAAAACTATGGAACACATGAGCAACATTCCAACTTCTATTGGCAGCAAAACTTTTCATTCTACAACACATTAATTTACAGATCCCCTAATGAAAGCAAACTGGTAACATCCATCCAGTGGTCCTCACGTTCCTCATTTAGGTGACTGTACATTATTGTTTGCAGAAGCCATTTCACACTTGCAAGGTCCTGGGTGTGGGAAAAGCACATTTTGAAAACACTGGACCTCTGAATGTCAGCCACTTTCCCACATTTTCCAGGACCTTGACAGCTATGCAGGACTGTGTGACTGGTATGGGCAAATGGGTTGTAAGTAGAGGTGGAGGGTGTCAATTTCAGGTGGAAACGTGTAAGTAAATGGCCTCACCCCTACTTCCCTGATGCTGTGATGAGGACTTTGCAGCAACAAGAAGGCAGAACCTCCCTCAGCTGGGGTCCCTGAAAGTCATTGAGGAGGAAAAAGTCCCTTCCCACAACCCACACTGGGCACAGCATAAGTGAGGGGCAGTGATGTTGGCTACCACAGCATTAACCAGCCTGCCTGAACAGTACTGCAACTCAGATTCTGATTCTTATTCTTTATGCCTTCTGTCCTCTTTAATCTAATTCATTTAGAAGAGCAAAGTTTCAGCCTGCTGAATTCCAGATCAAGGGTGTCAATGTGATTGTACTAAATGTTTTGTGGGCGTACTATGCAATGATGTTTCTTAAAGTCATAACACTAAAGTGGAAATTATATGTTGGTTGTTGGACTTCATTTTCTGAACAATTGATTATTAAAGAGAAAAGAATTCCCACCCAAAATAGTTTCTGAATCACACAGATTGCTAGCCCATATAGCAGACAGTCATCAACAACTTTAGTGTGCACCTAAGGAGGCACTGTGCTTATTATACTCAACAGGGAAAAGAACACGGGTTCAAAATAGGAAGTCTAATATCCAATCATCTGGCCGGGCACAGTGGTGCACTCCTGTAATCCCAGCAACTTGGGAAGCTGAGATAGGAGGATCCAAAATTCGAGGCCAGCCTGGGCAACTTAGTGTGATCCTGTCTCAAATAATGAATGAAAAATGCTGGGGAGTGGCTCAGTGGTAGAGACCTCAGTGTCAAAGGGGGAAACATCCAGTCATTTGCTCTCAGAATCCAATTCTATCACTTTCTCAGTGTGAGAGCTTTCACAAGTTGCTCAACTCCCTAAGCCTGGGACTGTGTGGCACTAACAAGACATTCTTATTTGCCTCAACTTGAGCTAGTACTCTACAGAAAATCTAGCACATAGTAAGTATAAAACAAATGTCAAATATTGTTGATGAATGGCTTTACCTACTCTATCTTCAAGTGGAAATTTGTTACTGTTTAATAAAAGTTTTGCTGGCATTAGGTCATTAATCACTGTCTTCAGCAAAAGAACAGGCAGAATTCTTAGCTCTATCACAACATGCTGCAGGATTGCAGTGCTCTTCCTGCATGACAAACAGGAATGTCATTTTAAATGTTTCTCTCTTCATCTAATCACTCTTTGTGAAATAAGTTTGTCCAAAAACAAACAAAATGATTCATTCCTTCCCTTTCAACCTGCTAAGTGGCCACTATGTGTTTTATTAATTTGATTCATAGATTGTGTGAAACAATTTCCATCATGTCTAATGCAATATTCCTTATCTGTTCATTAATACATAAAACTGTGTCAAAAAATAACAGGGCTTATTTTCCTCTACTTTTGAAAGTAAAGAAAATAAACCAAAATAGTGAAAAATTCCACTTAATGCCTAGGCTCTGTGCTATTGGAAATAGGAGGTAGAAAGACAATTGTTGTATACAGGAAAATATCTGTTGTATTCTGGGAAGACTCAAGTTCAAGGTGGCCACATATCTCCATAAGTTAATGTACCAAGCAAATGAGGTCTCTGAGATTCAGTTTCTTTACATATTAAACATTATTTGACAATAAAAATCAATGAAGAAGGGCACAGGGCTATCTCTGTATCTTCCTTTCAAATTTTTCTATGAATCTAAAACTAGTCTAAAAATTAAAATTATACTGAAAAAGAAAAAGAAATGAAATACTGATTAAATCCTGCAACATGGATGAAACTTGAAAACATTATGCTAAGTGAAAGAAGCCAGACACAAGAAACCACATATCCCATGATTCCACTTATACAAAAGAAACAGAAAAGGGAAATTTGCAAGGAGAGAAAGTTGATTAGTGATTTCCTAGGGCTCTGCGAATGGGATGGTGGGTAACAGCTATGCATTGGCTATCTTTGGGGCAATGAGATGTTTTTTTTATTTGTTATTTTGTTTGTCATTATTGTTGTGATACATTACCAAGATCAGTTTAGTTAATATTATCCCTCACCTCACATAGTTTCCTGAGGTTTGGGAATTTTACAGGGAAAGGATTGGTGAAGGTGAGAACAACGCCCCTCTCAGCAAACAACGGTGGTTGCCACGGACCAGGGATTGGGAGAAATGAGGAGATGGCTATCAAAAGGTATAAATTTTCAGGTATATGATGTGTAATATCTGGAGAATCTAATGTACAACATAGGGACTATAGTTAAGAATACTGCATCATTTACTTGAAATTTGCAATAAAATGTTTTAAATTGAGTTTGGTGATATTTGCACAACTCTAGATATACTTAAAGCCATTGCATCTTACATTTTAAACAGGTGAATTGTCTGGCATATCAATTATATTTTAATAAAACTACTAAAAAAGGCTACTGTGGCTGGGTATGGTGATACATGCAAGTCTATCAGCATCTTAGCAAGACCTTGAATACAATAAGAAGGGCTATGGGTGTATCTCAGTGGTAGAGCACTCCACTTTTAATCCACAATCTATCTCTCTCTCTCTCTCTCTCTCTCTCTCTCTCTCTCTCTCTCTCTCACACACACACACACACACACACACACAGACACACACACACAGAGGTATTGTGAAGAATAAAAATGTAGAATTAATAATGCCATATTAGTAACTGTTGTATTCTGCTACCTTTCCTATCCTCTACTATCCCCCCTCCCAAATGTGGATGTGTAACCAATGTGATTCTGCAATCTGTATTTGGGGTAAAAATGGGAGTTCATAACCCACTTGAATCTAATGTATGAAATATGATATGTCAAGAGCTTTGTAATGTTTTGAACAACCAATAAAAAAATTACTTAAGAAAAAAAATGTAGAATTAAAACACAAGGGAGTTTTGCAAAAAATAACCTATTAAATACTCTGTAAAACATCACAATTCCTGACTCTGAGATGCTATTCTTTGGGGCCAGATGCAAATTCACCATGAGTAATTAATTCTGAGGACCCTTATATCTTTCCAAACATCACAATAAAATCAGGAATGTTACCTGGATACTAGAAAGTGCCTCCCTTCACTAGTGCTTCAAGTCTACCCCTGCCACCTTTGCTGTCCACTGCAGTTCAATGACTCCTGGGGTTTCTGGGCCTTGCCCCCATGGCTGGCAACACTGGGGCCCTTCTTCACAGAATCCCTGTTTTCACATCTCCAGCAGACCCTCCAGGACTCAGGTCTCCAGAACTCAGCCATCTCATCCGTCACCAGACTTTCCAGTCTAGAGAGATACTGTCTTTGCCACCCACTTCTCCAAGCTTCACTGTGGTGAATCCCAATGCTCCTTGTTCTCTAAGAGATGGTCTTGATGTGGGTCTCATAAACCTATAGCCCACCTCAGTCATAAGGACAGAAATGGCTTAAACGTGAAATATTTCTGGGAAGTGGTAGGAATAGTTACATCTGACTCTTCTAGTGTAGCAAAGGAAAGAACAAACAGAACTATTGAAGGGCTCTATTAGAGCTTCTGAAAGTTTGCCTACGTGGATGCTGCAATTTCATGAGCCAAAGATGATGGTGATGACTTAATACTGAACAGAGCTTTGTGTTTGGCTTCCTGTAATCACTTTCCATGCTTTTCCTTTTTTCTTTCAGGAATAAATGAGAACCACACTCAATAAGGGATTACTGACTCTGGTTCACTTGCAAGAAATGTAGCAAACTGCATCATAGAACAGGCCTCCTGAGATTGTTGACCAGACTTGATTGAATGCCTTTAGGTAAGAAACCAGGATTCTTGCTTTATAGTTGCCTCTGCTCATGGAAATAAGCAGTAGTGTGGAATTTTTCCATATACTTCCCCATAAGAAGAAACAGAAGTGGAATCTTCACTAAAGAAAAACAGCTTAGGGCAAAGTTTTTCTTCAACAACATTTCAAGTCGCGCTGGTGTTGAGAGCCCCGGATGAAGAAGGGAGGCCCTTTCCTGACTGAGCATGGGATTCAGGGAAAGGGGCTATATGCACAATCCCTGCTACACACTTGAGACACACATCTGCTCTGGCTCCCTCCTCCTTAACTCCAGAAGACCAGACCAGACCAGAGGAGCTCTAAGCCCTCCACGCGTCTCCCATCTTATGATGGCTACACACATGGTTGTGCAGTAAGCACTGCACGGGTAGGTAAGCATGGGAGGCAGAATTTGTGCAGTTATCAAGTCACAGCCATTGAACTTTCTTCATCTTTTGCCAGGAATGGGATGAAGGGTAAGGCAGCTCACAGCAGGGGCCCAAACACTGACTTTAGACTCTGACCTCCCTGTCCTAACTCTGGCTCACCTGTTTTTTAGCCTTGTTTCTACTTGACCTCTCAGTCACATTTCTTAGCTAAAGATACTTACCCCCTCACGCTATGTTGAGAGCAAATCACTCGGTGAACGGTGCTGCCTATGGAGTGCTAATAATGTACTTGGTACAATAATGGTTAAAAACCTTTTGGGACCAACTTCGCATCCCTGCATGCTCCCTGCAAACTGAAGTCAGTATTCAGCACAGCCCTCAGTACAATTGGCCCCAGGAAACTCGTAGGTGCCGTGTTTTGGGAAACTCAGCTGTGTGTTTCTGCAGGAGCTGGAAGCACTGCCACTCTGCCTCTCGTGTCTGGGACATCCTAAATCTCACTTGCCACTTTAGATGAACACACGTCTTATCTGAGATCCAGGTATTTCACATTTGCCTTAGCCAGCTTGCTGTGAACATCTTTAGTTCTTTTCCAACTCAATTTTTAGAGATATCTACTTCCTCCACTTTCACCTGTGGAGGAGCCCCAGTGAATTGCAAAACTGCCTTTTCCATTAAAAAAAATGTTCTTTTAGGGGAGTTCAAGATCAAAACTAAACACAACAGAAATGGTGGTTTAGCCCCAAGTTGCACCTTCAACATTCTTTCCCCGTGCTGTGTTAATTTGTCATTTGCTCAAAGGGGAAACTAAGTGAACAATAAAATAAACACAAGACATTACCCCCATAAGTCAGGATCTGAAATACAAATAGATTCAAGTATAAAAAGATCCATTCAGGTGGACCCCAAAGCCACAATTCAATTTGTAGGACTCTACACATTGTTTACTTTCACTGAGCTCTTAGCAAATGAGCTCAGAATCATTGTGTCATTCAAGATGGCTTTATGGAAAGCCAGAGACAGTATCAGCCACAGTTTTACACACACAAAGGTGGAGGGGGAATAGACAGAGAAACCCTGTCCTCCTTCCTGTTCCTATTAGTGGAGGCTTTGGACTTATGTCCCTTCCAAGAATCCTAATACATACCTGATGCAACCTGGTTCCAACATCAACTCCATTTTTTAAAGAAGAAACGGAGGCACAGAGAGTTTGATGGCTTTGCTAGCTTTAGCTAGCACAGTAGTGGATGAAAAGTCAGGATTTCATTCACACATTTTGCCTCCAATCTCCATGCTCTTTGAATCTGCTTCCTCTTCTATAGCCACTGTCATCACTTTGCCTTCAAGGAAGAAGCCTCAGAGATGTTTCCGAATGTTTCAGATACTTTGTTGAAACCTGTCAGATTCTCACATCACTAAACACTAAGTAGGCAATTGTCTCTTCCAGAGATTCGTCAATTCAAACAGTTTCAAGATGTCCTCAGTATCATGGAGCAGCACTGTTCAGCAGAAGTGGGGCTAGTGCATTTTTAGTTTTCATGTTAAAAATTTGTTTCCCTACATGTTTTCTTACTTGGTATTCACTGCCATTATTGGGAGGAGAAACATACCAGAGACAAGAGATTAGTAATGAAAAGCATTTGCTTTGTTTAGTTTGTTAGTCCTGTTAGCCAGAATTTTTCAGTGATTTCACTCTGAAAATAACTACTGAATTCCAAGAACATGCCACTGTCCCACAGGAATGATCTTCAGAATTGATGAGAGGGAGATGGCAAGGGCAGTTGTGCTACAGAATCTGATATCTTTCCAACAAAACAGCCACCACTAGGCCATAACAGGCATTTGTAGTGCTTGATGGTGTCATTTGGGGGGAGAGTGTCCATTCAACCTTCCACAGATGCTCCCAGGCAATTCATTTCCATGAAATGTTACTCTCACTAGAATACTTCAGTCCACGGCTACCTCCCTTCTCAGCAACCAGCTGTGACTCCTCTAACACATACATGTACACACACACACACACACACACATACACACACCATGTGTTTCTGGGACTTTCTGAAAGATGGACACACATCCTAATCATAGGTAATAAGAATACAGTTAAAAATAGAAAATTACATAAAATAACAGATTATAAACATTGAAAATGTATTGGATGCTGAAATAACTGCTGCTGTCAACATCCAAGAGTGGCTGAAGAATTGTGTCACCCGAGAGTTGTGGGTGTCACACACATACCTTCAGGAACACCCTGTTCCCTTTAAACAAGCTATTACATCTTTCAAGCAGGGGAGGTGAAAGTACAAACTGCAGCCACCTTGCCTTGGGCCCTTTTATACAGCACCACTTTGTTCTCTCTTTGGTCTTCTTTTGCTGAGCAAGGAGCTTTTTCTAATTTTTTGAGACCTCCAAAAATCTTTCCACAAGCTAAGTCAACTTAGCTTGGACACATGGCAGCTTTACGTTTACCAAATTCCTGTGCCATTCAGTGTGGCCATGTAACTGGATTTTGACCAAAGGAATGTTGACAAAAATGATGTGTATAACTTCCAGACCTGGCTGATAGAAAACCTGTACCCCACTCAGCCTCCTCCCCCTATCAGCCAGCAGGATTCAGGGATTCAGTGAATGGCCCTAGGGAATGGTGGAGCCCCAGGCAGAAAAGCTGGGATCCCTGAATGATTGTGTAGAAAAGGGTCACCTCCTCTCAGCACAGCCCACATTGATATAAAAAATAATAAATAATGCACTTTACATTGTGAAGCCTCCAAAGTTCAGGAGTTGTAATGCCAACAGATAACTTATCCTGTACATTTATATAAGAATTGCACAATATAATTTAAATGCTGTGCTGTTTTTTGGATCAGATTGAAATAAGCTTCAGCTTTCACTTCAAAATTATTTCTGTTGCCATGCCATGAAGAAAACTAAACTGCACTTTCTTAGTTTAGAGTGCAAGTACCATAAAATGAAAAACAACATTAATTTAGACCAGATTAGAAATTTGCTCTATTTGATTTACTGGAGCTCATCCATTAATAAATGGAATGTGTTGAAATATCTGTATATATTTTTCAAATTTTTTTATGTTCTATTTATATGGGTCTTCAAGAGTTTTGTCTCAATAGCTTGCTTTGTGATCCCAAGCTCCTCCAGAAAATAAGTTTTATGTTTAATACAGCATGTTTGGCCGTTGCTGAGCATAGATTTGGTGCAAATTAATAATAACACAAGCACTACTTTCAAAAGCCAAAACCAGCATGGGGTTAGAGAAAGGGGCATTGGATTTTCTGCCTTCTCGTTTGAAAAAGCAAGAGGGTTTCATGTGTAAAATTCCACAATAGGTCTCCTTCTCCCTTTCCTCCTCCTCCTCCTTCTCTTTCTTCTTTTCCCCCTTCATTTTGGCTTCTGCTCTAGTAAGGAAGAGAGAGAAAATGCAAACTTGTGGGTAAGGACTCAGAGGTTGATCAACTTCTCTTTAATTCTTGAGCCAGAAAAAGAAGTTCATCTGCACAGTGGAAAATTCTGGTGGGTGTATGAAGATGGCAGATCTAGGAGGAGGCGACTGCAGTGTAAAAGGCTGAAAGCAAACCTGGCTGAAGAAAAGACCCAGGTTCAGTGGAAGATCACACCTACCAACTGATAAGCAAGCAAAGTGCAGATTGCTGCTTAAAGAAAATCTCCATCCCATGCAGGCAGGTGGAAAAGCTAGTGTGGCACTGAGTTACAGGAGGAGCATGGGGCTCACAGGGGTGGGATCTAGGACAGGAAGTTGGGTGCTCTTTGGCATTTGGCATGGCTGGTGGAAGGTACTGATGAAGCAGAGGCTGGACCATCCTTGGACACTAATCTGGCTCTCCCATTTTCCTTCAGATCAAGCTGCTACCTTTTTTTCTCTTTCCCTTGCAACTTCCCTTGGTCATTTCCCCTTCATCTTTTCTCTCCTTCTGCCAGAGCATCTGTTCCCAATCTAAGTGTTGGAGTAAATAGAAGCTTTTTTTGTTTTTCAGGTTTTATGGACAAAGCAAGTCACACAGACTGAGGCAGTGTCACTAAGATGAGCATCAAAGTCCTTCTTTTAGAGAACAGCCATTATCCCACCATGAGCTCTTTCTAATTGGTCCTCTGTGGACAGGATTGGACCTGTAGACTAGGGATAGGGCCAGCTTAGTCCCAGAGGCAGAGACAAAGGAGTATGATGTTGAAGCCAAACACAAGCCCCAGGAATATTTTGAGCTCATGGAGGGGAAGTGGAATGAAAGCTTGTTTGCAAACCTTGGCAGAATACCAAAGTAAGTAAGCAGTAACTGATGAATTTATTTCATGAATGAGCTACAGATTTGATCAAGTTAAAGAGAAAAATGTTATTGGTTCATAATATGCAAGGGGAAATTTGAACATTAGTCTTATGGATTTGGGTGGGAATGACAGTGGATTGTAACAATGAAATCACTGGGGAAAAATGTATTCAGCAAGTACGGAGACCTCCACA